>NC_057864.1:446046821-446354008 GCF_019393635.1 Dromiciops gliroides
ACAATATGGAGAAGCAAAAAACCTTTGAATTTTTTCCTCTGCCTCCACTATGAGTTATTCATACAGTGTTTGTCTAATGGGAGTTGGTTGCCTCTGAGGCAACTCCAATTTCATTTCTTTTTCCCCAAGGAGATTCTGAGCTCTCAGAAAAGTATCATAAAGTTGGAAGCCTATTTGGGTCCTTAGGCAAAGAAGAGATTCACTAGAATTTGGGGGGAATTGCCTCTTTAGTGAACTCAAGTTTCTTTCCTTTCTGAGGGCTGTCTAAAACTCAGAGTGGAACTATGAGCCAGGAGAATTATGTAGATCCATGAGAGCAAGGTGGGACTCACCAGAAGAAAGAAAATTCTATCAATTGTTTATATGCCACTTTTACTTCCTAATGTTTTTGCCTTTTTCAATGGGTGTAAAATAAAGTTTATCTGATGCCAAAAATACATTGTTACCCTGAGTACTTGCATTCAGGGTATTTTATATTTCAGAATTGGGGCTAGTTAATCCACGCTGGTGGAGACCTACATACAAACTGGCTTTTGAATTTCCCAGAGTCAATTCTGTATGGGGCTGAAACGAACCAGAGATATAATTTGGGGACCATCTTCAAAAGAGAATCTGGTGGGGCAGCTAGGTGGCACAGTGGATAGAGCACCAGCCCTGGATTCAGGAGGACCTGAGTTCAAATCTGGTCTCAGACACTTAACACTTACTAGCTGTGTGACCCTGGGCAAGTCACTTAACCCCAATTGCCTCACTAAAATAAAACAAAACAAAACAAAGAGAACCTGGTACAAGTAAACCCAAAGTTTGGGGTGCTGATCCAGGGATTAGACAAATGTGTAATGTGAGAATGTATTCTATTTGTAACAGTTGCATTGTTTAGTCCAAAAAGCACTGGATTTAGAGCCAAAGGCCTGGGTTTAAACCTTAGCTTTGCTACTTACAACCATGTGACCTTGGGCAAGTGATGTCACCTCTATACTTCAAATTTCCTCATATGTAAAACATCCTGCCATGCTGGTTAGGAAACCAGGGGAGTAGAACAGGATGGTAGAAAAGTCCCTGCATGCCTATTACAGTACAAGTAGAAATAAAAGTAGACAATGGAGATTCTATTATGTTTAAGACAAATTCCTTAATCTAGAATTAAACACCCTCCCTGCTTTGCCTCTAAATTACCCTTCCAGGTTTACTTTTTGTTGTTGTTGTTATTGTTTAGTCTTTTCAGTCATGTCCAATTCTTCTTGACCCCATTTGGGGTTTTCTTAAAGATATTAGAGTGATTTGCCATTTCCTTCTCCAGTTCATTTTACAGATGAGGAAACTGAGGCATCTAGAGTTAAGTGACTTGCCCAGGGTTACCCAGCTAGTAAAGGTCTTAAACTAGATTTGAACTCAGGAAGATGAGTCTTCCTGACTCCATACCCAGTGCACTCTATCTGCTGCAGCATCTCCCTGCCCCAATGCTTCCTTTATACTACACCAATTCAAATATTCTCCATTCCAGATAAACCAGACAATTTGCCATTCCCCTCTTTTTTTGCTTTTCTCACATTTTGCATGAGCCATTACCCATCTGTGAATCAAAGCCTTTCTCCATCATCACTTGTCATATTTATTTATCTGTATGCATGTCTCCCCCTTGCTTCCCAGTAGAATATCTGCTTCTTGAGGTCAGGGATTTTTTCACTTTTACCTTTGTCTCTCCATCTCAGAGAATACTGCCTGTCACAAGGTTAGTGCTTAATAAATGCTTGTTGAATTTAATTGTATCCTTCAAAGTCCAGCTTCTCCATGAGTCCTTTATTGATGCCTCATAGCTAGAGTAATATTATAACTTGGGAATAGCAATACTTCCCACACAGACCCTACAGCCAACATCCTGAAAAGCAACCCCTGCAGAAATGCAGCCCAGCAATTGGTCCTAGAGATATTACAGCTATAGCTACTGAACACCCAAAAAAGAAAATTTCAGCCACTGAAGTCTTTGACATCATCAAATAGTTTAAAATCAGAACATGATATAATTTTATTAAAAAGAATGACAAAAACTGCTAGAAAAATTGGAAAACAGTATGGCAGAAACTAGATATAGACCAACATCTCACACCATTTACTAAAATAAGGTCAAAATTGGTACAATTTACACATAAAGGATGATACCATAAGCAAATTAAGAGAGTAAGGAATTGTTTATCTGTCAGATTTATGGGCAGAGGAAGAATTTAGGACCAAAGAAGATATAGAGAGTAAAACAAAATGCAAAATAGATAATTTTGATTATATAATTTGATTATATATAGCTTTTGCATAAACAAAACTAATATAAGCAATATTATAAGGAAAGCAGAAAACTGAGAAAGAATTTTTGAAATTAATATCTCTGATAAAGGCCTAATTTCTCAAATATATAGAGAACTAAGTCAAATTTGTAAAAATACAAGTCATTACCCAATTGATAAATGGTCAAAGGATACGAACAGGCAGTTTTCAAAGAAGTCAAAGCTATCTATAATCATATGAAAAAATGCTCTAGATCACTATTGATCAGAGAAATGCATATTAAAACAACTCTGAGCTATCACCTCCTAGCCATCAGAAAGACAAATATAACAAAAATGGAAAATATTGGATGTTGGAGGGGCTGTGGAAAAGCTGGGATTCTAATCCACTATTGGTGGAGTTGTGAAAAGATCCAGCCATTCTGGAGATAATTTGGAACTACATCCAAAGGGCTATAGAACTGTGTATACCCTTTGATCTAGCAATATCACTGCTGGGTTTATATCCCAAAGATATCCCCCAAAAGAGAAAAAGACCTATTTGTACAAAAATATTTATAGCAGCTCTTTTTGTGGTGGCTAAGAATTGGAAATCAAAGGAATGCCCATCAATTGGGGATAAATAAACTAAATAAACTTTGTTCCCACCCAACTAAATAAACTGTGGTATATGATGGTGATGGAATACTATTGTGCTATAAGAAATGACAAGCAGGATGACTTCAGAAAGCCCTGGAAAGACATGTGTGAAATGATGTATATCAAAAGGAGCAGAACCAAGAGAACATTGTGCATAGAGACAGCAATATTGTTTGATGAAGAACTGTGAATGACTCGACTATTCTCAACAATACAATGATCCAAGACAATCCCAAAGGACTAATGATGAAGCATACTATCTACCTCCAAAGAAAGAAATTATATTGATGGAACAGACTGAAGCAGGCTATTTTTCACTTTCTTTCATATTTTTCCTTTTAATCAAGTTTTCTTGTACAAAATGACAAATATGGTAATATTTTACATAATCATACATGTATAACCCATATCTGATTGCTTGCCACCTCAGGGAGGGGGAAGGGGAGGAAAGGAGGGATAAAAATTGGAACCCAAACTATAAATAAAAATGTTTATTACATTTTTTAAAATGGCATTAAAGAAGAAGCATTATTATCTACTTTGTTGCTCTTCCCTAAAGACCATAGTACCTTTCCATCTGACTTATAGCTGAAACCTTGCATATATGTTCTCTCCCTTTTTAGAATGTACATTCCTTGAAAGCAAGGACTGCCTACTTTTCTATTTGTATAAGAAAACTCGCTTAAAAGAAAAAAAATTAAAGAAAATGAAAAATAGCCTGCTTCAGTCTGTTCCATCAATAGCAGCTCTTTCTTTGGAAGAGGATGGTATGCTTCATTAGTCCTTTGGGATTGTCTTGGATCATTGTATTGTTGAGAATACTCAAGTCATTCACAGTTCTTCATCAAACAACATTGCTGTCTCTGTGCACAATGTTCTCTTGGTTCTGCTCACTTCACTATACATCAGTTCAAGTCTTTCCAGGCCTTTCTGAAGTCATCCTGCTTGTTATTTCTTATAGCACAATAATATTCCATCACCATCATATACCACAGTTTGTTTAGCCATTCCCCAATTGATGGGCATTCCTTTGATTTCCAATTCTTAGCCACCACAAAAAAGAGCTGCTATATTTTCGTACAAATAGGTCATATGGCCTACTTCCTAAAGTGAAAAAATTATTCTTACCTCACTGGCCATATAAAAACAACTGATGAGCTGGATTTGGTCTTTGGGCCATAGTTTGAGCAAAACTAACCATGAAGTACAGAGCCTCATGCATAATAGGAACTTGATAAATATTGTTGATTCCAACTGAAGAGAAGGAAGTAAAAAAAAAAAGAGAGAAAGTAGACAGACAATGAGGAGGAGAAAAGAAAAGTCAGTGCACAATAAACTCTCATCCAGCCCTATGCTCAGGTCCAACATGCAATGTCCTGATTTACCTTTGGCTTCTTACTCCACTCCTTGATCTCAAGCTGAGATTGTGAAGGGAAAGAAAACCTTTCTATATTTATGATCTTGGACCCAAACCATAGTGGGAACCAAGGGATCATAGATTTAGGGCCAGAACAGTCCATCTCCCTTGTTTTATAGGAAGAGGAAACTGAGGCTGAGAGAAATTAGGTTACTGGCCAGAGCCGCCTAGCTCCTGCCTCAGCCAGGATTCATGTCCAGGTCTTCCTGCCACAGACTTCTTGCTGAGCCCCTAAGATACATGCTTTGGTACAATCTCCACTGTTTCCAAAATCTATTAAAAAGTTCTTCTTTCAACATTTCCTGAACTGAACCAAACTGTTTTGAAGAAAAATATTTTGTTCAGTAAATCTTCATGCTCAGTCTGAGTTTTGCACATGAATATGGTTCCTTCAATGCTTTGGTTCACACTTTCCTTAGGCTCAACTCTATGAGATCCAAGTAAACAGATGGGCCTATCCAATCACCAATCGACATGAACTTATCAAGTGCTAACTATGTACCAGGCACTGGGAATAAAAAGGTTATTATGCGTACACACACACACACACACACACACACACACACACACACACAATCATGTGCACAGGCATAAGTATAAAGAGATATACACCCAGAGGCCTAAGCATTTCTCATTCAAAAGAGTAGGTGGAGAAAAAGGGGTTCTTCTTTGGTGACTGAGAAACAGAATCCATGAACTGTAGATAAAGAAAATAAGAGAGTCAGCAGTTAAACAGCTGAAGGAGAAAAAAAAATGAATGGGGAGGAGGCATGATCCAATGACTAATGAGAGAAGTTTCACTGAAAGAAGATAGAACCCAGTCTCTAAATGGTCTCTTGATGGGCAGGCATCCTAAGATGCTCCATGGGCCTGAGCCAGCCAGAGATGTCTGTGCTGATATTGACATGGCCCCTGGGGAGGTGGAAGGTGGGCTGATTGGGATGATCCAAGGGGTCTTTTCTAGTTCCTCTATCAATGTTCTCCTCTAGGGTCAGGGAGAGCAGCTAAAGAGTCTTCTGACAAAGAGCAGAGCCCAGGAATATCCTCCCTTTCCTGACACAGGCCAGAGATAAGAAAGAGAATTATCCCCTGTTTAAATTCCTCCTTCAGGGAGGTACAGGGGTCATTATACCAGATGCAGATGCTCTTTGTTCCCACCCAAAGACTGAGGGTTTATTTATCTCCTGTCCCTTACCTGAGGGGACTGGGTGTGCCTTCTTGAGGGCCTCCAACCCATTTTCTAAAAACCTCACTGACATCATTCCAGGAAAATGTTCTCAGTCAGGTATTCCTCCTTGGGCTTCTCTGGATGGCTTCCAGCTAGCAGGAAAAGGCCCTTGCCACAGAATTCCATGGAAGCACCATATTACTTTCCTGTTGCAATCTAGCCCCTGCTTAGCTGAGTTGCCTAATGCCATCCTGAACTCCTCTACCTACAAGGAGGAGATAGAATCCAAAACTATACAGTACAAAATATTTGTTATATATGATCAGGAACATCGGGGATATTATATCCCTGTAGAATCAATAAGCAACTACTCATTGAGTAATGAATGAATGAATCCCACTTAATAAGCATTTGCTATGTGCAAAAAACTATGGTGACTGCATCTGCAGATATAGACGGAAAAGCCAGGCAGTCTCTGTTCTCAAGGGCTCCACAGTCAAATAACACATAGAGGAAGTTGTAGCTGCAGAGTCTCGTGGGTTTTAAAGCTCAGCCACACAGCAAGTGGTAATGCAGCTTTTCAAATGTTGCTTCTACTCACAAGAATGCATCCATTTTGGATTGAAGAAGCCATTTGATAGTACCAAGAACTTGGATGGGTCCTTTCCTGGTCTTTGGTAGCTTCTGTCCCATCTCTACAAAGGCTGATGAAGAGGGGTCAGCCCTATGCTGGGGAGAGGGGAGAAAAAGGGTGCAGTGCTATTTATATGATCTATAGCCACAGAAAAGAGAACCAGGCAGTATGATTAAGCACTAAACTGTAGATTTCAAGATTTTTAGGTTCTTATGGATGTGCAAGGTACTAGAGATAGAAACAAAGCAATCCCTGCTGAAATTCCAATGGGAGTGGGGGAGAGGACTGCCTTGTACACAGATAAAGCAAATATATAGTATATACAAAGTTATCCAAAAATAACTTTAAAGAAGGAGAGAGCATTAACACCAGGGAGGAGGTGGGATATCAGGAAATGTAATTCCTATTACTCCCCTTCTTCCTTTCTTGTGCTGTTTTACTCAATTTAGCCTGTTAGCTGTTTTTCCCATACAAATTTCCCACCTTCATGTCTTTGTACAAATGGTCCCCCATATATAGAATGCACTCACCCTTCACCTCCCACTTCTCCAAATATGCAATATTATTGCATGTGCACACCTGTGCAGGCACACACACACACACACACACACACACACACACAGGAATAGGAAGAGACTTGAGAGCCACATACCCACCAACAGGCTATTGTAATAGACTAGGTGAGAGGTGATAAGGGCCTGCAGCAGGGCAGGGACAATGTCAGAGAAGAGAAGGGAGAATATTTGAAAGATGTTGCAAAGGTAAACTTTATAGGTCATTAGATTATGGGAGGGAGTTAGTGAGGGGTCCACAATGACTCCTAGGTTGTTAGCCTGAGGGATGACTGGATGGTGTTGCCTTCCACAGTAATTGGGAAAGCAGCAAGGGGAGAATGTTTTTGGGAAAGATAATGAGTTCAGTTTTGGACATATTAAGTTTAAGATATCTACTAGATACCCAATTTGATACATCCAAAAGGCAGGTAGAGATGTAAGATTGGAGGTCAGCAGAGATTGGGGTAGGAAAAGGAGATTTGAGAAGCATCAGCCTAGAAATGATCATTAAATCTATGAGGGCTGCTGAGATCACTAAGCCAAGTAGTATAGAGAGAGATGGGAAGGGGACCCAGGACAGAATCCTGAGATAATACAGGGAGTCTATGCTCATGTTTTCTCAAATGAATGAATGAATAAAATGATGAAATAATTACTTTGTGAACTTTGAATCTACATACCACCATGTCTACGCTGATGCTCCCATGAATGAATGAATGAAAAATCATTTATGAAGTGCTATGTGCAAAACATAGTTCTAAATATGAATATAAAAGGAAGAAAATGCCTGTTCCTAAGAAGTTCACCTTCTAACAGGAAGCTCCAGAATATAGAGGAGGTTAAGCATGTGATAATATATAGTGTTCAATATCATTTCTCTTCATAAAAACTAAATCAGTTTATATATACATATGTATATATATACAGATAGATAGAGATGCGTGTGTGTTTGACAGTGCTAACGATTTTGTCATCAGAACTTTCTTTCCTTGGTTTTCAAAAACTTAAGCTGATAAGGAGACATGGGCTACAACACATATAGAGGAAGTTGCCAGGTTAAATTTCTACAGGGGTTGTTTTTCTGGACTATGGCTGCGGAGACCAAGCTAGAAGAATAGCATTTATATTGTAAGTTGAGGTTTGGAAAGCACTTTATAAATCCCTTTTGATGTTCACAACAATCCTGGGAGATAGGTGCTATTCTTATCCCCATTTTATAAATGAAGAAACTGAGGGAGAGAGAGGTTAAGAAGCTTGCCCAGAGTCACATATCTAGTAAATGACTAAATCTGAATTTGAACTCAGATCTAGCTCACTCCAGGTATAGCATTCCATCTACTGTGCCACCTAACTCCCACTGAAGCAGGGCCATTGGACTGAAGGGTTCCCAGGGTTCTTGACTTGCTTATCAATGGAAGTTGTGCTGGTGGTCATAGTGGGAATGGTTCGTGCCTTCCCCATGAATATTGCTTTCTTTATTATGGCTTTGAGAGAAAAGATGGAAGCAGGGCCAAAAGGCATTTGGGACGCTGTGTTCATCTCAGGATCCAAAGTGATTTGCCTGAGGTCATGTAGATAATAAGTGGCAAAGTCAGGATCTGAACCCAACTCTTGTGATCATAAATGCAGTGCTCTCTCCATACATGCCCCATGATGATGTCATTTCACAAGCTGAAACAGAGGACATAGGGTTTACAAGGGAAAATTCAGCCAATCTTGCTCATTGCTGCCTTTGGTCACAGAGAAAAGGCAAAAATGCAGAGTATGCAAGAAAAGCTGAAGATTTTAAATTTGCTGGCAATTAATTCTTTCAATCACTTTTAATTAAAATGTTCTGCTTTTCCTGACCACTCAACCATAATTGTTAACATCAGCGTCTTCTCAGCATTTGGAAAGCACTTAATGTGACCAGCCCAGCTTCTTTCCAAGAAAAGGTAAACAGTAAAACCTTGATTAGTCTGAACACTTCACATGCGGGGGAGCATTCTGATTAATTGAACTTCCTGTTTAAATGAATTTTAACCAGAAATCTATATTTGCTTTGGCATTTAAAAAAAAAAATCTAAAATACATATTAGTTCACTTCCCTGCCCTATCAGGTCAGGTGTAATTAGACTTTACTGGACCTTTCTTTGATTTTCAAGTGTAACAATAAAAAATGTTCTTTGGCCCAGTGGGACTGGGGCATTTATCCCCTCCATCTCCATTCAGGGGCCTCTTTCAGTTCTGGATCCACCCACATGTGTACCTAGGTCAGTCCTGGGAAAGCCTGGCCTGGAAAAAGAAGGGTCAAGTTCTCTTTTCTCAGTCTCTGACTTTTTTTTTTTTAATTTTTTTTTATGAGATATTTTATTTTTTCCGTTACATGTAAAGATAGTTCTCAACTTTTGTTTATACATGCTTTACAATTTCAGATTTTTCTCCCAGTCTCTGACTTTTTAAAAAATCTTTCTCTGGATTTTTACCACATCCTGCAGCCTTGGGGAAAATTACTTAAAGCTTGTTTGGCTCTTGTCTAGGGTCTCCCCAGACTGGGGAATTAGAAAGGAGTATTATATAAAAATATAAACCATATATGGGACAGCTATTTATTTCTTCCACACAAAAGAAATGCTAAGCACAAAAGGTTTACAAGTATGCATTGCCAAAAATAAATGAAAAAGAAGCAACAACTTATAACTACTGCTATACTCTCCCAGGATATTCATTCTTAAAATATCAAGCGTAAATTTGAATTGGCATTTCACTTTCAACTCATCTCTGCACTGTCCAGACAATTCCTTCAGGTCCCTGACTTCTGGCAAGCCAGATCAGAGGTTGGGTTCAGTCTACTACCAACCTTCTCCAAGGTTGGTTACCTTCTCCAGGAAATCATTACTGGGAGGACTCCTCCCAGAGGAGAACCAGCTCCAATTGAGAACTCTGGAGCTCCTAGCTTCTCAGCTTCACATAGTTGCTTCCAAGGCTGTAACAATCATCTTAGTCTTGCTTTCCAAAAACCTCTGCTCAAGAAAGAAACACAAAGCAGAAGAAGCAGCTGGGTTTTGAGATCCAATTTCAAGCTCACCTAGGCTAGAACATATGCAAGCAGTTAGCCCCCTTTTTCTGGCATTGGAGGTTGTGGGGGGCGGGGGTGGAAAGCATAGAAGAGAGGAGGTAGCTACCTCTCCCCTCCATCTCTCCAGGGTGTGACTAGAAAAATTCTTACATACTTGGAAGAAGTGAAAAGAAAAGGACAGAGGGAGAAATTACTCCCCTTTAAGCTCTTCCTGCTCAATGGCCAATAAGGGGAGTCTACCATTAGCTGGAGGTACAAGTTCTTTGCCACTGAGCAACATGTGTGGAAGCAGACAGGGTGGTTCCATTCACTATATGAAGTGTGTCCCATCAGCCCAGTCCCTGAAACATGCAGCATTGGGGTTTTCATTCAAGTCTATAGTGCAGGTCTATAGATTCATCTGGAGAAGGTATGAGGAATTTTTCTGGATCTGGTCCAACCCAGAAACATGCCTTGGAAGCATTTTTGTTTGTTTTTTCATCCAATTGCAGATTTCAGCTTGTCTGATTAGGAGTTCCATTTTTCTCCTACAAGTGTAGGGCAGCCCATGCCTGATGAAATAAGGGCTCTGGGTAACTAGTTTCTGGATACTCCAAGTACTCAGTCTTAATTTCATTCACTTGTCAAACTTTATTAAGTTCCTACTGTTTGCTGGTTCTGAGTCTGATCTAAATTTAGCTGAGACACAAGCCCTGCCCTCCTGGTATGGAAGGTGCATATTCCAACATCTTGATTTTATACATGCATGGTGAGTGGATAAGTTACCAGTTGCAAAATGAAGGCGTCAGACTAGATGGTCTAAAAGGTCCTTCCCAGCTGTAAATCCACAATCTCAGGGCTTCATCATCCCTGGGTTCATCTATGGACACACGGAAAAGTGCCAAGTTAACCAAATCAATCAATCAATAAATAAGCATTCATTCAATGACTACTGTATGCCAAAGACTGTGCTAGCTGCTGGGAGAGACACAGACCAGAAAGATAAATAAACAGTTCCTATATTCCGTCAGGTATAACAGTACATACATATAGGGGGTGTCCCGAAAGTCTTAGTGCAGTTTTAAGCTTTAACCACTGCATAAATATAACTATATTTATGTGAGTGTGTATAATACAAGGTGGTTAGGGAGGGTATACATTAGAATTTGGAAGGTTCAGAAAAGGCTCTATGTAGAAGGTAGTGCTTGAGCTGAGTCTTGAAGGAAGAAATGAATTCTGTTGGTTTTCCATGACAACTAGATGGTTCAGGAGATAGAGCAATGGGCCTAGAAGCAGGGAGACTGAGTTCGTATCTGGCCTCTGACACTGATTAGCTGTTTGACTCTGGGCAAGTCACTTGATTTCTGTTTGTCTCAGTTTTCTTAAGTGTAAATGGGGATTATAATCATAATAGCACCCACCTCCCAAGATTGTTGTGAGAACCAAATGAGATGACATCTGTAAAGTACTTAGCACAGTGCTGAGCACATTCCTTTCCTTTCCCCCATTTTCATGTTTCTCTTCGCCTCTCCTCTGAACAATTTACCTGTTCATTAAGTGGAGAACTCTCCCAGAGGGCATGGCTGGGAACCCCAGAGATGACAG
This sequence comes from Dromiciops gliroides, assembly GCF_019393635.1. Lineage (NCBI taxonomy): Eukaryota > Metazoa > Chordata > Mammalia > Microbiotheria > Microbiotheriidae > Dromiciops > Dromiciops gliroides. Next base: position 446,058,155 of record NC_057864.1, read on the forward strand.
GCTCATGTTGTCATTTTCTCCATTCCATCTAGGTCAGGAACAAGTGAACTATGGTAGTTGAGATTGGGATCCGACCTTGCAGTGTTTGACAGAGGGACGTGAGGGGTGGACTGTGTAGACCATTGATTGATTCCTTTTCTTAAAACCATAGAAAACTCTTTGGAATGTAGCCCAACCAGTGCTTTGGGATGCCAGAGGAGAGAGCTGAGAGTATCAGTCCTAACAAACAAAATGTGTCCAGGCCTTTGAGATGTGGATGGACAGGAGAGTTTCCATTTTCAGATGAGTGTTTTCTAGAAATGACTCATGGCAAGATATTGCCTTGGATCACCAAGAAGAGAAAAGGCACAGGCAGAGATGGACACATATTTTCACAGTCCTATCATTTAGTTAAGACATCTACAGATTCATGGGTGGCCTTGATTTACACACACACACACACACACACACACACACACGTGTCATTCCATTCTTTTTTTTTTAAAAAAAAACATATATTTATTTTATTCTGAACTTAAGAAATAAAAAAGGCACCTCCCTCAGATACACTAGAAGTTCTACCATGTCAAGGACTGTCTGTGACTAATCTAAGTTCTCTTTCTCCTTCAAAAAAGGCATTTCCATATAGAATAGGGGGAAAAAAGATGATTGCACATGAAACTAATGACAGGAACATTTTTATTCCATTCTAAGTCCAACCTTAAATGTCACCTCCTCCATGAATCCTCTGATTCCCTATAATCAATAACTACTCTCTCTCTCTTTTCACTTTGAATCTAATGTAGCCCTTTGAGCAGCCCCTCTAATCAGTTATCCTATGTTATTTTGTTAGGTGGCATAGTAGATAGAGTGCAGGGCCTACAGTCAGGAAGACACTTAACAGCTGTGTGACCCTGGGCAAGTCACTTAACCCTATTTGCCTTAGTTTCCTCATCTGTAAAATGAACTGGAGAAGGAAATGGCAAACTATTCCAGTATTTCCGCCAAGAAAACCCCAAAAGTGGTCACAGAGTGTTGGACTTGACTAAAGAAAAAGTGAACAACAAATCCTTAATGTATAGTGTAGGACCCTATATAGATGCTAAACAAATAGATAACTAAACTAATAGATGCTAAGCAAATGTTATTCAACTGAATTTTTTACTGTTGAATAATAGCAACATATAAATATGTTCACAACCAATTGTGGTTATGCTGTGCTTGTGCTATTTCCCTGAGAGATGGCCTGCTCAAATGGAATATAGATATGGAGAGAAACAAGCAAAGGTCTCTTGTATGTTGGGCAGCTCTTCTGTGGAAGAGGAATGAGAAAAAGTGATCAAGAATTGCATGAAATGAGAGCAGGAGGAGTGGCAATTTGTTATAGTGCAGGGAAGACCTACACCCATGGAATCACAACTCTACCAAAGTGTACACTCTCATATTCAGCTCTTTATCCTCCAAGCTAATAGAGGAAAACTTTGGCAATAATGCTAAACAACACAAAGCTTCTCCTTCCTCTAATACAGCTATCCCTTCCACATTGCAAGGGTTAGAGGCACAATATCCCAGGCATCTGGAAAACTTGCGTAAAAAATTTTGGCTCTCCCTTCATACCAGAGAAGTCTGATTTTTTTTTTCTTTTCCTTTTATGGGGGTGTTTACAGTATCCTTATTTTTAAATTTGAGTATATTTGTGGCATTAAATGATAAAATGTTAATATTATACAATACTATACACATATTTTATACATTTATGAGTTTCTAATTTTTTTTCTGTGTCATCTGCTGGCCTTAGCTTATCATCTTTGACTTCTGCAAAACTCCCCCCAAATTTCCATTTAATTTCTTATGCCAACCGATTATATATTGAAACCAGGAAGGGGAAAGTTGAGATGTGGAAGGGATAACTGTAGTACCAGAGACTCAGAGGCAGGGAAACCAAATGGGGAAAGAAATAGAGCCTGACAAGGTGGTCTTCCCAAAAGGCCAAAGCCTTTCCTCTAGCTCATTGCATGGGGTCTCTTCTTGCTTTTCTTTAACAGGCTGAACAATGAGACCTGTGGGAAGGCAAACATAATTAAAGTAATTGATAAACAAAAATGATGGGAGGATCATCCAGGATCTAATCAAAGGTGTTCTGGGAAATGTGCACAAGACACATTTTAAGCTTAATTTACATTGTTAACATTTTCTCCATCACTTTCTTAAGCCTAGACAGCGAGCAAAACAATAAATCAAACCCTGATTTGTAGCATCTGCTGGTTTTGAGGTGTAAATACTCCCAATGAAAATTGAACAATCAACTCTCCAAAGCCTGTGCATACATACCTGGTCCCTTGCACATATCTAGTTCTAGTATGATATAAAACACCAAGGTCTGTCCTCTAGGGAACCCAAGCCTCCAGGAATCCTTCAAGCTAACTCAATGTTATGTCAAGATTTAGCATTTTCAGTAAAGCTGAAGGAAACTAGAACAGCCTGTTTTGATTTAAAAGAATAATAAATAGACTATGCAGTTCCTTGGATGCTGGACGATACCACACAATTCCTTCCTGACTTTTAAATAAATTATACATTCTTCAACGGTCATGCTCAATCACTGGAAAAACCTACAAGTCCAGCAAAAGACAGCAGCTGGAAAATAACCATCCAATGTTGCAACAATAGACCACTGATTGGGACAGAATATGAAAGAGTATTTACTTTTCCAGTTTAAGCTACAAGGGAATTTCCTTCATGGTGAAGCTTGTTTGGCAGATTAATGTGGATTCACAATGCCAAAGGTCTAAACAAAATTGGGTTACATTTTTGAGTTCAGTTCAGTTGAACTGTCAGGCACCCACTTTATGCAAGGTGCTATGCTTAACAATGGGAATACAAAAGGAAAAATTATGTCATGCCTGTCTCCAGGGAGTTCACCATTGAATACTTTCATCCTTTTTCATTAAGTACAAAAATCTCTTCAGCATGAAGATGACTTCCACCAGGGCAGATCCATGCCTTTTGATGGGACGTACCCACTACAACATAACCATGCTTTCTCACCATGCAATAAATCTTCCATTGCTGATCTCCCCAATGCACTAGATGCCTCTCTGTAGAAGGCCTTCTTTTGAACAAATATTTATGCATAAAGGTCCATCAGGCCTTCCATCTGCTATCCCCTGATCTCACCCAATGACTTGTCAACCCCATTTTCAAGTCGTGTGCAGGATCCTGGGCTTTAGACGGTGATGGACCTTCAAGGTCATTGAGTCCAAGCCTCTCATGCATCCTTAATGATGTCTTTTCTGTCACTTTTTGTGCACGTTATGCAGGGTAATGTTCTGCAGCCTCCTCATATCTACCATGTCTCTTTCCTTTGCCCTTTGGGTCATCAGAAGTTTTCATCCCTCCGATGCGATGGTCCGTGATTGACAGTATACACCTAGGCACTGCAGATGGACAAAAACTAATCTGGGCTAAAAATTAAATAGGAGAAGGAGAGTAGGCAGGATTCCATTTGGGATATGACAAAAGGTTTTTAATGATCACAAGAGGCTCTCGGCTTCAAAAGTTTTGCTTGATTATTATTGTATAACAGATTCGATTTTTAAAAAACTGGATCCTAGATTTAAAGCTGCAAGAGACCTTAGGGGTCATGTAGTCCAACCCCCTCATTTTATAGATGGGGAAGCTGAGGACTAGAGTGGTAAAATGCCTTTTTAAAGTCATACAGGTAAGGGGCAGCTAGGTGGCGCAGTGGATAAAGCACCGGTCTTGGATTCAGGAGGACCTGAGTTCAAATCTGGTCTCAGACACTTGACACTTACTAGCTGTGTGACCCTGGACAAGTCACTTAACCCTCATTGCTCCCTCCCCCCCCCAAAAAAAGTCATACCGGTAGTAAGCATCAGAGCTGCAGTTCGAATGCAAGTCATCTGGCTCCAAGTCCATTCTCTTTCCATTATAACAGGTCTTAGGCAAGTGAGAATGTGAGTAAAAACTTAAATTGAAAACAATGCAGAGAAGTCATCCAGGCTAGGATGCCTGGACTGTCTATGACACATGAGCGTGACATATTCTGTGGCACATTGTGGGGTAGAAGGGTAGGGATTTACTCGCATAGTCGTCAAGAAGCTTACCCTCAGGGGGGACCAAATTCCACCAAGGGGAGAAACCCCCCTGCAGCTCTAGTGCCTAAGACTTCTCTGCTCCTTGGTGATCTCAGCCAGCTGTAAAGTTCTGGTTGCTAAGTTACCGTTTGGCCAATGAGGAAACAGATTTCTTAAGCAGATGCAGTTGCTACCCCAACCAAACAACTGCACTCACCTATTCAGAGCTCACCTAAGAGTCAGGAAAATATTGTGACAACCATTTGGACCCAAAGGGCTGCAACTGAACAGATAAGTTCTAACAAAATGAGTCTTTGTAACTTCTGTTAACTTTATTTATATCAAGTACCAAATCTTGATGAGAGAAAATATATTTCAGGATGGGTGTTTTTCTTCAGTCCAAATCTTTGTGACCCTATTTGGGGTTTTCTTTGGCAAAGATACTGGAGTGGTTTGCCATTTTCTTCTCCAGCTCATTTTACAGATGAGGAAACTGAAGTCAACAAGGTTAAATGACTTGCCCAGGGTCACACAACTAGTAAGTGTCTGATGCCAGATTTGAACTCACTAAGATTAGTCTTCCTGATTCTAGGACTAGCACTGTCTCCACTGTGCCACCTAGCTGCCTCCAGGATAAGTGCACTGCTATTTTAAAATGATTTTTAAACATATTTGTAACGTATTTGTTACAAAAAGTTGTGTGTGGGTTTTTTTTTTCCTTTTTCTTTCTTTCTTTCTTTTTTTTTTTCTTTTGCGGGGCAATGGGGGTTAAGTGACTTGCCCAGGGTCACACAGCTAGTAAGTGTCAAGTGTCTGAGGCCGGATTTGAACTCAGGTACTCCTGAATCCAGGGCCGGTGCTTTATCCACTGCGCCACCTAGCTGCCCGTTTTTTTCCTTTTTCAAAGAGGATAAGTAGGAGGGAGGGAAAATTGAGTAAGTGGAAAAAATTAATCTAACTTCTAAAAAATTCATTTAAGTGTACTAAATACATATATATATATGTAATATGTGTATATGTATGTGTGTATACATATACATACACATCTATGTATGTGTGTATGTATGTATATATATAGTAGTGGTATAAGCCAAAAAGTATATTAGACATATTCCCAGTGCTTATTTGTGATGTAATGGAAAGTGTCATGTTTCAGATTCTAGCAATGAATTTGCAACTAACAAAAAAAACCTGATATTGACATAACACTATAAAGTTTGCAAAACACTTTATATAGAAAAACTCATTTGAATCCCCCCCTCAGAAAAAAAAGAACTTTGTGAGGTAAATACTGCGGCTATATTTGCATTTTACAGACAAAGAAAATAAGGCTTAAAAAAGTTAAATTTCTGTGTGGTCACCTAGTCTCTGGTGGGATTCAAACCCAACTAAGTGTTCCTAATTCCAAGTACAGCATACAACTTGCTGTGTGACCAACTCTGTCATCCCTTCCCCATTCTGAGCCTCAGATTTCTCATCTGTAAAACAAGGTGGTTGTACCCAATGATCTTTTTTTCTTTTCTTTTTCTTTTTTTTTTTCTTTTTGCGAGGCAATAAGGGTTAAGCAACTTGCCCAAGGTCACACAGCTAGTAAGTGTCAAGTGTCTGAGGCTGAATTTGAACTCAGGTCCTCCTGAATCCAGGGCCGGTGCTCTATCCACTGCGCCACCTAGCTGTCCCACCCCCCAATGATCTTGAAAGTCATTTTTACCTCTGACATTTTATAATACTAAGGACACCTATTTCCTAAGATGCATTATTACATGCATGACTAATAGTTAGCATTTTAAGCTTTAATAACTTCAGAAGTATAAATGCTATAAACTTATCAAAATATCATTTGAAAGTTTAATTATTTAAATGTCTCTCACACTTATTTAGTTTTGTGAATTCTGAATAATAAATTTTTAATTTTCATTTTAACAAGACAGAGTACCTTGTCATTATGCAAGGAATTGCAACCGTTACAGGATGAGACTTTCTTTGGCTAGGTGGGTGGTTAGAAAAGGTCCTCTTGCTTGGCTGCCTCCATCACCTGATCTACCTCCATTAGGTTTCTTTTCTCATAATGTCACATGAAAACTGTCACATACGCATCCAAACCTCATTCTCTACAAGATCTGAAGGCTAAAATGACAAATGTCATGCTTTCAGTTACTGAGCAGCCCCTGATGGAAGCTTTTACAACATTCAAAAAATTGACTAGGGGGCAACTAGGTGGTACAGTGGATAAAGCACCAGCCCTGGATTCAGGAGGACCTGAGTTCAAATCCGGCCTCGGACACTTGACACTTACTAGCTGTGTGACCCTGGGCAAGTCACTTAACCCTCATTGCTCCACTCCCCCCCCCAAAAAATATATATATATACATATATATTGACTAGAGTGATAAAGTAGCACAATACAGTGCTTATTTTGATTTTTAATAAGAAACATCAATATTTTAAATTTTTAAATAATTAACCTTTCCTTTTTTTTACATTTGGAGCATATATACTTCTGAAGTTATTAAAACTTAAAACTGCTTAGACTTTAAAAACGTGTATGGCATTTTTAAGGTTTGCAGAGCCCTTTACAAATATGATTTCAACTGATCCTTACAACTACCCTGAGAGATAGGTACTATTATTATTCCCATTTTATGGATGAAAAAACTGAAGCAAATAAACACTAAGTAATTTGCTTAGGGTCCTACACCTTGTAAATGTCAAAGGCAAGATTTAAACTCTTCCTGAATGTAGCTTCAGTACTCTATCTATTGCATCACCCAAATGATATTAAAAAAATGACTTACTAATCCCTGAGACATGGGACCTTTGGACTATACTGCTCATTCTGCTTTCAGTTTTTGTTTGCAGAAAGCTGATTTTAGCATGCTTGTGCTTTTTTTTTTTTTCCTTTGGTGGGGTAATTGGGGTTAAGTGACTTACCCAGGGTCACACAACTAGCAAGTGTCATGTATCAGAGGCCAGATTTGAACTCAGGTCCTCCTGAATTCAGGGCCAGTGCTCTATCCACTGTGCCACCTAGTTGCCCCAAAGCAAAGCACTTGTTTTTTTGTTTGTTTGGGGGGTTTTTTTTGTCTTTTTTTTTTTTTTGCAGGATAATGAGGGTTAAGTGACTTGCCCAGGGTCACACAGTTATTAAGTGTCATGTGTCTGAGGTCACATTTGAACTCAGGTCCTCCTGAATCCAGGGCTGGTGCTTTATCCACTACGCCACCTAGCTGCCCCAGCTTGTGCTTAAAAAAAACAAACAAACATAAAACTTAAATGAATCCCCATTACCTTCAAGATAGAGTAAAGTTTCTTATTCTGGCTTTCAGAACTCCCCAGAGTCTGGCTCCAACCAACCTTTCCAGACTTAATACACACTATTTCCCTTTGGGCCCTCAACATTCATTCCAATTGGTCCCTGCTTGATCTTAATCTACCTTCTACCACTTGTCTGTATTCACTCAGGCTATCCCTGTCTCTGGACCATCCTTCTTCGATATCTCTGCTTATTAAAACCCTTCTCTTCCTTTAAGATCCAGCTCAGAAGCTACTCCTCCAGGAAAAAAATAGCTAATAATAGCTAACAATTACATTGCATCTCCCATGAGCTAGGCATCATGCTAAGCAGTTTACAAAGGTTATCTCATTTGTCCTCACAGCAATGCTGAGAAGTAGGTGCTATTATTATCCCTGCTTCACATTTGAGGAAACTAAGGCAAACAAAAGCTAAGTGACTTGCCCAGCATCACACAGCTAGTAAGTATCTGAAGCTGGGTTTGAACTCAGGTCTTCTTGATTGTAGACCCAGGGCTCTGTCCACTGTACTGCTTTGATGCCATAGGGCCTTCTCTGACTGTTCCCCATCCAGCTCTCTAGATTCTGTCTTCCCTAGTCCCTCACCCTCTCTGCTTGACCTCTTCTATATGCCTTTTTTCCATTCTCACTTGTATTATGTTTATTTTTGTGCATGTTTCATTCCCCTTGAGGGCAGGGACTGATCCCTTTTTTTTTTTCTTAGTATCCTCAGCATTTGGTCCATTACCCTGTACTTAGGAGGGCCTTACGAAATGATGGGTCAATGAATGAATGAAGTAAAACATGTTGATTTACATAGATGACAGAGAAACAAATGTGCAGGAAGTATACAGTTCTAGGGATCTGCCTTGCTTTGTGCCACAGATGTGTTCCCGAAAGTAGAGTAAATCAAAGTTTAAAAAACATCGGGGCAGCAAGGTGGTACAGTGGGTAGAGCACCGGCCCTGGATTCAGGAGGACCTGTGTTCAAATACGGCCTCAAACACTTGACACTTACTAGCTGTGTGACCCTGGGCAAGTCACTTAACCCCAATTGCCTTACCAAAATAGATAGATAGATAAGTTTAACAAACATTCCTAACGCACTGTCAGTCAACACTATTTACTAAGGATCTACTATGTGCCAGGAATTATGCTAAGAGCTGTGGGTATTAAAAAAAAAAGGCAAAAGACAGTCCCTACCCTCAAGGAGCTCACAATCTAATGGGGAATACAACAAACAAACAAATATATACAATGCAAGCAATGTATAGGGAATAATAAACAGAGAGAAAGCACTAGAATTAAGAGGGGCTGGGATAGGTTTTCCATAAAAGGTTTTGATTTAACTAGGACTGAAAGAGCCAGGATTTTAAAATGAGGAAGGACAGCAATCTAGGCATAGGCGAAAGAGAAAATACCTGGAACTGAGAGATGGAGTGTTTTGTTTACAGAATGGCAGAGGCCATTGTCACTGGGTTGAAAACTGTGTGATGGGGAGTAAGGTATAAGAAGACTATAAAGTAGGGCTCGGTTATGAAGGGCTTTGAATGCCAGAGGATTTTCTATTTGATGCTGGAGGTGACAGGGAACCACTGGAGTTTACTGAGAAGGGGAGTGCTTTAGGAAAAACATTGGTGGCTGAATTGAGGGTAGATTGGAGTGGGGAGAGACCCACGGCAGGCTGATCCACCAGCAGGCTATTGTAATAGTCCAGGTGTAAGGTAATGAGAACCTGCACCAGAGTGGTGGCAGTGTCAGTGAAGATAATGGGATGTATTTGAGAAATGGTACAAAGGTGAAATTGACAGGCCTTGGCAGCAGCTTGGCTATGAAGGATAAGAGATGGTAAGGAATGACTCCCGGGTTGTGAACCTGCTGCATAAGGGTGTGGTGTTGCCTTCAACACAAATAAGGAATGGAGGAAAGAGAAGAGGGTTTAGGGGGAAAGATAATGAATTCGGCTTTGGACCTATTGGGTTTAAGATGTCTACTGGATATTTAGTTGGAAATGTTTGAAAGGCAATTGGAGATGAGAGATTGAAGGTGACTCACCACTAAAAGGAATTGTGTAATGAATTCTGTAATTCAAAGAACACTTGCATAAAGTGTGTTTTAGCCTCTTCACCTGTCTTTTTTCTGACAACTCAAATTTCCAAGTGTTAGCTGTTTTTAAAAGTGAGGGACACTTGGGGGCAGCTAGGTGGCACAGTGGATAAAGTGCCGGCCCTTGATTCAGGAGGACCTGAGTTCAAAATCGGCCCCAGACACTTGACATTTACTAGCTGTGTGACCCCAGGCAAGTCACTTAACCCTCATTGCCCTGAAAAAAAAAAAAAGGTGAGGGACACTCATGGAGAGAATCTGCTAGCATTTATGGTAAAATCTGTGAAGAAGCAATTTACCCAATTCTCTACATATACAATTAAAGAATTTCTGATGGAAAGAGATCTTGGAAGCCATTGAACCCAACCAGCTACATGATGCATGAGTCCACCCTGTCTCCAACAAATGATTGAAACTCTCCAGGAATGAAAAGCTTCCTCCTTCATGAGGCAACCCATTTGATTTTCAGATAGTCACAATTACAATAAAGTTCTTTCTTATATTGTCCCAAATCTGCCACTGTGTAACGCCCACCCATCCTAACAAACTGCGTGATATGAATTACTTTGCCTTGAATTTATCCTAAAAATTGTAACATAGGAGCTGGTCAGCAACATCCTTGCAAAGAGCTCAGAACACTCAGAAAAAATGCCATTTCATCCCAAACCATGAGTCCCTCAAGAAGCAAAATGATGGTTACTAGAAGCAACCTAGCAGAGTGGGTCAAGTGGAATGAAACGGAAATCAGGAAGCTTGAAGTTGAAATCCTGTCTCATCCTTACTAGCTTGGTGACTTTGGGCAAATCACTGAGTCATGGTTTTCTCTTCTGTAAAATAAAGGGGTTGGACTAGATGGCTTCTGAGGTCCCTTCCAACTCTAATCCTATGGCCCTACTATACAGAAGGAATCTTAGAGATAATCCAGTTTAGCCACCTCTATTAATAGGTGAGGAAATTGTACGGGTGAGATGAAGACCCCAAGAGTCACTATCTGTCCCCATTTTATATGAGCTAGAGGTTCCAGGAATCAAAGAAGTTTGCCCACAGTCTGACTGAAAGTCAGTGCGACAACTAAGAATTGGAACCTGGTCCCCTTTGGCATCTAATTTTTATTGATGTCATGGCTCCAGCCATGCCCTCCCACTGTTTTACACCTGGAGTTGGCAAAGGAGAGTTGGAAATTAGGTTGAAATAGAACCTGAAGTTTTGCCAGTTTTGTTTCCAAAGAAATGATGAATCCCTGAGTCATTCCTCATTATGTGATCACGATGAACTTTCTCAAATGTCCCCTGCTGCTATTATAAAGCAGTGTGGTGCCAAAGAAACAGCCCCATTGCTATCCCCATTTCTGCTGCTCACTTGGTGTGGGACACTTCACTTTGAGGAGGGGGGAGCATCATTTTCATATTTATGTAATGAGGGAACTGAGCCAGAAGATCTCTAGAGTCCCTTCTAGAAAAAAAAGAGGACTAAGAATGGAACCCAAGGGAAGACCTACTTTCAGGGGTCAGAAAGAAGATGAGAAGCCACGGAAGGAGCAATCAAAGGGGCAGCAAGCAAGAGATCCAGGAGATTGTGATGCCTAGGAAGCCAAGGAAAAAGAGAACATCCAATGGGAAGGAACGGTCAGCAGTTTCAAAGGTTGTGGAGACTTTGTATATTCCACCATTGCTTAGCCTGGGGATTCCATATGCAATAGATGCCCAATAAAAGTTTGATGAATTAATGAGAGCAGGGATATTTCTTATCTAAACCTTGCATCTCCCTCAATACCTAGAAGGTTTTCTGAATATAGTATGTGTTTGATATGGGTCCAGCAACATAAATTGAATTAATTGAATGGAATTCTAGCTCTAATATCCTATAAGCCTATGATCCATAACACAAACATTCAAATATATGTCATCTCATCCATCTATATATGATACAGTCATCACAAAACATTCATTCCTGCCCATTCTGTGTAATTCCTTAATCATGTCTCCCTGCCCCTTGCCCAAGTTCTTTACAATTGGTCCAACCAACTTAATAGGCCTTTGGTCCACAGACACTCTTTGAGTAGGCAAATAAAATGGGGTCAAAATGAGAAAATGTTTATAGTGCTTTAAAAACCTTAAAGCTCTATGCAAATGCTAGCTCTTTTTACTTGAAGCACTATTGAGGCGATGTAGTATATATGAACTGTTCTTTACTTTCCCTCTACAGACCCAAATCCGTATATTCCAAAGGACTGTTCAAATCTCACATCTTCTATGAAGGCTTTTCAGACTAATACGTCTCTGTTCTATCTTCTCTAAATTCCTATAGCACTTATTAGCTAAATCAATTAAAATCAACAAACATTTCTTAGGCACCTACTATGCGTAAAGCACTGTGTGAGGCACTTGGGAAACCAAAATAAAAACAGTGTGATGTTTAGAAACGATGACAAGAAATTAGGACCATTCAACTCCCTTTTTCAATTTCAATTTCCTTAGATGAAGGGAATAATCTTCATAACAAAAACAAAACGAAACAAAAATTGCTGAGAAAATAAAAACTTAAGATCAGTGAGAAAGTTCTAAAAGAATGCCTACCTGATAAAAATGAGTTCAAGTCTGCATAGGAAGCATCATGGCCCAGATAAATCACATCTCAGATTCCTTTAACTATGCTTAATCTTTAAACATGTTATATGCCACCACCATCCCCTTTCATCCTCAGTAGTATATAAGCCACTTGAGGCCAGGAACTATTTCATTTATGTCTCTGTATCTTCAAGACTGGCCAAAATGGATTGCATATAGTCAGCATCTAATAAGTATTTGATGAATGAAATGGAATGGAATCTCACAATGTTGAGAAAAATTAACCACCTTTGATACTTATTATCTTTTTTGACCCTCACAACAACCCTGAGAGGTAGATACTATTATTATTCCCATTTTTTAGGGTGGTTGTTGGTGTGTGTTTGTGTGTGTTTAAGGAAATTGAGGCAAGCAGAGGTTAAGTCACTTGCCTAAGGTCCCACAGCTAATAATTGTCTCAAGTAAAATTTGAACTCAGGTCTTCCTGGCTGCAGGCCCAGTTCTCTGGGTACTCTGGCACCACCTAGTGGTCTATAAAAATCCTTTAGACACTGAGAAACCACTGGATATGGAAGTAATTCATCTTAAGGGTAGAGTAAAATTGTTTTGCTTCACCTTGGTACATGGTAGACACTTAATAAGTTCTTGCTCCTTTTCCCATCTCTTCATCCCAGAGAGTGGAATTGGGCCAGTGGTTGAATGTTATAGGGAAGAGTACTTTGGATTAATAGAAGGAAGAACATCAAAATAGTGAAAAGAGTTGGGATTTCATGCTATAGGGAATTCTGAGGTGAGGAAACTCCTACCAGTGCCTATTAGGTTCAGATTATAGTCCAAGGGAATTGCCTATGGTTCTAAAAGTTTAAGTGACTTGGCCAAAGTCACATAGCCCCTCTGGGTCAGAGAAAGAACGTTAACTCAGGTCTCCCTGGTTTCCTGGCCTGTGCTCTATCCAGTGTGCCACACTGTCTTTCTAACAACTAGAATCTCCCCAAATGGAATGAACTGGCTTTTGAGGTAATAAGTGCCCTGACACTGGGGATATTCAAGCACAAATTGAATGCCTGCTTTTGGTGGCTGTTCTAGAGTGAGTTCCTTCTTCAGGTTAACTAGGGATCAGATTAGAAGGCCTCTAACTCTCCAATTCAGAGATACTTTGTTTCTAATCACCTTATCTCAACAAGAAAAGGTTTTGCAATAGGAGGCAAATGGTCAAATGTGTGAGTTGGGAAGATTACATTGGCAGCAATCTGAAGGGTCGATGGAAGAGAGGAGAGGCTAAAGGCAGGGAGACCAGTACTAGAGGCCATTACAATAGTCTAAATAAGAGTGGGTGACAGATAAGATAGTGGTAGAGGGAGTAGAGAAGAGGGGACACACAAAAAAGAATATGACTGTGAGGAACCATCTCCCCAGGAGTCATGAGCACTTGCCTGCATTTTGTTCATGTTTTTCAGAGGAAAGAAGCCTGTACGAGTCAGTCTAAATTTGAAGGTTCCTAATGTTGTTGTTTGTCCTTTGTTCTCAAAGAGGACCATGACATAGGGATGATATCATGAGTTGCAGTGAATTGGATTTAAGTGAGGAAGGACTAAGCAAAGTCACCAGCCTCACTCTCTCCTCCAGATCCATCTGGGTTCAGTGGCCAGATATACATCAGGATGACTGGAGATGGCCCTCGATTTTTGAGGCAATTGGATTAAGTGACTTGTCCAGGGTCATACAACCACTAGTGTCAAGTGTCTGAGGCCAGATTTGAACTTGGGTCCTCCTGACTCCAGGACCAGTGCTCTATGTCCCGGAGGGCTCCTAAATGTGAGGATGTAGGGAAAGGATGAGAAAGAAGAGGAAGCAAAACAATTCTTTTCTTTTCTTTTTTTTTGTTATTGTTTGTTTGTTTTGTTTTTGCAGGGCAATGAGGGTTAAGTGACTTGCCCAGGGTCACACAGCTCTGTCAACTGTCTGAGACCAGATTTGAATCCAGGGCCAGTGCTTTATCCACTGTGCCACCTAGCTGCCTCCAATGATATGCAGTTCTAAAACCAACTGCCTTCATGGTAATTTTGTATGCCTGCTCTCTTCTGGAAGAATAAGTAGATAGGAGGTTGTAGGAGTCCTGGATTCCCTGCTATGACCTTTAGGCTTAGACTCTTGCCTTCTCCTTCTTCCATCACACCCCTCCCCCCCCTCAACCAGTTAATCTCTCAGGGCTTCCTCATGTCATGGGCTTCCAAGTATACAGCAGCTGCTTGGACATTTTGTATTTATGGTACCATCCATTCTCAGGCCTCTCAAAAATGGATGTGAATTTTCCTACCAGAGCAATGACGCCATTATCATGGTGTCTAATGAAGGTCATGGGATGATAGGAGAGAAAACTGGAAGGGACCTTATGTTTCCATTCACTTCAGAGGTTTCATTTTACAGACGAGGAAGCTGAGACCCAGAGAGTTGTAGTCACTTGTCCAAGGTCACACATCTGAAGTAGCAGAGCGGGGATTCTAACCTAGCTCCTCCAACTCCAAAGCAAAGGAAGCTTGGGTTTTTGTAGTCATGCCAGTGGATTGCCACCAATGATGCAATGGCCTTTCCCTGGTGATGTTCCTTATCTTCAGAACACCGGAATCTTTCTGAAAGTCAATGGACCTAGGGGAAGATCTCATGTCCTCTGCCTCCCTCTTCTGGTTAGTCTAAACTAGAATTTTCTGTGTCCATTTGGAATCACAGGGAAGGAGTCATTCAATAAGGTTTGCTGATTTAGAAGTGAAAGGGACCTTAGAGGTTATCTAGTCCAACTCTTCATTTTTAGAGACAAGGAAACTGAGGCACAGAGAGGGCAAGTTTCTTTCCCAGGATATCAGAGGTGAGATTTGAACCCAGATCTTCAGACTCCAGGACTCAGTACTGTTTCAACTCTATCAAGCATTGAATCCCAAATATCAAATTCTCAATCAAAAGTTCCACCTTGAGGTCCTGAGAGACCACTACGTCCAGTTTTAAACTGACTTTAGAGTCTTTCAAGGAAGTTGCTATCAACTAATCTATCATTCAACAAACATTTATTAAGTACCTACTATATGCTAGGCTCTGTGCAAAATACTGCAGTTACAAATACAGGAGTGAGATCATTCCTGTCCTTGAGGTGGTTCTTCTGAGACATGGAGATGTGTATTACTTCGGTTAGATTCTCCTGCGAAATTTAAAAGATGGACGCTAAGATATTGGCATCTTCACGCAAGCAATACCAAGGCTATTGAGAACATAGTCATCCAACACAAATCCATTTGAATTGCTTAGTTCTCAAAAGTAAGGAGATGAGGGGCGGCTAGGTGGTGCAGTGGATAGAGCACCGGCCCTGGAGTCAGGAGGACCTGAGTTCAAATCCGGCCTCAGACACTTAACACTTACTAGCTGTGTGACCCTGAGCAAGTCACTTAACCCCAATTGCCTCACAAATAAATGAATGAATGAATGAATAGATAAATAGATAGCTAGAGAAATAAATAAATAAATAAACAAACAAATAGATAGATAAATAAATAAATAAATAGATAGATAGATAGATAGATAAATGAATGAATGAATGAATGAATGAATGAATAAATAGATAGATAAATAGATAGATAGATAGATAAATGAATGAATGAATAAATAAACAGACAAATAGACAAATAGACAAATAAACAAATAAACAAATAAATGAATAAATGAATAAATAAACAAATAGACAAATAGACAAATAAACAAACAAACAAATAAATCAATCAATAAATCAATAAATCAATAAATAAAAGAAAAGGAACCTATGATTGCAAGGAACCAGCATAGCTCTGAAAGGTCATACCAGACTAAGTTTATTATCTTTCTGGCAGGACAACTAACCTGGTAGATTATAGGCTCATGGGTTCAGAGCTAGAAGGGAACACAGAAGCCATCTAGTCTAACCTTTCTCTTTTACAGATGAGGTACCAGAAAGCAGGAGAGATTAAAGGTCTTGCCCACATTCACATAGGTAGTCAATGACAAATCCAGGACTACTCCAGTGTCTTTGCCAAGAAAACCCCGAATAGGATCATGAAGAGTTGGACACAATGGAAAGAATTAAACAACAACAAGATACCTGAGTTAAAAAAAAAAATTAACTTGTACGAACAATGTGGGTAAGGCATAGCTTGTCAGTCATCTTTCCAAAAGATCTGGGGCTTTTAGTGGACTTAAAACCTCCATCTGAGTCAAGAGAGTAATAGGGAAGACAAAAAACACTAATGTGATCTTGGGTTTCATTGAGAGGTAGAGCCTCCAGGAGAAAGAAAGTGGTAATCCCTATGTCAAGTCAATAGGCATTCATTTGGCACCTACTATATGCCAGATGCTTCCCTATGCACTGGGGATACTAAGACAAAGCAAAAGACTGTCCATATTCTCAATGATCTCACAAGCTAAAGGAGGAGAGAAAACATGAAAATAATTATGTACAAAGATAAATACAGGATAAATTGGAGGTAATCTCAGAAGGAAGGGACTGGCTACTGGGGGGACAAGGAAAGGTTTCCCGCAGAAGGTTTGAGTTTAGCTGAGACCTGAAGGAAGCCAGGGAACCCAGGAAGTAGAAGTGGGGAGAGAGAAGAATTCCAGGCATGGGGGACAGCCAATGAGAATGCACTGAGTTGGGAGATGGAGTGCCATGTTCAAGGAATAGCCAGGAGGCCAATGCTGTTGGGTCATAGAGCACATGGAGGGGAGGAAGGTTTAAGAAGACTAGAGAAGGGGGCAGCTAGGTGGCACAGTGGATAAAGCACTGGCCCTGGATTCAAGAGGACCTGAGTTCAAATCTGGCCTCAGACATTTGACACTTACTAGCTGTGTGACCCTGGGCAAGTCACTTAACCCTCATTGCCCCACTGCACCCCCCAAAAAAAGGAAGACTAGAGAAGTAAGAAGGGGTAAGAAGTGTGTAGGGCTTTAAAAGCTAAACAAAGGATTTTATAGTTGATCCTAGAAGCCATAGGGAGCCACTTACATACTATCATCTACTTCTTATATAATCTTCAGACCACATCTAGAATATTTGTTCAGTTCTGTATGCGACATTTTATGAAGGATGTTCAGTAATCTGCACAGTGCCTAGAGCTAGGCAACTGTAATGGCAAAGGGCTATGGGCCCATGCTTTGAGGATTAGTTGAAGTAATTAAAGGTGTTTACCTTGGAGACCAGAGAGGAAATGATGGCAATCTCAAATCCTTGAAAGGCAAACTTGGAAAAGCGATAAGATTTATTCCATTTGGCCTCAGAGGGGAGGACTAAAGGTAACAGCCTGGAATTGCAAAGAGGCAACTGAAGTTGCTTGATATATGGAAAAACTAAAACTAAAAGCTTAATATGTAGAATTTTTTTCTGCCAATTAGAGCAATCCAGAAATAGTAGGATGGTTAGCCACAGGAGGGAGTAGGTTGCCCCTCACCAGAACCCTTCAAGCAATGGCTGGAGGAGTATTTGTTGTGTGTTGTACTGGGAATTCTTTATTGGATTTGGCTTGGTCTCTGTGGCTGCTTAGGCACCTTCCAACTTGGAAATTCTGTGATTTTGTGGTTTTGATTCTATGAAAGCCAAATGAAGACATACAACATAGATACCAACTTGGGAAAGTCCTGGACTCTGGACCAGTTTGACTGGAACAAAAATCGGCTGCAAAGAATTAGCATTTTCAAATTCTACAGTTAACAAATCAGAGAAAAGTAGGCTTAGGTGAAAGTACACATATCTGAGCCAGCCATTTCCCAGAATTAAAATATACCCATGATGCAACAGAGTCTGCCAATCCCAGATAGGTTTGATCATGCATCAGTGACCCCACTGAAAAAGTATTTCTGGAAGACATAATTTGCACCCATGTGAGAGATTGCTCGTAATAAAAAGCAAATGAAAAATGGGAAAAATGGTTTTTGGCACCTCCATTAAGGCCCCAAATGATTTTAATGCTGCTGCCCAAATGTTGGCATGACTTCGATAGCACAGCAGCCTAAACGGCTAATTGCTCCCTGACTTCACTGCTATTACCCAAGGTCCTTCAGTTCCCTCTCATAAGGCTGTCGCTTTGGGAATGTATCTTTTCCCTAGTCCTCACTACCTCATTATCTTCTTCCATTTTTTTTAGTTGACCTTTTTTTATCCCTTTTCTTATTTAAAGCATTTTATTTTTCCCAATTACATGTTAAAACAATTTTCAAACATTTTTAAAGTTTTGAATTTAAAATTCTTTCTCTCCCTTTCCCCCACACCTCCCTCCTCCCTGAGGTGGGAAGCAAAAGAAATGTTCTCCCTTACTGTGGAGAAAATTGCACCTGATAGTATCATTTATTTAATAAAATAATTTTGGTTTTGTAAAACTAAAGTTATGGGTCCAGTTTCGTCATCTGTCATATGAGGGGGTTAAAGTAAATCTCCAAGGTCTCTTTTAACCCTAAGCCCAAGGTCTCTTTTGACTCTAAGCCCTATCTACTTACTATAGGCTTCTGAATGCTCATGGCTAACACCTATGTGACCAAAGAACATAACCAAGTGGGTGGGACTCAAAACAACCTGGAAAAGTCATTCATTGATTCCAGCTATATAGTCTTTTATTTTATACAAATGAGGGGAGAGCTGGAAGCATCCCTCACATGAGAAAGACACTCAGAAGGTGGTCCGAAGGAGAACCCAAGCCTTGCAGTAGGGGATGGAGTGGCTGCTTTGGTCACTGAAAGGAATGGACACGATAGATACAATAGAAACAAGGATAGACAGTCCCTTCCTTCCCCTTCCGGCCCCCCTCCCCCCATTAAAGCCAAGATTAGTCCTAGACAATAGAGTCACTGACAGCTCCTCAGAGTGTGGGCCTGGCTTGATTGAGTACAGCTCCCTCCCTCGCCACCCAACCTTTTTGGAGAGTGGGAAAGGGTTCACCGCGTGGAGGACAGGGAGCAGAAATGTCTGGGAGAAGAGATTTTTACCACCAAGAAGATGGAACCTTAATAGATGTCTCTTTCCAGGATTTGTGACCATGTGGAGAGAGAAATGAGCCAGGCTGGGAGCATGAAGACTGAGAGGTAGAAGTAATGCCTGAGGTAAGTCAAGTATCAAGAAGTGCATCAGAGCCTGGGAGTTGGGCAGTTGTGAATGACTGCATATGCCAACAGACCAGTTCTTAAGCAGCAAAGACTGCCTCAGCTGCAGGAGGAGTTTGCCCTATGCCAGGTCTAGTGCGCCTTCTGAAAGGACTCTTTTCCCCAAATACTCTTGGGCAAGCGTGTGCCTGTTTTGTTTTATAGCCTCACTATTTATTTCTTTCCCAATTAAATGTTTTACTGTTAGAGTACAACCCCTTCCTTGCCTTGATCTGTTAACATTGTGAGCAGAGGCAGGAAAGTACAGGGTATATTCAGAGGACAAGTATCTAGTTTGACTGTAGTGACAGATTCACATAAGACAGAAATAATGATGGGAAAGGTGGGTTGGGGGACCTTGAATAGTCCATTAAGCATAGTGTAGCAAAAAGGTTAGGACTTGGTCCACTTGGGTTCACATTCCATCTTGGCTACTGACTTTGTGTGTGATATTGGTTGAGCAAGTTTTCCAATATCTTTGGGCTTCATCAATAAAAAGGCAGGGAGACCAGTACTAGAGGCCATTACAATAGTCTAAATAAGAGTGGGTGACAGATAAGATAGCGATAGAGGGAGTGGAGAAGAGGGGACACTGGAAAAAGAATATGACTGTGAGGAACCATTTCCCCAGGAGTCATGAGCACCTGCCTGCATTTTGTTCATGTTTTTCAGAGGAAAGAAGCCTGTGCGAGTCAGTCTAAATTTGAAGATTCTTAATGTTGTTTGTCCTTTAGACACTGAGAAACCACTGAATATGGAAATAATTTATCTTAAGGTTAGAGTAAAATTCTGGAGAGCAATTTGGAATTATGCTCAAAGGACTATGGGGCTGTGCATACCCAGTCATGTGACTACTAGCTCTTTATCCCAAAGGGATCATAAAAAAAGGGAAAGGAACCCCCACATGTACAAAGAACATTTATAGTAGCTCTCTTTGTGGTGTCAAAGAATTGGAAATTTAGGGAATGTCCGTCAATTGGGGAATGGCTAAACAAGTTGTGGTATATGAATATAATGGAATACTATTGTACTATAAGAAATGATGAGCAGGCAGATTTTAGAAAAACCAGGAAAGACTTAAGTGGACTGATACTGAGTGAAGTGAGCAGAACCAGAACATTGTACACAGTAACAATAACATTGTGTGATGATCAACTGTGATAGACTGGGCTCTTCTCACAATTCCAAAGGACTCTTGATGGAAAATGGTCTCCACATCCAGAAAAAAAGAACTGTGGAATCTGAATGCAGATTGAACCATACTGTATCTACTTTTTTTGTTTCTTTTTCCTTTTTGAGGTTTTTCTCTTTTGTTCTGATTCTTCTTTCACAACATGACTACTGCAGAAATGTTTAATGTGATTATATATATATATATATATATATATATATATATATATATATATATAACCTCTATCATATTGCTTTTTGTCTTGGGAAGGGGGGAGGGAAGGGAGGGTGGGAGAAAAACTTGGAACTCAAAATATTTTAAAAACAAATGTTGAAAACTATATTTACATGTAACTGGAAAATAACAAAATACTTTTATGATTCCAAAAACAATTTTAAAAGGAGCTGGTTGAACTAGAAAAACTTCAAGGTACCTTCCAATTCTAAATCTATGAACCAAAGATCATAGGCCCAAATTAATTCTGGAAATTTCTAGTTACAACTAGGAAGAAGTAAGCAAGCCAAAAGAGACAAATTAAAGCATCCCTATGATCTTTAAGGGCAGCTATCTTTGTCAAGAAAACAATAACAAGTTTTACCAGAGTCAGTGAAGGCAGTTTTCAGACAAAGAAATCAAAGCCATCTATAGTCATATGAAAAATGCCCCAAATTACTATTAAATTAATGCAAATTAAAACAACTCTAAGGTACCACCTTACAATTTATCAGATTGGCTTATATGACAAAAAAAGAAAATGATAAATGTAGGAGGGGAATATGAGAAAACTAGGACACTTAATGAACTGTTGGTTGAGTTGTGAACTGATCCAACCATTCTGGAAAACAATTTAGAACTATGCCCAAAGGGATATAAAATTGTGTATATCCTTTGATCCAGCAATATCACTGCTACGTCTGTATTCCAAAGAGATTTTTTTTTTCAAAAGTGGCAGGAGAGAAGAACCTATTTATACAAAAACATTTATAGCAGCTCTTTTTGTGATAGCTAAGAATTGGAAATTATGGGGATGCCCATCAGGTGGGGAATGGCTGAACAAATTGTATATGATTGTAATGGAATATTATTGTACTATAAGAAATAACAAGCAAGATGATTTCAGAAAAACCTGGACTTACACAAACTGATACAAAGTGAAATGAACAGAACCGGGTGCACATTGTACACAGTAACAGCAATATTATATGATAAAGAACTATGAAGGACTTAGCTATTCCCAGCAGTACAATGATCCAAGACAATACCAAAGGACCCATGATGATGAAAAATGTTATCCCTCTCCAGAGAAAGAACTGATGTTGTCTGAATACAGACTGAAGCATACCATTTTTCTCTTTCTTCCTTTCTTTCTCCTTTCCTTTCTTCCTTACTTCTTTCCTTCCTTCCTTTCTTGTCTTTTCTTTCTTTCTTCAAGTCTTCTTGCACAAAATAACTAATATGTGTGGGGACCAAAAAATGTTTTACATGATTGCACATGTATAACCTATATCTTCAGATTGCTTACTGTGTCAAAGAGGGGGAAAGAGAAGGAGGGAGGGGATGAATTTTGAATTCAAAACTTTTAAAAAATGCATGTTTAAAGTTGTTTTTACATTTAATTGGAGAAAAATTAAAATATTATTACTTGGGAGGGGGAGAAGATATCACTTCTTTTTAGGAAAATCCAGAAAACTTCTAGAGTGGTCTGAGAAAATGGGCAGGATTTCGATAAAGGAAAGATGAGACGAGAGGGAAGATTTATGTTGTCTAAACATAGGGGAACAGCTTAAATGAAACCACAGAGATTAGAAAGTGCAGAGCATGCTCCTGGAATGATGATTGATATTGTCTGGTTGAAGCATAGAGAAGGCAAAGCAAAAGGTATGAAATAAGACTGGAGAGTTAGATTGTCAGGCAGTCAATCAATAAACAATGAATGACTCTCTTCTATGTGCTATAGTCTGCTAAGCACCAGAGATACCAGAAAAAGGCAAAAAAAAGAGTCCCTGCCCTCAATGAGCACACAGTCTAGTGAGTGGACTGGACATAGAACATGCAAATAATTATGTGCCAACAAGCTATATTCAGGATAAATTCAAAATAATCAACAGAGGGAAGGCACTAGAATTAACAGAGGATGGGAAAGCCTTTCTGTAGAAGATGGGATTTTAGCTGGGACTTGAAGAAAGCCAGAGAAGCTGGGAGACATAGTTGATGAGAGAGAGCATCCCAGGCAAGGAAGATGGCCAGTAAAAATACCTAGAGTCAGGGACAGCTAGGTGGCGCAGTGGATAGAGCACCGGCCCTGGAGTCAGGAGGACCTGAGTTCAAATCCAGCCTCGGACACTTGACACTTACTAGCTGTGTGACCCTGGGCAAGTAACTTAACCCCAATTGCCTCACTAAAAAAAAAAATACCTAGAGTCAGGAAATGAAGTTTCATGTTCAAGGAATAGCAAGGAAACCAGTGTCCTTGGATGGAAAAGTATGTGGAGAGGTGTCAGGTGTAAGAAGACTGGAGTTATAAAGGACTTTGAATGCCAAATAAGAATTTATATATGATCCTGAAGGTGATCAGGAGACATAGGAATTCACTGAGTCCAGGGGGAAAGTGATATAGTCAGACCTGAGCTTTAGGAAGATCACTTTGATAGCTGAGTGGAAGATGCATTACAATCAGGGGTGAGACTTATGTCAGGCAGACCAAACAACTGCAATAATTAATGTTGGGAATTTGGACTTTATCCCATAAGCATTAGGAAGTCACTGAGGGGTAGCTAGGTGGTGCAGTGGATAAAGCACTGGTCCTGGAGTCAGGGGGACCTGAGTTCAAATCCAGCCTCAGACACTTGACACTTACTAGCTGTGTGACCCTGGGCAAGTCACTTAACCCTCATTGCCCCACCAAAAAAAAAAAAAAAGGAAGTCACTGACACTGACAGAGTCATAGGTATATATTAGGAAAGTTAAGCTTATTAATAAAATGGATTGGAGGAGGAGCAAGACTGAAGACAGAGAGACTAGGAAAGCATTGAAATTGTCAAGGTGAGAGGAAATGAGAACCTGGACTAGAGTGATGGCAGTGGGAATGAAAGGGGGTGGGGGATTTGGGGCAGTTTCATTTGTGGTTTATGGAATTATAATATTATTTTTCAAAAGTGGGGAATGCCAGGGCAGAAAATATAAAGTAGATTTTTTTTCTGGGCATTGACAGAATTAAAGGAGTCCAAAAATGGAAAGACAGGAAAAGCACTAAGAGAAGCCAGTTTGAGACTGACAAACATCAGTAAATTAGGGGTGGAGGTGGAGCTAAGGTTGCTAAAATGAATTAATGCTTCTCTGATAAAGGTCTCATTTCTCAAATACATAGGAACTAAGCCAAGTTTATAAAATAAGAGCCATTCCCCAATTGGTAAATGGTCCAAGGATATGAATAGTCAGTTTTCAGAAGAAATAAAAACTATCAATAGTCATATAAAAATGTTCTAAATCACTAATATCAAAAGAAATAAAAATTAAAACAACTCTGAAGTACCACCTCATGCCTATCATATTGCCTATGATGACAGAAAAGGGAAATGGCAAATGCTGGAGGGGATGTGAAAAAATAGGTACAATAATACACTTTTGGTGGAGCTGTGAATTGGCCCAACCGTTGTGAAGAACAATTTGGAACTATGCCCAAAGAATTACAAAACTGTGTGTACCCTTTGACCCAGCAAAATACTACCACTAAGTCACCCCAAAAGATGACCAAAGGATAAAAAATGACCCAAATGTCCAAAAATATTTTAGTAGCTCTTTTTGTGTTGGCAAAGAATTATAAAGCCCAGCAGTTGAGGAGTGGCTGAATAAGTTATGGCATATGATTGTGATGGAATGCTATCATGCAGTAAGAAATGATGAAAGGGATGGTTTCAGAAAATGTGGAAAGATTTCAATAAAATGAAATAAATAAAATGAAGTGAACGGAACCAAGAGAACCTTGTACACAGTGATGGTAGTATTATGATGATCAATTCTGAAAGACTTAGCTACTCTGATCAGTAAAATTATCCATGACAAATCCAAATGACTGATGATGAAAAATGCTATCTACTTCCACATAGAGAACTAATGAACTCTGAGTATAGATTAAAGCATGTTTCATTTCACTTTTTTTTTTGCTCCACACTCCCCCACAACATGGCTAATATGCGAATATGTTTTGTATGACTTCAAATGTATAAATGTATTGTGTTTATAAATTTATTGTGTTTCTAGACTTCTCAATGGGTGGGGGAGGCAAAGAATTCAGAACTGGAAATAAAAAATTTGAACGAATAGTTGAATAAAAAGCAGTCCATGCTGCATTCCAAGCACTGTAATAAGCACTAAGGAGACAAATACAAAAGTGAGATAGTCTCTGACCTTAGGAACTCATATCCCAATGAAGGAAACAACATGTATAGGAGAGTGGTGGCTAGTGAAGCAGGTTTTGGTATGAGAAGCCATAGCCATGGTGACTAGAGCCATAGAGCAGTCAATTAAATTGGTTTTGTTCTGTTTTATTTTGTTTTGTTTTGTTTCCAGAAGCAATGGTATCATTCATTTAAGAAAGGTTCACAAAACTAGTGATTGAGAGCATCACCAGGGACACTTAGTGATGCCAGGAAGGTCTGGTGGTCCAGGCCATCTGCCGTAGGGCGAAGAACAAGAAGATGGCCAAAGTGGCTAGTTAAATTGGTGGCGAAGCATGGTTTGGTTTGGGGCAAGTGAATTTGTGCTCATTTACTCATTCACCAAACAGGACAGCTCAGCACCAGGGTTGGCATACTGGGGGTGAATGTATCAAGTGCCAAACCACAGTCCCCATTCTGGACAGATTGCAAAGGAAATGGCAAAAATAATAGCCCACTAATTAGACTTGCTGGTATGAGGTATGTCTTATTTTTTTCCATTTCCATTAAAACTGTGAAGCTTTGATCACAGAAACTAAGATCATAGGATAATGGATTTTGGCCTGGAATGGGCCTCAGAGGCTATCTGTGATTAGTTCCTGTTAAAAACCCTACAACATCCTTTACATAAAGTGTTTTCAACTCTTTAGAGACTCACAGTAAGAACATGAGAATGGCTCCTGTGAGTCAGAACAATGGTGATCAGATGTATGCAGGCCCAACAGACTGGAGCCGACCAAAGAGGTAGAAAACATATAGAGTTGAATCCTCACACATATGGGTGGTGAGAGTTAATACGATCTAGTCCATAGGTTCTTCCCTTCTGCTATTTCCCTAGAACAAGAAGGCTGGGAAGAAACCCCATTCCCTTCACCTGCCTGACCAATTCCATTTCTATTATTCTTCCTACTTCTTGGGAGGAGGAGTAGAGAGAGGAAGGGGAAAGAAATCAACCCAGGCTTCCATGTTATCGCAGCTTACCATGGAAGTATTTAATGTTTTTCTGTTAGACATTATATGTTATTTGATATTGCTAACAAATTACATGAGTATTAATATTGAGTTGTCTAATTCTATGAGTCTGAGGATTTGACATTTAAGAGGAAAGCCAGTCCATGGGAGAACGATGAAGATTTTAGCCTACTGATGAAAAAGAGAGACTTTTGTACTGGGGGTAATTTTTAATATATCCCAGAGCATACCTATTATACTACCTTTGAACCTAGAGAAAATAGTAATGCCTTGATGAGCCTGTGGGGGTGCTGTGGTTGTCCCTAAATTAATCTTTAGGCATCATTTGGGGGGTGGGGGGTGAGGCAGTTGGGGTTAAGTGACTTGCCCAGGGTCACACAGCTAGTAAGTATCAAGTGTCTGAGGCCAGATTTGAACTCAGGCCCTCCTGATCCACCTAGCTAGGTGCCCCATCTTCAGGCATCATTTTACACATAGCATCAAAGGAAGCTCCAGCATATCTACTTTGTATTTACCGTCTACGTTGTATTTATCTATTTTTCTTTGGTTTCCCCTCAATAGAATATAAGCTTCTTAGGGACAAGAACTGTTTCATTTCTGCCTTCATATCACCAATGCTCACTATAGTGACCAGCCCATCTAGTTCAACACCTTCGTTTTATAACTGAGAAATAACAGATCCTAAAAAGAAACTTTTGATGTGACTTGCCTCCTCAGACCAATTCCATTCCAAATGAGCATTTCCTAAGCACATACTATGTGTAGGATACCATGCTAGTAATTAAGTAGAACTGCTAACAAATGCCTCTTCGTTTTGCCATCGTCATTGGCCTTCAGGGAAATCAGCCCCAAAAAGGCATCCTTCATTTCCGCTCCTGCTGTTTCCAGCATCTGGCCTGGGAGTCCTGAAGCAATGGCAGTGATATCATCTGCCCAGGCAGAGTTTTCATCCATGACTCAGAAAGGAAGATGGTTCTAATTTAATCCATACCTGTCATATGCCCAAATATCCCCTTTTCCTCCCCCTTTCTCCCCAGTCATACAATGCAAGTCACTGGGCTTTTTAATCCCATTTCTGATGGAGAGGTAGCAACATCTCTCTAGTAGTCCTCTACTCTAGCACCTGCATGACACCCCTAGATGAAGGCCCCTTTCCTAGTGACAGCCTGTTTCCTGTGTTCCTCCTCTGTCTAGAAAAATTGTGTCATACTATTCCAGGGACCAGTATATTATGTCATATACTACTGGCTCTGGGCAGGCTGGAGTCACCTTTCGATGATTTAAAAGCTGATGTGTCTTAGCTTCATTACAGACATGACTTCTGTGTGGCCAAATTGGTGTCTATGAGCAGTTCACTCCTCTTCTGAGGCACGGGGACTCACATTAGGGAGAATTATGATTATGCAAAGTGCCTTTCGATCATTTCATTGGGCACTTCCCAGGAGAAAAAGTCAGTATTACAGTTCTCTCCTCCAATTATCAATTCAGAAATCAGACATTATTCATAGGCCAAACCCTCAGGCCACAGACTGATGATCCACTGGTGGAGAGATATAAAGTCCTTTACAAGCTTTCCAGTCTTCATGCATTTTATTCTCCTCCAACCTTTACTCTATGATCCATCTACAGTGGCATTCTCTCTGTTTCCATTCTCCTCCTACACTCGGTGACTTCTCTCTGAGAGTACCTCTCATTTATACTGGAGACATCTTAGAGGTACCTAATCGTTTGTGTGTTGTCTCCCCAATTAGAATGTGAGTTCCTTGATGGCAGAGAACTTGGCACAGTGCCTAACACATAGTAGGTGCTTAATTGGTACTTGCTTTTTTTAAAACTGATACTTGTCGACTTGACTGTAATATAGCCCAGAGCAAGTGAGGCATCTCTGAAATGGGCTGCAAAAATCTCTATCCTTAGCAGGCAAAAATCTTCACTTTTCGCCCATGAACTGGCTTCCTTCCTAAAATAGAAATTCCGGAGTGACTATTGGAGGAGCTATTGGAAATATTCACTCAGTATAGGGAAGAGTTAGAGACAACCCATCACAGAATCCCAGGATGTATCTAAACTACCTCAGTGGTAATCCCCTCTGCTCCATCTTGACAAATAGGAAGGAAAAGCTTGATATAAACTTTAGTCAGTCAAACAATAAACATTCACTAAGTCCTTACTGTATGTCAGGCACTGTGGCTAGGGATCCAATGAAAAGCAAAAACGCAATCCCTGCCCTCAGGAAGATCATATTCTAATGGGGGAGACAACATATAAATAACTAAGTGTGTGTAATATATGTACAGTGTAAATGGCAGGTAATCTCAGAGAAGGTACTGGGGAGAGGGATAACAAACCTCCAGCAGAAGGTAGGCTTTGAGCTGAGGTGAGGTGCGACTAGAGAAAAAGCATAGAATCAGAAAATTGTGATATCTTGTTTGAGGCATCCCAATGACATCAGTGTCACTGGATCAAAACATACGTGGCAGCTTCATAAAGAGTAAGAAGACTGGAAAGGCAGGAGGAGATCAGGTTGTGAAAAAATCCAGAGGATTTTAAACTTGATCATGGAGAAAATAGGGAACCTTGGAAAAACTCAAGTTTATTGAGTAGGGAGGTAACATGATCAAACCTGCCCAGATGAGTTGGGGATATATTTGAGTAGGTAGAGATTTGAGGAAGGGATACCAACCATGGTGTCCAGATTTGAGGAAATGACCTATTTCAGGGAGGAGGCTGTGTGAATGGAGAAAGGGAGATGTATGAGAAACGTCTTGAAGGTAGAAATGACAAGACTGGGAAACAGTTTGGATATCTGAGGTGGAGTCAAGGGTAATACTAAATATGTGAGTGTAGGCGATTTAGGAGGCTCACTCAACGGTAATGGAGAAGTTCAGAAGAGAGGAGGGTGGAGATAGGGAAGATAATAACTTTTATTTGGGCAAATTTAGTTTGAGATGCCTGAGGGACATTCGATTTGAGATATCCAATAAGCCGTTGGTGATTGAAAACTAGAGATGAGATAGGCTAGCTAAATATGAGAAGCATCTCCATAGAAATTATAATTGAACTAATGGGATCTGGTGATCACATCAAGCAACACAGAAGAGAGGAAGAAGAGAAGAGAGCCAAGGACAGACCTTTGGGAGATACCTATAGTCAATAGATAAGACCTGAAGGAAGATGATCCAGGAAAGAAGACAAAAAAAGAATCAGACAAGTAGGGGGAGAACCAGGAGAGATCAGTGTCATGAAAACCTGAGAGAAGAAATTCTGGTCTTGAAGGTTTGCCAGAGGCAGTTTACATATATATTGGCTGTCTAGTTTTTCTCATGGCCCATGCTTATCTGTCCGTCTTACTGGCTTCACTTTGGATCCATTCCTGACTTTCCTGACTTTTCCAACTCATCCCCAGCAGCCTTCTCTTCCTGGAGATGCCTCTGCCTCTACGTCCATCTCCTCTGATTGGTGAGTCCCTGGTCCAGACCATTATTTCATGAGAGGCCCATGCCATCCTTGCTCATTTCCCTCCCAGCTCCACTGCGAACCCTGTGGGCTGTCTACCTCCTCCCCAGGAGAACTCTTCCCCCAATTCCTTTTCAGCTCCCTTTCTTTATGTTATCCTTCTCCATCAGAATATAAGCTATTTGACGTTAGAGACTGTCTTTTTTTCCCCTATGTTTGTCATCCTAGTTCTTAGCACAGTGCCTGGCACATGTTAAAGGCTTAGTAACTGCTCTGTCTCTCTGTCTCCATCATAACAAGCAAGCAGAGACATGGCCAAAGTAAACTCTCTAAATTCCTTAATGCCTAGTATAGTAATTTGCACCCTGCCTGTGCTCACAAAACGCACAGAGCTACTATTCTCCGCTGGGTAAACCTGCTGTGTTTTCCTTGCTGATAGGTACATATAATAAAAGAAGATGTGTGGCCTGGTGGCCCAGCGTTTCATCTGACTTTTTGTTTGGACTTAAATCCATTGCCTACTAATCAAAGAGGATCCAAGGCAGGATTCCTTAATCTAGGTCCCATGGATCTCCAAGGGGCCTGTGAGTCTATTTCAGTGGGGGTGGAGATGACCTTGGATGGGGAAAAAATACATTTTGATTTTCACTACCTTTTGGCTTCCTTTGTAATCCTATATATTTTAGCTTTTAAAAACATTTATTCTGAGAAAGGGTTCATAGATTTCCTAGACTACTGAAAGGGCCCATGACACACACAAAAGGTATAAGAACCCCACATCTGAAGAGAGGTGGGGAAAATCTATGACTTGAGTAGGCAACCAGTTCCTTTTTTTTTTTTGGATGTCCAATTATTAGGAAGTTTTCCTCATATCAAGCCTATGCTTGCTTTTCTGCAACATCTACCTATTGCTTCTAGTTATTTCCTCTGGGAGCAAGCAGAATGAGCTCTCCTCTATATGATGGTCCTTCAAATTCTCGAAAACAGCTATCAAGTGCCTTCTAAATTACCCTTCTGTTCTCCAGGCTAAATGCCTTCAGTGCCTTTATTTCAACTTATAAAGACCTTGTCTCAAATATGAAGCCCAAGACAGATGCTGGTCCCAAACCGAACATAATATTTAAGATGTAGTCTCACTAGGACAGGATACATACAGTAAGGCTACTACCTCCCTAGTCTAAAATGCTGTGTTTTGTTTTTGTTGAACTTGTTGTTATTTTTATTTAAGTATTTGTTTGTTTGTTCATTCATTCATGTATTTACTTATTTATTTATTAGTTGGGTTGGTTTTTGCAGGGCAGTGAGGGTTAAGTGACTTGCCCAGGTTCACACAGCTAGTAAGTGTCAAGTGTCTGAAGCTAGATTTGAACTCAGGACCTCCTGAATCCAGGGCTGGTGCTTTATCCACTATGCCACCTAGCTGCCCCTTGTTATTGTTTTTAAATGTGTACTGAAATCCCATTAGCTTCTTTTGGTCACCATGTCATACTGTCATACCATTACTCATATTGAGCTTGTAGTCTACAAAAGCACTCAAATCATTTTCAAGTGAATTGTTGTCTATTTGTGCCTCCCCTATCCTAAACTTGTAATACTGATTTTTTGAACTCAAGGATATGACTTTACATTTATCCCTATTAAATTTTATCCCATTACAATCAGTTCATTACTCTAATCTGTCAAGAGCATTTTGGATCCCAACTGCCATCCAATGAGTTAGCAATGCCTTCATTGTGTCATGTGAAATCTTAGTAAGTACCCTATTTATATCTTTAAATCATTGACAGAAATATCAACATCACAGGTAAGATAGCATAGTATCAGGAAGCTAAGCAGCTGAGCTCCCTTTGACAAAAATTCTTCCAACACGCCTAGAAAATCCATCAGACTGAATCCTGAAGGAGAAATTCAGAAAAAGACACTGTAAGTCCTTTGTCGAGAGGAGAAGAGAGAAGCAGAAAGGTCTGGGGAAATTATCTCACATTAGTAGGGTACACAAGTAGGCATCTAGACAAACAAAGAAGAGGGGATGGAGGAACAGCTGACACTTTAAGCTCACCATCATCTGAACTGATTAAAAAACAGAAATAATTTCATTGAAAATGGAAGGAAAGGGGCAGCTGGGTAGTGCAGTGGATAGAGCACCATCCCTGGAGTCAGGAGGACCTGAGTTCAAATCCAGCCTCAGAACTTAACACTTAATAGCTGTGTGACCCTCAGCAAGTCACTTAACCCCAATTGCCTCACAAAAAAAAAGAAAGAAAGAAAAAGGAAATGGAAGGAAAGAGAAGGGGTGAGAGGAAGGGTAGATTAAGGGAAGGATTAGTCCTAAGGAAAACAAACTCTAAGGATGCATAAAAGCTTTTGATGTTCTTTTTAAGGTGGCAAAGAATGGAAATCTGAGAGGTACCCATAAATTGGGGTTTGGTTGAACAAGTTATGGAATATAAATGTGATAGAATGGCATTATGTTATAATAAATGATGAAAGGGATGGTTTCAGAGAAACCTGGAAAGAATTGTATCATCTGATGCTGAGTGAATTGAAGAGAACCAGGGGAATAATTTATATAATGACAGAAATATGGTAAAGGCAAATAACTTTGAAAGAATTAGGAATTCAGTTGATGAATGGTTGAAGGAGATATGAATAGAGTTTTCAGAGGAAAAAGTTAAATCAATAGCTATATGAAAAAATACTTTAAACCACTAATAACTAGAGAAATGCAAATTGAAACAACTCAGAAGTCCCACCACATACCTATCAAATTAGTTTAAAGTGACATAAAAAAGGAAGTAACAAATGCTGGAGGGAGTATGGGAAAATAGATATCCTAATGCACTCTTGGTGAAACTGTGAACTAGTTCAATCATTCTGGAAAGCAATTTGTTTTGGGGGTTTTGGGGGGGTTTTTTTGGTGGGG
This sequence comes from Dromiciops gliroides, assembly GCF_019393635.1. Lineage (NCBI taxonomy): Eukaryota > Metazoa > Chordata > Mammalia > Microbiotheria > Microbiotheriidae > Dromiciops > Dromiciops gliroides. The sequence continues at coordinate 446,090,296 of NC_057864.1, forward strand.
CAATGAGGGTTAAGTGACTTGCCCAGGGTCACACAGCCAGTAAGTGTCAAGTGTCTGAGGCTGGATTTGAACTCAGGTACTCCTGAATCCAGGTGCTTTAACCACTGCGCCACCTAGCTGCCCCCCTGGAAAGCAATTTGGAACTATGCCAAGAAGCTATTTAGTTGGACATATCTTTGACCCTGCAATACCACCACTAGGTATATGTCCTGATGAGATTTTTAAAAATTATAGTAATTCTTTTTGTAATAGCAAAGAATGGGAAACTATGGGGATGCCCATCAATTGGGGAATGACTCAACAAGTTAGGATATATGAATGTGATAGAATACTTTTGTGCTATAACAAATAACCAAGGGGATAGTTTCAGAAAAAAAAACAACAACCTGGGAAGACTTGTGTGAATTAATGCAAAGTGAAATGAGAAGAACCAGAAGAACAATTCACATAGTAATAGCAATGTTATAAAGATAATCAACTTTGAAAGAATTAATTACTCTGATCAACACAATGGCCAACCACATCACTGAAGAACTCATGATAAAACATGCTGTCCACTTCTAGTTAGAGAATTGATGGACTCAGAGTACATATCAAAGTATATTTTCTTCTATTTCTTATTTTTTATTTTTTTAAAAAAGATATGGCGGGGCAGCTAGGTGGCGCAGTGGATAGAGCACCGGCCCTGGAGTCAGGAGTACCTGAGTTCAAATCCGGCCTCAGACACTTAACACTTACTAGCTGTGTGACCCTGGGCAAGTCACTTAACTCCAACTGCCTCACTAAAAAAACAAACAAAACAAACAAAAAAAAGATATGGCTAATGTAGAAATTTATTTTGCATGATTATATGTATTTATAACAATTTTATTTTTCTTTTCTTCTCAATGGATGAGGAAAGGAGAGGGAAAGGACAAAAGAGAATATTTGGAATTGAATATAATTTTTAAAAAGATCTTTTCTTAGGTTTAAAAATAAAAGGATGGGGCAGCTAGGTGGCACAGTGGATAGAGCACCAGCCCTGGATTCAGGAGGACCTGAGTTCAAATCTGGCCTCATACACTTAACAATTACTAGCTGTGTGACCCTGGGCAAGTCACTTAACCCCAATTGCCTCACCCCCCCAAAAAAAGAAAGAAACTATGGTAAATGTTTTGCCAAAATCTATGTATCCTATGTTTACATCTTTCCCTGAATTTACTTGACTTAGTAGATTCCATTCAAATAAAGTTCTACACTATATTAATTCAATTACATGGTGAGATATTTAGGGTTTATATGATTTTTGTTACTTTCAAGCACCTACATAAGCTCTAACTTCTAACAGAGTTATGCCAAATAAAGGTTTCCCCAGATCTATTATTCATAGAGAAAACTCCTTTTGCAGTTAACACTTTGGTTGCAAGTATGTGGGTGCTACTCAAGTGCTTGAAAATAGTTTGTTCTCTTAAATAGGTTAAACACCCTCTGATAATTTTGGAGGCCTCTTTATATCCCTTAGCAAACCCTTAATAGATGATGCGAAGGTAAACACCAGATCAGTTAAGGTCAAATTAGAATAAATTCCAAATAAGCAGTAGCCTAAAATAATGAGATCTCACTCTATCTACTTCTTGCAATTGTCTTTATTAATACTCCCCTCCATTAGAGCAGATAGTTGAGAGCTGAGTGTAGTTTAAAGAAAATGTTAAAATTTTAGTGCCCAAATGGATTTTACTTAAGGGGCGATTATGGTAAGAAAATGCTATAAAAATAGCACTTGCTCTTCCACAACATTACTGGTTTCCCATTGGCCTTCAAATTGTCCTGACAAATAGACTTGCCCTCCTGCAGACCTGGGATTCTATTCTGCCTCACACATCCCCAGCAAAACTGCCAGCTGAGAGCTAATTGCAGAATCTTCATTACCAGGGATGATTGAAACTATAAAAAGCACACAGCTGAATTTTCACATCCTGCTGGGGCAAGCACAAGGCCCACTCTCTCTCTCTTTCTCTCCCCTCATAGCAATTATCCTTGGCACATATGTGGACCCTTTCAAAGAATTCAGAGGTGTCCATAGATGTAATCTTACTTTTTTCGACCTCCTTGGGAGGTGAGTTGATGACAGCAGCAAGTATGATTAGCTTAATTTTACCAATGGAGAGACTGGTTTGATTCTTATCTGCTCTGGAAGCAATTTACCCCCAGTCCCAAAAGCATATGACTAACAAAGATCATAGGCATATTTCCCCATTCACAAGCCTTTGTGAACTTTTGGGGAAACCTGTTTAATCCCACAGCCCTAATTTTAGCATCATTCTTATTTCCTTCTTAGTGTGACTCTGGGCAAGTCACTTAACCCTGTTTGCCTCAGTTTCCTCATTTGTAAAATGAGCTGGAGAAGAAAATGGCAAACCACTCCAGTATCTCTGCCAAGAAAACCCAAAAATGGAGGCAGGAAGGGCCAGACATGACCGAAATGACTGAAGAACAATGCCAGGCAAGAATATTTAAGTGCTCAGTCCCAGAACAGGTTTCACCATACCAATGAAATTACAGATCCCATTTCTTCAAATTTAATTTCTCTTTTAAAAAAATCAAAGTTTAGCATGTACTAAACAAGGGGTGGAGAAAAGAAAAGATAGAGCACTGGACTTAGACTCAAGAAGACCTGAGTTTGAATCAAATTTTAGATAGCTAATAGCTATGTGAGCCTAGATAAATTTTATTATTTTATTATTGTTATTAATTTTTTGGTGGACACAGAGTCAGAAAAGGCTTGAGTTCAAATTCTACTTTAGACTCTTACTGTGAGACTCTGGGCAAGTCGCTGAAGTTCTGTTTGCCTCTGTTTCCCCATCTATAAAATGGGGGTTACAAATGGTGTCCACAAGAGGGAAGCTAGGTGGCGCAGTGGATAAAAGCATGGGCCCTGGATTCAAGAGGACCTGAGTTCAAATCCACCTTCAGACACTTGACACTTACTAGCTGTGTGACCCTAGGCAAGTCACTTAACCCTCATTGCCCCACAAAAAAAGAAAAGAAAAGAAAAGAAAAGAAATGGCAGTTACTTCCCAGAATTGTTGTAAAAATAAGATGAGATCATAAGGTGTTTTATAAACCTTTAAGTACTATGTCAATGTTAGTTGATGTTGTTGGACTTGGAGTCACAAAGACCTGAATTCAAATTCTGCCTCAGACATATGTGAGCTGGGTGACCCTGGACAAACCACTCAACCTCTCTCAGCTTCAGTTTATTTATCTGTGAAATGGGGAGAACAGCATCTATTCCCTAGGGTTGTTGTGAGGATCAAATGAAGCAATGTGTAAAGGGGCTGTGCCAACGAGAGCTAGATGGATGCTAACTCATAACAGAAATGCGGCTCTTGAGCCTATAATTCTATTTTCTATGGAGCATGGAAAGAGAGGTCATAGTTGTGGAAAATGTGGATTTCCTTTTGTGATGAAAGCAGGAAGTTCAGCTCCTGAGCTAGGGACTCTTGATGCCAGAAAAGTGTGCTGTGAAGCCCCATCTTTAGGGTGGTGATTATGGCACATGTGGGAGGGGCAAGGAATGGGTGAGAGGGATCATCAAATCATAGATTGAGAGCTGGCAGGGAGATCTGAAGACACTGAGTACCACCCTCCTCTTCCCAAGATGAGCAAACTGAGTTTCAAAATAGTTAAGTGGCTTGCCCAGGGTCACATGGCTCTAAAGTGTTTAGAGCAGAATTCAAACCCAAATCTCAAGTCCAAATCCAGCTCTCTCTGCACTACACCAGAATGTCCCTCTAGACTTGTGATTTGTTTTCTAGTATTCCCAAAAAGAATAGAATGAGAGTGGTAAGATTGGATTCTGTTTAGCTCAGTGTGTCAGAATTATGGGCAGCCGAGCATATTACTGGGCTTCTGTTTCTGCAGGAGGAGGGTGCATTGAAGCGTTCCACCCAGCAAACTAACGCACTCATCCTCGGCTGTCAGACACCTAAGCCAGGATAGGGCCCATTCTCAGCATGTTTATAGCTTGGTAGAACCTTCCCAGCCTTGCCATTTGCTAGTATAGTCTGTAAGAACCCAGATTCAGCTACCCACCATGATGAGACATTGGAGTAGGATTTTCTTGGAGGACAGTATGGGGTCGTTTGGAACCAAAAGCTGAATTCTGAGTAGTAGTGGGTGGTCACAGCACTTAGCACAGTGTCTGGCACATAGTAGGTGCTTAATAAATGCTTATTGACTGACTGCCATACAGAACAAAAGCCGACCGAGATGGGGAGAGAGAAGAGAATATTGGATTTGGCAGTAACAAGCTCTTACAACTTTGGAGTGAGCAGTTTGGGTAGAGTTTTGGGAATGGGAGCTGAATTACAGTATACTCAGTGTAGGAGTGGATGATGAGAAAAGAGGATAGATGTAGTATACCTAACATTGACCCCACCCTCTTTCTCTTAAGGCCAGGCACGTTACATTTCACCATTCTGCCAGGGTTCTCCAATATTATGAAGGAAGTTGGGGGTGGGGGAAGGTATCTAGGTTCTCTGCAAATGGCTCCGGTTCCCATCAATGTTATTCCCTCATTGTAGAGGGTGTCTCCTGTTTCCTCTCATTTCAAGTTAGCCACTAACAGAGGGATTAGCTTTTACAAAGAAATATTTACTTGAAAGGTATAATCTGTATGGGGTAAAATTCTAGCTAGTCTGTCTAAAATCTAATGAGTGGTCTCCAATAAATTATAAGCTTTCGCAAGAGTTAGGCTTTTAAGCATTTATTAAGGAGAATAAGAATTTGGTAAAGAGAGAGAGAAAAGGCCTAGATTCATCTATCTATTAAAAGGAGAGAGCATTCCTAGCTCCCTTCTCCACCAGAGTCCTCAGGAAAGATAGCGAGCCAGCGCGTCAGCCTCCCCCTTCTTCCTCCCACAAGCAAACGTCACTTCCTGACGCCAAAGAAAAGATGCATGGTCCTGCCCTCAGAGACCTTCACCTCATGGCAGAGCTTTCCTACAGTAAGTCTCCAGCAGGTGGCGTCATTCCAATTGTTACAAATCATAAACATACAAATTTACCATCTAACACAAGGGGCTTAATCTCCCACCCCATATGCCCACAGTCACTGGGGAGGAGAAAGGGATGAGGTTCATAGCTTGAGTTCCTATGAAGCAGAGTTTCAGTTCCAAGTCCAAAGCCCTTTCTAGCTCTGCAGCCAATCAATGGAGGCTTCCCTTTCCCCCATGGTAAGGAATGCAGAGGGCCTCTATATTAGGTGATCTGGGCATGCCCAGGTCAAGCCCCTCAGGAAGTCTCCACATTACCCATATTGGGCATGCTCTAAAGGCCCCTTACAGTTGTAAGCACAAATCACTTCTTAAATAAGTTTGGCACTAAAATAGAGTAGACAAATAAGTGGTAGCCAAAGAGACAACAGAATCAAATACAAAAAAAGTTGTTACTTTTGTTGTTGTTTTAAGATAGGAAGGATATCAGGCCATAAATGAGCTTCCTAAGAAAAAATATCAGGATCGAATGGATTTACAGGGGAATGCCACCAAGCATTTAAAGATCAACTCACTCCAGATCAGCTATAAAGGGCCTATGAAGGAAAATGCTATCCACATCCAGAGAAAGAAGCAATAAAAAGAAGTATGTATAGTATGGTTACACACACACACACACACACACACACACACTTGGGTCCAATGTTATAGCCTTCTCTATACCATGGGATGGGGAGGGAGGAAGAAAAAATAAAAAGTGCACAGCCAAGAACAAAAGAAGAATTAGAAAGAATCACAGAAAATGATGTGTATTAGGTCTTTTTCCAGCTGGAATCATGGTGGGAACAGAAGAAAAGAAGAAGGTACCATCTGCTCCAGAATCCCTTCTGAAAAAGTGAAAGGCTTTTACAATACTGAAGGCCAAATGCCTGAAGAACAAAGTGGCTATAAAAAAGAGAAAAAATTATCTATGAAAAAGCTAAAGCTGGGCAGCTAGGTGGTGCAGTGGATAGAACACCGGCCCTGGATTCAGGAGAACCTGAGTTCAAATCCAGCCTCAGACACTTCACCCTTACTAGCTGTGTGACCTGGGCAAGTCACTTAACTCTCATTGCCCTGCCAAAAAAAAAAAAAAAAAGCTAAAGCTTACCACAAGGAGTACAAACAGATGTACAGAAGTGAAATCCAGTTGGCTAGAATGGCATGCAAAACTGGAAACTACGTACCTGCTGAACCCAAGTTAGTTTTTGTGATCAGAATCAGAGGTATCAATGGTGTTAGCCCAAAGGTCTTCAACGGCACCTTTGTTAAGCTTAACAAGGCTTCAATTAACATGCTGAGAATTGTGGAGCCATAAATTGCATGGGGTTATCCAAACCTGAATCCTGTGAATGACTTGATTTACAAACGTGGCTATGGCAAAATCAAGAAACAGAGAATTGCTCTGACTGCTAATGCCCTTATTGCAAAATCTCTAGGTAAATATGGAATTATCTGCATGGAGGACTTGATTCATGAGATCTACACTGTTAGCAAGCACCTCAAAGCTGCCAACAACTTCTTGTGGCCCTTCAAATTATCTTCTCCTTGGAGTGGAATGAAGAAAAACACTACTCATTTTGTGGAAGGTGGAGATGCTGGTAACAGGGAAGACCGGATCAACAGGCTTATTAGAGGAATGAACTAAAGGTCGTTACCATGATTGTTTTTCCAATGGTCTGTTAATAAAAATGTCTGTGATGAAATCAATATTTGCTCTATTGGACACGTGTCTGATTAATCAGGTTATATGCTAAGTCAGATCCTTAAAGCTAAAGTTCAGGGCTGGGGACCTAAAGATAAATCCTGGAGAATAGAGAGTGGGGGGTATATTTGGTGACAAATGGATCCAAGCCACGAGGACCACATCAACATGTTGCTGCCAGACATTGCTTGGGGCAATGTACCTTACAAAAGAACATGTTTGTTGGGTAGAAGTTGCTGTAATTACCTGTGGTATGTGTAGCTGTTCTGTAGAGAACATTTTTTTAATAAAAGTATTTTATTATTTTCCAAAAAAAAAAAAGAAATAAAGAAAATGATGTGTAGTGTTTATTACATAGTCTTTCCAAAAAGGTAAACAGTGTGAAAGGGAAATCCATGGTTTTATATTGAATCCTCTTCTTAGGTTGTACTGTGTACATGGAAATGGTTTTTTTTTTTTTGTCTTTAAGTTCAAAATAAATTTAAATTTTTTTTAAAAGATAGAAGATACATGTTGAAAGTAGAAGGGAAGAATCCAACAGTAAGGAAAAGATGTTAGAGAGAAACAGGGAAAAGCTTAGAATATCTCAACCTACCATAAACATCTCTTGTATATATATCCCCTTCTCTCCACTGATCTAGTCTACCGAAGTACAAGTTCTCATCACCTCTTGCCTAATCGTTTCCAATGACCTCCTACTTGGTTTGGCGACTGGAGAGACATGAAACAGAGAGACCAAATGACCATGATTCTCCACTGCTCAATAAACTCTAGTGGCTCCCTATTACCTCAATGATCAAATATGAAGTCCTGGTTTTTTTGGATTTATAACTCTTCACAACCTTGTTGGCCCCTTTCCAATTTTTTCCACATACATTACTCTACACAAATACAGCCATACCAGCCTATTTATTGTTTCTCAAATAAAACCCTCCAACTACCCTTCTCCATGGCTTTGCACCAGCTGTCCACTGCCCCTGAAAAAGACATCAGCTATTTTTTATTACTTTATTTTTAGTTTGATTATAGGGTTAGGCTTCCTTTTTAGGAAGAGCTAGCCCTAAACTAAGCCAGACTAACATAGTAACTTGTCTAGATTACCTACGGATTATAGTGAATGAATAGATTGAGAAGACTTTCTTATTTAGTAGCAGATAATTTAGAATAAAATAATCAGAAGATTATAAGGTTTTTCAAAAGGCTAAATTTCCCTTTCTGGCAGAAAGCAGAGTTGACCAGGAGCTAAATTTCCCTTTCTGGAAGCTGGAGAAAGGTTAGCCAGAGGTTAAGTCCCCCCCCCCCCTTTTTTCTTGAGTTAGAGTCTAAGTTGGGTAATGGACTATTCTAAGGAAGATGGGGGGGGGGGTGACTGCTAAACACTGACCACAAGTTCCTCTCTCCCAGTACACTTTCTGGTTACAAAAAGTACCACCTGGAGGAAAGAAAATGTGGCATAGGATTAAGAACATCTGGGACGGGGCAGCTAGGTGGCACAGTGGATAAAGCACTGGGCCTGGATTCAGGAGAACCCGAGTTCAAAGCTGGCCTCAGACACTTGACACTTACTAGCTGTGTGACCCTAGGCAAGTCATTTAACCCTCATTGCCCTGCCCTCCCCCCAAAAAAAGACTATCTGGGAGAAGCTAAGTAGTCAGGTGGCCTGCCTTGTCCCATTGAATTATGTTCAAAACAAGTTTCTGTCATTTTTTAAACATTCCTCTTTTTTTGTTATAAAAATAATCTCTGTAAATCACTCCTTGTCTCTGAGCTCTGAAGAGTCAGGTGACCTGGTTTAATATGCAAATGCTAGCTTTGCAAATGAAATCATAGTTGGCTTGGTAACTTTGTCCTCAGTTTCCTTTTTATTTCAGATAATCATTTTTAACATCCCTCCTCACCTGTGTCTTAAGATATTTCTGTCTTCCCTGAAGACCCAACTCCCATCTATACAGTGTTGTTTTCTTTTTGGGGGGGGGGCAATGAGGGTTAAGTGACTTGCACAGGGTCACACAGCTAGTAAGTGTCAAGTGTCTGAGGCTGGACTTCAACTCAGGTCCTCCTGAATCCAGGGCTGGTGCTTTCTCCACTGTGCCACCTAGCTGCCCCCTACTCAGTGTTTATCTTGTATGTACCTGTTGTTTCTCTGGCTAGAATTTAAGGTCCTTAAGGTATAGAAACCCATTTAAAAAAACTTTTTTAGTAAAATTAAAACTATTAAGAAATAGTGTTTTTCTCTAAAGTTCATTGGAAAGGTAGATGATAGGTCAAAAGTAAAAAGTCCTTAGGGAAATGGATAGTGATATATAAATTTAAATCTCTTGTAGAGAAAAGAATTGCCTCTTCTTTGTGTCCTGAAATAATTGGTACTAAGACCCATTCTTCTCTCTTGAGAGAATATTAAGATATTGGTTGAAGATACTCCCAAAGGGAAAGGAATAGTACAGTAGGGAATGGGGTGGTGACTGTTACTCCACTATTCTGGAAGATTAAATCAGAACTATATTGTTAGCTATTGTGATCTTTTCCTTATTCAAGATTCCTATAAATGTCACCTGAAATCCTTGGCCATTCAATTAATATTAAATTTAATTAAATTGTTTCTGGAAGATTTGAGTCCAAAATGCAAACTACATCATTAATATTATTTTTGCTGTTGTTCAACAGAGATCAGGGACTGTTTTTGCCATTCTTCAGTATCCTGTACGGCTTAACACAGTACCTGGGACCTGTTGTTCAGTCATCTTCAGTCATGTCCAACTCTTTGCCACCCCATTTGGGGTTTTCTTGGCAGAGATACCGGACTGGCATGCCATTTCCTTCATTTTACAAATGAGGAAGCTGAGGCAAACAGGGTTAAGTGACTTCCCCAGGGTCACACAGCCAGTAAGTGTCTGAGGTCACTTTGAACTCAGGTCCTCCTGACCCAAGGGCTCCTCATCTATCCACCACGCCACCTGGCTGCTCCTTACCACCTGGAACATGCTAAGCACTTAATAAAGGCTTGTTTGATTGATTGACCACTCTGCCAGGCTGGTTAGTGCTATGGAAGTTTACCCTGTCACCAGCCTTTCTTCAAAATATTTTACCCATGTAATGGTCTACAATTCACAAAATTCTTTCACATCCATCATCTCATCTGATTGTCACAGCAGCACCATGAGGAAAGTAGTGTTAAGTATCCCCACTTTACAGATGTGGAAACTATAGATAAGGTTGGGTCATTTTTCTCCAGGTCACACAGCTAAATAGGAAAGTAGGGACTAGAACTTAATATAAGACGTGGTGTCTGATGTTCCTTCTCTCTCTTTTTTTTTTTCTGGGGCAATGCGGATTAAATGACTTGCCCAGGGTCACACAGCTAGTAAGTGTCAAGTGTCTGAGGTCAAATTTGAACTCAGGTCCTCCTCAATCCAGGGCTGCTGCTTTATCCACTGCACCACCTAGCTGCCCCCTGGTGTTCCTTCTCTACACCACATCACCACTAGGTTCTCTAAAGCAAAAATTTTATGGCAGGCTAGGTTTTCCCCTATTGACCATAGCATCCCACATTGACTCTCTCCTTTTCTCACCTTCCTATCATTCCACAGTCCTCTCACAACCTCCAGGTGTGCTCAGAGAATATATAGCAATATGGATGACAAGCCAATGAGCATTTCTGTGCCTCAGTTTTCTCATCTGTAAAATGAGGAGTTTTAACTCAATGGCCTCCAAGATCCCTAAATATATGAGCCTATGTTTGAAATATCAACTGCTTGGGATTATCCAAACTAGTATTTCCAATTAATGTAGAAAACTGGGAGCAGGTGTTTATATTCCTTCAGTAGTTGAGGTGAAACCAGCTTGCCCCATCCAATCAACCTCCATCTCTTCAGGGGCTGATTAGCCAGTTTGTGACTCACTATGGTCTCCTGCCTTCCTTTTGAATTCTCATCAACACCTTCACCAGAAGGGGTCCAGGCAAAAGGAGAAAAGACAGAATACAAATTCGTTCACTTTGCTATTTGTAACAGTTCTGGTCAAAGTTTTGGGAAAGGATATTATTCAATAATGTAATGTTTGAAATCATCTAGTATTTTTTTTTGCCATGTTACTGCTACAAATACTAGTTTTCCTAAGGACATCAATTTTGTTGTTGTTGTTGAGTTGTTTTTCACATCTGACTCTTCATGACCCCATCTGGGGTTTTCTTGGCAAAGATACTGGAGTGGTTTGCCATTTCCTTCTCCAGCTCATTTTACAGATGGAAACTGAGGCAAACAGGGTTAAGTGACTTGCCCAGGGTCACATAACTAGTAAGTGTCTGAGGTCACATTTGAACTCAGGAAGACGAGTCCAGGTCCAGCATTCTATCCACTGTACCACCCAGCTGCCTATTAACATTAATAATGCATAATTATATAACATGTAAAGAATTTTCATTTTTCTCACAACAATTCTCTGAGATAGACAGGGGAGGGATTATTCATCACCATTCTACAGATGGAAATTCGGAGACTCAGAAAAGTTAAATGAATTATCCAAGGTCACCTAAGTCTATGTAACAGACCAGTATTGACTCAAATCTTTTGGATCCAACATCAGTGTTCCTTCTTCTAAATAATATTACCTCTGTGACATCACTAGTTACTGCAAATAACTTTAGATTGTGAAAGGGAATGATGACCTAGCCTTATGGCTCATCCATCCCCTGTTCTCCCTCTCCTGTCAACACACACCAATTATACTTCCCAATGTACATGCATGTACCAGTCTGCATAGACAGCAGAAGAGGGAAGGAAGAAAGACTTATTGTGTCTTTTGAATCCTTATGCTGACTCACTGAAAGCTTTCTTGACAGTAAGAAGGAGGAAGCATTATTTCCCTGGCTCCATTATGAATCAGTCACTATATTGCAGTGATTCTTTCTTCTTTAGCACCCCTTAGCTCCTCCCAAGTTTTGTATGACTATTTGGGGATAATAACTATTCAGGTCACAGCCAGAGTCCACATTTAATATATTTCTCTATAGCTATGTCCATAACAGAGACACATAAATCCAATAGCAAAAGCATCTAATTAAGACATAAAGCCATGTGGATAATAAGGAAGAGAATCAAGTGGTAAAGCATTCTCTATTCCCATACACAAAAAGGTACAATTCTCTTCACTCCCAGAGGAGTTAAAAGCTAGTTCCTACAATCCCTCTGACTCTCTAACATATCAGTGTAAGGGGCTAAAATTCTAGCTATACTGTCTAAAATATCTAATGAGTGGTCGCCAATAAATTATAAGCTTTAGCAAGGGTTTAGACTTTTAAGCATTTATTAAGGACAATAAGAATTTGGTGAAGAGAGAGAAAGAGGCCTAGATTCAGCTGTCTATCTCAGGGAGCCAATGTCTCCAGTTCCTCTCCCCGATGAGGTCCTCCAGAAAGAGAGCGAGAGAGCCAGCCTCGCCTCTTCTTTGTCCCACAAGCCTCCTGTGAAACTGGGAACATCCCATCCACAAGCGCAAGCGCGCGCGCGCACACACACACACACACACACACATCCAAGCTAATTGACTGGTAGCTTTGATAGACAGTACCCACAAGCAAACGTCACTTCCTGATGTCAAGGAAAAACCACAATGCTTGTCCTCAGATGCCTTCTCCTCATGGCGGAGCTTTCCTACAGTAACTCTCCAGCAGGGGGGCGTCACTCCAATCATTACATCAGGAAGGATACAATCACTTCATAGCTCATAGTTCTAGTGGTGGGCATTCAGAGGGGTGTCATCTACCTCCAGGAATATCTTTTCCAGGAAGAGTCTCTCGAGACAGACTGAAACATAGCTGAAGTCTCTCACCTCTGCTCTGGAGTCATCATGGTCCAGATATGACAATGCATTTGGAGTGACCATGGCCATGGGTGTTTTCTCTCAGGTCAGATAAGATAAAAAACAGAATGCATTTTACAAACCTCAGCACTATAAAACTTGTAATTGTGATGATGATTGGTGACGATGACTACTATGTCTCCCTTCCCTGACAGCTGCTCCATATATCCCTTCTGTCCACGATGGAAGTACCATGATGCTTCATCCCATTCCAAGTCTTTAACCTCCTAACTCACATAGCATTCCCCCACCAATCAGAGTTCTTGGCTGGCAACATCACCACGCTGCAGCCCAATCACTGTGGCAGACAGATTCATTGACCGGTGTTTTTTCTGCCATGGGGATTATAGGAAATGAAATCTGACCACCATGAGCACTGCACCACCATCTTGTGAATTTACCATTACCTTTCCATTTCTTTTGCCACAAACCAGTCAGGCTTCCATCCCCATAGACCTGGACTAGATTAATGACTAAACTAGACTTGTCACCTCCAATCCTCTTCATTATTTACCCAGCCCTTCATACTGCTGCTAGAGCTGTCTTCTGGAAATATGACTTTAATCGAGCCATTTCCTCAATCAGAAGCCTTCAGTGGCTCCCCTTTGACAATCGAATAAAGTCCAAATTCCTTAGCCTGGCATTCAAGACTCTTCACACCGGGTCCTGATTTACCTTTGCCAATCATGGTTCAATTCACTTCAACAACATTTACTGCATTTAGTCTGTGTAGTGACTCAGCTAGATCCTAATGAGTGCAAACATGGAACAAGGTACAGTCCTTGTTCTCATGGATCTTATAATCTGGTTGGGGACAAAAAGACAAATACAGAAAAAGTAATAATGTAACATGAGCATATAGGAGAGGAATTAGGAGAGATTCAAGAAGGGAGAGAGCATTTATAACTGGAGGGATTAACACCATTTATAACCTGAACTTGGCCTGGAAGGACAGCAAGGATTTTATAGGCTAAGATTTTGGTGGTGGGAAGAGTTAATTGCAGGCACAGGTGAAATTATGTGCAGGGACACCAACATAGGGTAGGATGAGATCAAACAAGAGTAAATAGTTCTGTTTCTCTAAAAGGTGGACCATACAAAAGAGAACAGCATTCAGTGAAGTTCAAAAAGTGGGTTGGAATCCAATTTATCAGCTATTCACCTTCCTAAACTCCCTATTCAGGCGCAGCTAGGTGGTGCAATGGATAAAGCACTGGCCTTGGATTGAAATCTAGCCTCAGGCACTTGACACTTACTAGCTGTGTGACCCTGGAGCAAGTCACTTAACTCTCATTGCCCCACAGAAAACCAAAACAAAACAAAAAACTAAACTCCCTGTTCCAGTCAAAGCAGCCTAGTCTCCAATCTCCCAAATATATCATCTACTTTTGTCCATAATGTGTCTTTTTTTTTTTTGTCAGAGCAATGAGGGTTAAGTGACTTGCCCTGGGTCACACAGCTAGTAAGTGTCAAGTGCCTGAGGCTGGATTTGAACTCAGGTCCTCCTGAATCCAGGGCCAGTGCTTTATCCACTGCACCACCTAGCTGCCCCTTTTAATGTGTCCTCTTTCCTTCATATATTTGACTTATCAATTCATGAACTAATAATTGTTAAAGCGATTACTTATGTGCCATGCGATGTGCTAAGTGCTGAAGATAAAAAGAAAAAGCAAGACTAGTACCTAACCTCAAAGAGCTTTCATTGTAATTGAGGGAGGCAACAAGTAAATAAATAGATACAGAGTGATTGGAAAATAACCTTAGTGGGGAAGGCACGAGCACCTGGGGAAAACTAGAACAGGCCTCTGGCAGAGGTGGGTGACTAAGACAAATCTTAAAGACAGCCCTGATGCTCTTTAATTTAACTTCAAACCTGTCCTTATTTTCATGATAATAAGTCACTTGTTATTTAAGTACATGAAGGTAAAATGACTTTTAGTGATTCAGAATAATCTGACTAGACCCTCACTTGATTACAGAAGAATCACAGAATTACAAAAATTGGAAAGAGACCTTGGGGGCTATAGTTAATGGATACCAGAAAACAAAAACCCCTTCTACAACATTCAAAAAAAGTGGATATACAGTCTCTTTGATATCTCCAATGAAGAAAAAGCCCTTGCTTCCCAAACAAACTATTCCACTGTGGGATTAAAGACTGTGCCTGTGATTCCATTCGTGTGGGGAACTTTGAGGTAAAGACGCTCCCTAGTTTAGATGCATGCATGATTAGATTTATCTGAATGGTTATTTTATTTTATTTTTTTGGTGAGGCAATTGGGGTTAAGTGACTTGCCCAGGGTCACACAGCTAATAAGTGTCAAGTGTCTGAGGTTGGATTTGAACTCAGGTCCTCCTGACACCAGGGCCAGTGCTCTATCCACTGTGTCACCTAGCTGCCCCTGAATGATTTTTTAAAAATATTCTTACAGTTGTACTTATAGCTAGCAGGAAAGTGGTCTTGGCAAAACTCTATCATGTAAGTGAAGAACCCTCCATACCAAACTCTACTCATGGCTCTGGTGTTCTTGACATACCCTTCCAGGGGGGTGGGGTTTTGTGCATTTTGCAGTTTTCCTGTTGAGCATAAAAATTCATTTCTAATGAAGCAATTAAAAATGTGTCGGGAACACCAAAATCAAAGCTGTGTGTTTTTGTAGTTTAAATCTGTTTCTATCTGTATAGTACTCATTACATTAAAAGTAAACCAGTATTGGAAAAAAAAAAATAAAGACGCTCCCTCCATTAATTCAGGTTGACGCTCTCTTTGCAACTTAAAGTCTTAGCTGCCTTGACCACTGAGAGGTTAAATGACTTGCCCAGAGTTACACAGTAGGCAAGGATCATACGTGGGGCTCGAACACAGGTCTTCCTGGCTTTGTGGCTCTGCTTCCTTCTCACACCTTGCTGCCTCATTCCACTTTTGGATAGCTCTAATTGTTAGAAAGTTTTGTTCTATGAAAGCTAAGGAGGTGATCATTATGCTGCCTCTATCTACTGCACTCTCTATTTCTACCCTCTGGGACCCAGTAGAACAAAGCTCATCTCTTTTCCACATGATGCCAATCAAATGATTAAAGACAGTTATCATGTCCCTGCTGAGATGTGTGCTCTAGGTGCCATGCTTTAAGAGGGACAGTGATAATCTGGAGGACATTCAGAAAATGGCAACCAGAATGGGGAAAGTCTGTGAATCGGTGCTATCTTCAGATCAGTACAAGGGACTAGGCTGAGATACTGACTGTGGAAAAAAAGAAAAGAGTTAGGAAGATAGAATAGCAGTCATTTGGTGTAATGGAGAAAGCACTGGACTTGGAGTCAGGAAGACTTGACTTCAAAGCCAGACACCTACTAGCTGTACAACCCTGGAAAAATCACTTAACCTCTGCCTGCCTCAGTTTCCTCATCTGTAAAATGAGCATTTTAATAACACCTACCTCCCAGGGTTGTTGTGAGGATCAAATTAGATGTTTGTAAAGTTCTTAGTGTCTGACAAATGGTAGGGATTTAATAAATGTTTGTTTCCTCTCTTCCTTCTTCAATAATTTGAAGGAGCCTATGTGGATGAGAGATTAGTCTGCTTCTTTTTGGCCTCAGAAAGTAGAACTAGGAACAATGGGTAATGACTACAAAAAGACACATTTAGGTTTGATGTCAGGGGAAAAAAGGCATTTTTTTCTTAATAGTATACCCCCCCCTTACTAGCTGTGTGACCCTGGGCAAGTCACTTAACCCCAATTGCCTCACTAAAAAAAATTTTAAAACCCCCAAAACAAAAAAACAAACAAAAAAATAGTATATCCCCCCCAATTACTGGCAAAGAGAGTTTTCAACATTCATTTTTGTAAGATTTTGAATTCCAAATATTTCTCCCTCCCTCCCCTACCCCTCCCCAAGACAGAAAGCAATCTGATATGTGTTATATATGTACAATCATGTTAAACATATTTCCACATTAGTCATGTTGTGAAAGAAGAATCAGAACAAAAGGGAAAAAAACCCAAGAAAGAAAAAATTAAAAAAACAACAACAAATAAAGTGGAAATAGTATGTTTTGATATGCATCCAAATTCCACAGTTCTTTTTCTGGATGTGGAGAGCATTCTCCATGAGTCTTTTGGAATTGTCTTGGATCATTGTATTGCTGAGAAGAGCTAAGTCTATCACAGCTGATCACACAGCATTGCTGTTTCTGTGTATAATGTTCCCCTGATTCTGTTTATTTCACTCAACATCAGTTCATGTGAGTCTTTCCAGGTTTTTCTGAAACCTTCCTCCTCCTCATTTCTTATAGCACAATAGAATTCCATTACATTCAGATACCACAGCTTGTTTGGCCATTCCCCAATTGATGGACATCCCCTCAATTTCCAATTCCTTGCCACCACAAAAAGAGCAGCTAGAAATATTTTTGGACATGTGGGTCCTTCAGAAAAAAATTCTTAATAATCAGAACTATTCAATAATGTAATCAACTGCCCTGAGAGTTAAGGGGCCCTACCTTTCCCCCCTTAGAGAGCTCCAAACAGCAGTTAGATGGCCCTTTAATGGGCATGTTATCCTGGGAATGGATTCCTTTTCAGGTATGGATTGTACTAGATGCTTTTTTGAGGTCCTTTCCAACTCTGAAGTTCTGTGACTCTTCCCTTTTCCAGGCTAAGTGCCCCCAGTTCCCTAAAACAATCCTCATTTGACATGAATTTAAGATACTTCATCTTACTGGCTGCTCTCCTCTGGATGCTATCCAGCTTAACTATGGCACCCAGAACTGAATAAGATATTCAAGAAGTGGTCTGACCAGAGCACAATTATCACCTCCTCATTCCTAGAAACTATGCCCCTCAATGCAGTCCAAGATGGCATTAGCTCTTTTTCTCAGCTTTTCACACTGCTAACTTCTATTGAGCTTTCACTCCACTAGAAACTCCAGATCATTTTCCGGAAAATGACTGCCTAACCATGTCTCCCCCATCTTGAGTTTTTGACATTGACTTTTTTTACCCAAATTTAATACTTTACATTTTTCCTTATTAAATATCATCTTTGATTTCATTTCAGTCATTTCGGTTGTGTCCAACTCTTTGTGACTCCATTTGGAATTTTCTTGGCAAAGATTCTGGTGTAGTTCTCTATTTCCTTCTCCAGTTCATTTTATGAATGAAGAAACTGAGGCAAAGAATGTTTAGTGACTTGCCCAGGGTGACACAGCTTAGATTTGCCCAATGTTCTAGGGTGTTTACATCTTTTTCAAACCTGATTCAATCACTGATTCAACCCTGTCATCTTATTATTATCATTATCATTATTAAAGTAAGAATTAATTAAAGTAAAATTAATTAACCATATAAAAACAATAATCATAATAGCCTTCGAAGGATTAAGCTATGTTCTCATTAAGTGGTCTAGGACTTTAGGAGCTAATGACCCTTCAATATAGAGCATCTTTTTCCAGTAAGTACTAGGAACATGTGGAGTCACAGTGCATTTAGCTCCTGTCAAATCACATCTGTTTTTACTGTGGTAACTGACTATTGGAATATACATAACACTTTACAAAGGCAACTTTATTCTACACAGATCTGCCTAAATATTTAGACATAACCCACCAGTAACAGAAATGATTAAGAGTTAAAATTCAAATCACCATAGGCAAGTGTCAGCCAGAGACATATAAAGTAGGCTTTCATTGAAGCCTTGCTTTTTCATTAGCTCCTTTAGTTGACTCGTCAGCTCTGTCTAGGTGAATGAGTATCTCTTTTGTGACTTATTCAAATCTATCCAAAATTGTGTTTCTCCTTTTTTGCTCCTGGTCTCAGAATCTTGGCTAGTTCTCTGTCGGAGAATGCCCTTCTCTCAGAAAGAAACCAGGGCATGGAAGAAAATATCCTAGAGCTGTCTGTATTCACCATCCTGGTTAAATGTTTGGATGACATTATAAGATCCCTTCCAGTTTTAAATCCATGCATGATCTGAGGAATTAAGATGACATTGTCGTTATCTGTGAATTTCAGTTAACTAGCTCCATCTTTGTGTGCTTTAACATGAGGTAATGAAGTATTTTCTCTGTGTGACTGTTTACTGTATTGGTTGTAATCTGGTTTCAAATTCTACTTTAAAAGATTTCTTCTCAGGGCATCTAGGTGGTGCAGTGGATAAAGTGCCAGCCTTGGATTCAGGAGGACCTGAGTTCAAATTCAGCCTTAGACACTTGACACTTACTAGCTGTATGACCCTGGCAAGTCACTTAACCCTCATTGCCCTGGGGATGGGGGGAGTTTTCTTCTCCTAGAAGATTAGAGGCTTCCCTTTATTATGATGATATTTGTGGACTAGGTGTTTCATAATTTGATCAAGATTCCCTACACCTACATTTGTAGGTGGAATAGTGGATAGAGTACATAGAATGGTAGAATCCAGAAGACCTGAGTTTGAATGCTGCCCTAGACACTTAGGAAGTGTGTGACCCTGGACAAGCCACTTAATTGTTTTTCAACCTTAATTTCCCTATTTGTAAAAAATAAAAACAAACAAAAATTAGGGACAATAATAATATCTCCCTTTCTGGGTTCTTATGAGGATTAAATAACAAATATAAAGTACTTTTCCAGTAACTAAGTATTATATGAAAGCTAGCTATTGTTATTAAGTTTCCCTGCCCTCCCCTCACCATAACCCCCTCTCCTGCAGAACTACTGAGCACAGTCACCAGCCTAATTCTGGCCCCTGCAGAGGGACTATTTGAGTTCCTGCAGTATGGCTCCATTTCCTCCAGGGCTCCTGAGGTTTATTTCACACCATTAGACAAGGTTTCATTACAGAAAGGGGAGCCAGGAAGAGGAAGTAGGCACTTATGTGTTCCCAGGAGTGATCATCCTTGACTTTACTTTAAGGAGTCTGATGTTATTCTCATGAGCAGGGGCTCCTCACACAACCAGTATGTGTCAAATGTGGGGGTTGAAACCAGGAAGAGTTCTGGGAACTGAATTTACAGAGGAAAAATATAGTAGTCGGAGACCCATTTGGAAAAGATAGTGGAAATATAGGCCAGGTTTTGTGATCATTGGCTGCATAATATCCTAAGTGGAGGCTGGTACCAGTTAATTTTGGTCCACGCAGGAGAATATAACAAATCCCCTCGATGCCCCACATTTTCAGCACTATCACCAGGAGGAAATAAAGGGGAATGCTTCACTTAAGCAAGTCCTTAAATTCTTAATGATCTCAGCCTCTCCAGACTGCGATCCTTCCAATCAACATCTCCCCAGGCAGCGGCTTTCTTAGGCAAGCTGCTTTTTTTCCAAAGCTCAGCCTTCCTCGAATCAGGAATACTCCACACAGCAGTTTCTCTCTTTCTCCAAGAGTTGTTTTCTTGAAGTCACCACCTGCCCATATAGGCAGGACTCTGAAAGGGGCTCTTGACCATTCCTCTATGCTGTTCCTTGGCATTTTTATTCACCTCCTGGGAAGAGAACATTGGTTCTTAAGGCAAGGGCTTTGGGTGCTATAAACGTAACCTATTACCACAAGGAGAAATCACTGGCCAGAGACTTGTTGGGACCCCAATCAAGTGGTCCCCAGAGCCTAATTCTAAAATCATACTAGGGGGATTATGACTGAAACTATGTATTGACATGGGAAACTCCCAGGTAAGGAAATTCCCTTCACAAATGCAGGCCAGTGCTTTCTCCATAATTTATTGCCTTTGAGACAAGGTTTCTTAACCTGAGGTTTGAGAATTTTGTTTTGTTTTGTTTTAATTTGATAGCTATATTTCAATGTAGGGTGTCCTCAAAGTCTTAGTGCAAATTTAAGCTACTAAACCTTAAAAACTGCATCATATGATTGCTCTCCTTTGTAATTTTTATGCATTTAAAAACATTCTGAGGAGTCCATAGACTTTACCATAATTCTAAAGGGGCTCATGACACACATGTAGGAAAATATTAAGAACCTCTATCTCAGAGAGCTACCTGGAGCTCTGAGAGATCAATTGTCTAGAGGAAAGCTTCTTAAACTGTGGGTCCCGACCCCATATGGAGTTGCATAACTGAATGGGGGGGGGGTCACAAAACATTTGGCAGTAAACATTTGATTTGTATACCTCTTTTATATACCTATATACCCATGTTATAGGGAAAATGGGGTGGGGGGGGTTTGGGAAAGGGATTGGGGCTTGGGGTCCTTAGGAATTCCTCTTTAAAGAATTATACCCTCTAGCATACAAAAGCAATTAGAAAGAAGATAGTCATTTATTTAGAGGCAAGGGAAGGGAAACCAAGAAAGAAATCATTCGACTTCTTCTCATGGGGAGAAAGGCATGGCACAGAGCATGGCTCTGAGATACCAATCTCCTTGAGCAGGGGACAGGTAGATACTTTTATAGAGGACTGATGAGGGTGATCATCTGACTGTGGAAAGTTCCCTTAGTGAAGGAGGACCATCCCCCACTGGTCGTGGCTGGAGGAGTTGGGTGAGGGGTGGCTGCAGATCTCTCAAGCCATCTCTCTCCTCTGGACACAAAGGCAGCAGCCACACCCCAACTTATTTCTCCAGGGGTAAGGTAGACTAGAATGAAGGGTGGGAGTCCAGGAGCCAGCTCAGTCCGATCTGGTTCCATTTATCTCTCTAGGAGTATCTGTCCTCTGGTTTAGTTTCTCAAGGAGAAGGTTCTTTGATGTGCCCCAGAGAACTTCTGGGGTACTCTGGGCCCATAACACCCAGGTCACATAAAAATTTCTCAGGTAAAAAGGGGTCATGAGTGGAAGAATTTTAAGAAGCCCTGGTCTAGAGTTACATAACCACTATGTGTTATAAGTAGGATTTGAACCTAGATCTTACATAAATTTCAAGGCCAGCTCTCTATCAACTATGTCATATCACCTTGAATAATTGTTGTTGTTTATCCTTCATTCTTGAAGAGGACCAATCACATCAGAAGAGCATTGTCTTGATTTGCAAGTGAATTGGATTTACATGAAGCAGGGCTGTGCAAAGTCATCAGCCTCACTCTCTCCTCCAGAGTCTTCTGAGTCCAGTGACAAGATTTGACTCAAATAATAGCTCACTTTTTGATAGAACTTTATGCTTTTCCCCTACCCAGCTTTATGAGAAAGAGGATGCAAGTTAAGTATTGTCTCCATTTTATCGATGAGCAAATTGATGCTCAGAAAAATTGAGCAACTTGGCCAAGGTGTTCCAGCTAATGAATGTTAGTTTGGATTTAAATTCTGATCTCTCCATTCCAATTCCAGTAATTTTATGATCATACCGTACTTTCAAGGCCTTTCCATTTGCCTTGAACTGGAATAGGATGGAGATCTGGGAACCCTGACAATAGTAATGCAGGATCTCAGGGGTTCTTGGCATAAGAACAAAGCAATGCCAATGAAGTCCAGGTTTCCAAAACAGGATCCTAGGCTCCTTAGCTTCAGTGAGCATATTCACAAAGTATCAACAGCCCCATTGAGCTTCCCTAAATGGCTTTAAAAATAGAAGAAAGTCTATACTGGGTCTAGCCTATGTGCAGAGTACTTTGCTAGGTATAAGAAAATGTCAATAAAATAATGCTTTTCCTCACAGTGATGTAGGAGGCAAAAAGGGGTTAATAGAAAAACCTAAGATCCAAGCTCTATTTCAGATATTAGCTCTAAAAGGGAGTCAGAACCCAGTTAATGGATAACTTATACTAGGTTCTTGTACCCACAGAAATCAGTGCCCATAATGGGAACAGAGGGAGAGAGGCCATGCTGACCTTAGACTAAATGACAACAGTATAGAAATTCTAATGAAAAATGGAGATATTTTGAAACTAGCCATGGGAATCAGAAAGAGACATGCGCAGAAAAGGCCAAATTTGTCCCCAGATTCACCTTATGACATGTAAACCCCCAAAACACACCTCCACTGAAAAAGGTACCCACCTTGGGGGTTGGCTTAGGACCCCAGGAGGATAAGCCCTCCCCTGTAACACCCCTAGGTGGAGAATATTATAATGAGTAGGACAGGCCCTCCCTTGTACCTCCCCAAGGTGGAGATTATTATAATGAGACTGATAATCAATTTATCCATACTATAAATATAACTGTCTTTCCTTTCCTTATTGGAGAGATACCTTTCCAATATTCTGGTTCTCTCCCTGTGGTAACCCACAGTATTGCAATAAAACTTGGGAAACTGAGTCACTGAGTCTTGTAATTCTTTTGGGATGACTCACAATCAATTTGACCCTAATTTCCATCCCACATCAATAAGGTTCATAGTCTAATAAGGAAATAAAACATATGCATAAGGTCCATCCAAGATATTATTTGGCCTCTGACAGGACATAACAGTCTGGAAAAAAATCTGTATGGACCACTCTGAAACCCAAAGAACTCACTCGAAGTAGGCTACCTCTGTTATATGCTCTGGACATGACCTCTCTTCCTGCCTGAAACCCCCTACCAGGAAATGTTCTGAAAACTTCATACCCCATATTGATATTCCCTACTTATTTCAATGACAGTTGTTCTCTTACATTAACCAATATTTTGCTTCTCCCTGACTGTGCCACCAGAGATTAGACTGGTTGAGTAAGATCCTTTTCCTCACCCTATACAATCCATGACCTTTGGCTGTCTCTGGGAATCCATCTCTAGTGAAAGTGATTGGGGGGGGGGGCAGCTAGGTGGCACTGTGGATAAAGCACCAGCCCTGGATTCAGGAGGACCCGAGTTCAAATCTGACCTCAGACACTTGACACTTACTAGCCGTGTGACCCTGGGCAAGTCACTTAATCCCAATTGCCCTGCAAAAAAAAAAGAAAGAAAAAAAGAAAGTGATTGGGACCCAGCCATTCTGCATTTACTAAGAGGTGGTCATAGAGAACTCACTAGAGCTGGATGTGACCAGTCGGAGGTCAGCTTTTCTGAGAAACCATCACTGGCCTCATTCTTCCTCCTGCTGTGGACTGAAAACCTTCTCACCATGGGCCAGTGACCATTGTGGTCATATTCTCCTTACCTTTCTGTCCCTTGAGCCTATTAGCAAATAAGATAATATTTATAAAGTGCTTAGCATAGTGTCTGACACATAATAGGTGTTTAATAAGTGTTTGTTTCCTTCCTTTGTGTAAATTAAAATAAGCTATATGCATTTTACAACCAAAAAAAACTGAGGCAGGAAAAGGGTAAGTGACTTGCCCAGGGTCACAGAGCAAACAAATGTCTGAAGAGAAATTTGAACTCAGGTCTTCCTGACTCCAAGCTGAGGACTCTATTCACTGTACCATTTAATTTCCCTTAGGTGGTAAACAGAGAAAAATATTTAGTTTTAGAAAGTTATGAAGTAAGCAACAAGATGATAAACTAGACCTTTCCTTCAATCTCAATGACCTCTAAAACTTTCCAAAACAGAAATCATGTGCCAAAGATAAAGCAACTTCAGCTGTCTCCATGGTCTAGGACAACTGGGATCCAAAAGAAGATTTTTTAAGAGCCCAAAACTCAGGAACTTGATGCTCACTGACCCAGAGCTCACTTAGCATCCTTCCCCCATCTCCCATGCTACTAGAAGTACTGTATTAGCAAACTCAAGGACATGACACAGGCTAACATCAAAACCTACCCCCTGGGGGCAGCTAGGTGGCAGATAAAGCACTGACCCTAGATTCAGGACGACCTGAGTTCAAATTCGGCCTCAGACAATTGACACTAGCTGTGTGACCCTGGGCAAGTCACTTAACCCTCATTGCCCTGACATAACAAAAAAACAAACAAAAGCCTACCCCCTACGACCTAGTCCCCCCCACCCCCTGCTTTCCATTGCCTTGGAGACCCCAGTTCCAGAGTGTAGAAATCTGCTCAGGACTCAACAGCCATCTTGGCTGCTGCCCTTCAGGAGCAAAAGCCTACCAAGGGGCAAAAACCTGGAAGCACAAGTGCTGCAAAATTTTGAACTGTGGGTGCCAAGGAAAACAGACTCTGAACTTGCAGTTCTGGGTTTGGTGAAGAACAGAGGGAGTCAGACAGATTACCAGGACAAGATATCATGCATGTGGGGGTGGAACTATGTAGAACTCCACCAACCCTGAAGAAAAAACACAGCATCCATATGGACCAATTCTGACTAACCAAAAGTTCCTCAGAGCAAAGACATAGGCTGATGAACTGTGAATTGCTTAATGTGGGAGGAGGCTGAGATGCTTTGAGATCCAGCTCCTAAGTAAACGACAGTCAGAGGGGAGGGAGTCAGGAAGTGATTAAGAAGAAAAAAGGGGGATGGAAGACTAAAAGTATTCAAACTATCAGAAAGAAGAAAACTCAAAGACCATAACATAAACAGATAATCAATAGGAAAAACAGTAACAGAAGGAGATTTGGCCTCTAGCTGTAGTAAACAGGATCAGGCATCTATGAATAAATACTGCAAAATAAAGGAAAATGATTCATCCACTAGATGAGGTGGAGGTCCCTGTGGAATTTGAGGAGAACATGGAACCATAATACACTATTCCTGAGTGGTTTAAGAGAGAAATGGGAATTTATGAGAGCAGAATTTATATCCTGAACAGCAAAAATAATGAGCAGAATGGAAAAACTTGGATCTGCAACGGCAAGTCTCAAAAAACAAACAAAAGAGGCAATAATAGATTGGGAATGAAAATACACAGAAGTGAAGTGCAACCTAGAAGAAGAGAAGCAGAAAACTAACATTAAAAGAAAATATGCTCACTATGTAAGGAAAACATGCTGAACTCGAAGAGAGGATGCACAGAGACAATCTAAGAATCATAGGTCTCCCCAAAGAATTCGACAAGACGAAAATGAATGAAATTATAGAATAAAAATGCCTAGAACTTCTGAAATAGAAAATGAAATTCCAATTGAAAGACTTCATCTCCAGGGGAAAGACAAAAACAAAAAAACAAGGCAACAAATTCCAAGACCCATAGTGGTTAAAATGAAAAATTCAATACAGAAACAAATTCTTCAAGCCATCAGGAGAAAGATCTTCAAATACAAAGGAAAGGACATTCAAATAATGCAAGACTATTTAGCACCCACTAGAAAAAGGAGAAGGGAATGAAATAATGTGTTCTGGAGAGCAACGGAACTCAAAATGCAACCCAAGGTGACTTATTGTGCAAATCTGAGCTTAACCATACAGGACAAAAGATGGACATTGAGTAACAAAGAAGAGTTTGAAACATTTTTATAAAGAAAACCAGAATTGACACAATTATCTGCCTCTCAAACACCCCAAAGAACAGAAACGCAGCAAACAAGGACAGCAGCAGAATGACAATGGAGAGACCAGTAAGAGACTTTTTTTTCTAAATGTACATATACAAGGAGGAAGGGATGAAGGTGGAAATCTGGTAGAGGTAACAATGAAGAGGCAGACATGGTATATATTATAGACAAAATCTGGTGACATCCTGCCTACAGGTGAATCAATGCTTTTTCGTGGGGTTACATTACAACATTTGAGGGTACATAAAGAGGGGAAGCAAGCAAGAGGATAGAGAGGGGTGACATATGGGCTGGGGTCATATTGAAGACTAGCAATGAGGAGAAACTGACTTCTGTAGTTTCAAAAAAGAGAGGAGCCTACCTGGGAGTGGGTGAGGAGGAAAAAGTATAAAAAGGGATAGGGGAAGGAATGAGACTGTACTTTGGAGGTGGGAGGTGAATTCCTTGATGAATGCTACTATGAGTGAAGAGAGATGGACTGGGAAGAGAAATAAGAACCTTACACTTGGCATTTGAAAAGTCTATTTGTCCTGGGAGAAGATAAGTAAGAACCCCTGGGAGTAACTGACACCTGAAGCAGAAGGAGAACATGGACATAAGGAGGAGATTTCCATGCAAATGTAGAATAAAAGGTTGACAAGCCTGGTTAGATCAGTGATAAGTTACATAATCAGAAATGTGGTAGGGGAGGGGCCCTACCATGGGTCAATGTCCTGTCCAACATCTGCAATACTTGGCATTGTCCTGAGGGTGTCACAATGGAAAAGAGGAATTCATGGGGCATGCCTTAAAAAACAGAGACAGAAAATGCCTAGAGAAGAAAGTCTATAATGGATACCTTGGAAGCTTTGACTACATGAAGAATACAGAGAAAAGAGAGTCTGTATAATTATAGGTGTCATGAATAAGGGAACAAGGGTCTAGAGTAAACAGAGAAGATGGATAATGAAGAGTTGGTAGAACTGTGAAGTGGTAGAACTAGTTAGGAAAGCAATTTGGAATTATACAAATAAAGTGATGAAAATATTCATACCTTTTGAACCAGATAGGCTTATGGCAGCACTTTTTTTTTTTTTTGCAGGGCAATAGGGGTTAAGTGACTTGCCCAGGGTCACACAGCTAGTAAGTGTCAAGTGTCTGAAGCCAGATTTGAACTCAGGTACTCCTGAATCCAGTGCCGGTGCTTTATCCACTGTGCCACCTAGCCGCCCTCAAGCACTTTTTATGATAACTAAGAATTGGAAGGCCCATCGACTTAGGAAAAGCTAAACAAATTGTGATACATGAATGTAATGGAATATTACTGTGTTTTAAGAAATTATGTGAAAAAAAGAACTGATGTTTATGACATACAAAGAAGTATGAAAATATCTACATGAACTGATGCAGAGTCAAGAAAACAATATACACAGTATAATATAAATGGAAAGAATGACACACCAAAAAAATCAAAAGTGAATGTAGGAAAATCAAAAAGATCAGGTGGGACCCAAATGAAGAGATATGAGAAGGATTTCCAACCTACTTCTTGATGGTGGTGGGAGATCCGCGGGTGTTAGATTTTACACATGTGTTTTGGACTTATGGGAGGGTTCCTTGGGTGAGAGAAAGGGAAAGATACAACGGGATACTATGGTGATGTAAGAAACAGAATATATCAATAAAAATTTAGTTATAAAAAAGTTACAGAGACTATGAGTATCTACATAAGGGAGTAGATTGACAAACACTTTTCCATGATCAATGATGGAGCTGATTAGATTGTGATTCTATAACTGGAAAAGATATGATGTGGGGGTGGGAGGAGAATATAAACTGTGGAATCCAGGGTGGATACTTGGATGTAATGTGTGACTGAGGATACCACCAGTGAGTATAGGAATAAAAAATAACCAAGATCTAATTATATGAGGATAGCAAGGTCCCAGGGAATTACTTGTAAGGATGAAAGAAGTAATTCCTGTCCAGATAAAGATTGGACTAGATAATCTCTGGGGTTGCTTCTAACTCAGAGATTATGTGTTTAAGTAATCTCAAATCAAGCTGTCCAAACCTTCATCTTAGAGCAGAAAAATTGAGTAAGCACAGAAATGCATATGTGCATTTTAACTCATATGTAAATATAGACTTCCAAATACATACATATTTCAGTAATTCATAAATATGTGTGAGCATCCACATAATACCTGTTGTTATTGTTTAGTCATTTCAGTCATGTCCAACTCTTTGCAACCCCATTTGGGGTTTTCTTGGCAAAGGTACTGGAGTGGTTTGACATTTCCTTATGCAGTTAATTTTATATATAAAGAAACTGGAGCAAACAGGCTTAAGTGACTTTCCCAGGATCACACAGTCAATGTGTCTGAGGTCTGATATGAATTAAAGTCTTCCTAACTCCAGGCCCAATGCTCTATCCATTGTACCTTCCAAATGTCCCCTACAATATCTGAAGTTACTGTTTCTGAAGCTGATAAAATTGGATCTTAGGCATTTTTGATTCCTAGCCACAGCAAGAAAATGTGTAATTTAAATTTCTAAATGTAGGTTCTAATCTGTCCCCCCAATTTTGAAATCACTGATAAACAAGTTCAGGTTTTTAAGGGTTTATTGAAAGATAGTAAAGAAAGAGAAAGATTGAGAACAGAATTCCTACAACCTGGCAATCCTATCTTTCCTCAACTCCCCTTGAAGTCCTCTGGAGTCTAGCCTCCACCATGGCCCGGTCAGGAACCAAAGGAGAGAGAACTCCTCTGCCAGCGTCTGCTTCCTACTTCATGTCCTCCTCCCAGAAATGGGCGGCTCCTCAAGTTGATTGGCTGGTAGCCTTGATAGACAGTACCCATGAGCAAACGTCACTTCCTGATGCCAAAGAAAAGACGCATGGTCTTGCCCTCAGACACCTTCTCCTCATGGTGGAGCTTTCCTACAGTAAGTCTCCAGCAGGTGGTGTCATTCCAATCATTACAAAAATAATCCATACCTTTGATTATTGCTGCTAATTATCATTTATTCCAGCTTTTTTAGCATGAGGAAGTGTCAAAAGGGAAAGAGTTCATAGATTGTAGAACAGTATTGTTTCTACCTCCACATCTTGCAAGTCTACCCCCTTATCTCCACTCACACAGCCTAGTTCAGGCCCCTCACTTGAACTATCATAATAACCTTCTCATTGGTCTCCCTGCCATAAACCTTTTCCCATTTCGATACATTGTCCACTCAACCGTCAATATTATTTTCCTAAAACTTGGGTCTTACTGTCACTCCCTCAACACACATACATGTTAGAAATAATTATTAATAATCAGTATCTTGGGGGACCCAGAGATCTCCCCTTCTTTCTTAGCCATTTCTCCCTCTTCCACCCAAGGCCTAAGTTCTTGAAAGTAAGATTCATCTGGGTCAAACCAGACCCAAGCTAACAAAGCAAGTTTGAGTGGAGACAGATCCTTTTATCTAGATAGTCCAAGGACTACTTACTGATGAGGGTAAACCACACCTGAATGAACCTATTTTGCCCTTATCAGCATGAGCTGGGAGGGGGGGGGTGTGTCTTACATTCCTTTCTCTGATGTCATCCCTGGGCTTCATTTTAATATAGCCCACCTCCAATCATGTTAACCAATTAGATTTGAATGATGCTAACCAATTAGATTTGACTTCTGTGTGATGGACCTCCTACAGCCGGAAGGGGATATGAGGAAAGGGTCTTTGGTCTGAGAGAGATGGCCATACACCAGTCATATTAATAAAATGATTAAATTACCCAGATACTTTCTCTCATATTTTTAATCTTCACACACACACACACACCAAGGAGCTAAAGTAGCTTCCTATTTTCTCCAGTATCAAATATAATATATAGAATGTAATTTCTCTGAGGCCAGGGACCATTTTTGACTGCCTTTGCACTTAGGAAAATGTTGGAAGGAATAGGAGTAGAAAAGGAAGATAGTGTCTACTCCTAAGGAGCTTATATTTAACGGACAGCTAGGTGGTACAGTGGTTAAGAGTGCTGGATCTGGGGCAACTAGGTGGCACAGTAGATAAAGCACTAGCCCTGGATTCAGAAGGACCTGAGTTCAAATCCAGCCTCAGACACTTGACGCTTTTATTAGCTGTGTGACCCTGGGCAAGTTACTTAACCCTCATTGCCCTACAAAAAAAAAAAAAAAGAGTGCTGAATCTGGAGGTGGGAAGATAAGTTCAAATCCTACCTCAGATACTTCATAGTATGAACCTTGACATGTCAATTGTCTCAGTTTCTTCATCTGTGAAATGGAGGTGATAATAATAGCACCTACCTCTCAAAGTTGTTATGAGTATCAAATGAGATAACATGTGTATAGTGATTAGCAAATCTTCAAGTGCTATATAAATACTAGCTATTATTAATAAGAGGAGACTACACATACAGGAAGTTTCAGCTACAAATCAGATGGAAAGGTCCTAATGTACAGTTTCAAAGTAGATGTTAATGCATCTTCTTAGTTATTTTCACGGACAATAATAATAATAACATTTATATAGCACCTACTATGTTTCAGTCATGAGTAAATGCTTTACAATTATTATCTCACAAGGGGGCAGCTAGGTGGCACAGTGGATAAAGCACTGGCCTTGGATTCAGGAGGACTTGAGTTCAAATCCAGCCTCAGACACTTGACACTTACTAGCTGTGTGACCCTGGGCAAGTCACTTAACCCCCACTGCCCTGCAAAAAAAACAAACAAAAAAAAACAATTATTATCTCACTTGATCCTCACAACAAACCAGTGAGGTAGATGATATTATTCTCCTTGTTTTATAGATGAGAAAACTGAAGCAAACAGAGGTTAAGTAATTTGTCCAGGGTTACACAGCTAGTTCATATCTGAAGCCAGATTTGAACTCAATTTTTCCCAACTTCAGTTCTGGAACTCTATCCAATGTACCACCTACAGCATTTTAAAAAAAATATTTAACAATTTGACAGTACCAGGTGTTTGTTTGTTTGGTTGGTTTTTTGCAAGAACTTTCTTTTACCAACTTTTAGCTCCAATTAATTGGTTGCTATAAAGTCATGGGCTCAAAAATTTAAATAAATAAATAAATAAATAGAAATTGCACAGGTATAACCTATATCTGATTGCTTACCACCTCAGAAAGGGGGAGGGGAGGGAGGGAGGAAATGAGAGAGGAATAGAATTTGGAACTCAAAACTTCAAATAAATAAATGTAAAGTCAAGGACTAAAGTACCCTCAGAAGCAGTTACCAAGTCACATTTCCACAAAGGTCAAGGCCCTGGATGATGACTTCAGAGTCTGGGTTAGGTGTAAGCTTATTTGTCTAGAAGGAACTGCTATTTCTAGGAATCTGGGATGAACATCCTGAACTATCTCCATCCATATCCAAATGGAGATCATGGTGATGGTGATGGTAGGTTGACTTGCCTGGCACATGCTACCTCTTTTCTTTCCCTCTGGGTCTCTTGATGCTTTAGCTAGGCTGACTTGCTTGCACTTGAGGGTGGCAGTTGGTGGGGATGGCTGTCCTCTTCTCAGGGTTAACTGTCCTGAATAATGGCTTAAGGGAAAAAGCCAAGCCACTGGTCTAGGGGAGGGGTGCTGTCATTCTCTAGGTATGATTAAAAAATAACTGGATTAAAAGACAGAAAGCCTGAGATATGATCCTAGTTGTTACTCCCTTGGTCAATTCCCTTCATCTTTCTGAGTTATATCTGGGTTCTCAAAACCTGGCTTTTGGAGTGATGTAGCAGAATCTTGGAATCAATACCATTTCAGAAATGCAGCCAAAGCTATCTGTGAAAGGTCTTCCCATCATACACTTAGCCTTTACCAGAGTTTTGTTCCCTTGCTGCCCAAGAATGATACCAATGCCATATGAGAAATAACTTATTTGTACACCTACTCTATTCCAAACAGCATTAATAAATTTGATATGATTCTATAGGGATAGTGATCATAAGATCTATATATTAGGCCCCAGAGCTGAAGTTGGTGAGTTCACTTGCTTAATCATAAGAAGCTAACTAGAAGGCCTCTACTCTTGTTTTTCCTTGTTATGATGACCAAGCCCAGCATGGTAGAGGTGACCTAATGACATGGAAAGTCCCCCAACTTATTTTCATGCCTCTGGATCATTCTCTTTTGTCCATCATGAGCAAGTGACCATCTCATGACCATTTAGTCAGTGGAGCTGCCTCATACTTCACCCAACCCAAGACCCTTCTACTGACATACCATTTCTAGCTGATGCATCATTTTTTTGGCCTGTGAAGTAAGATATATAAGCCAATGGGATTCTGTACTTTGTATAGCCTCTTTAAAATGTTTAGGTATTGTGATAAAATAATGGGATTTTGCAGATACTCAAAGGCCCACCTAGAGATTAATCTAAACTGATTGAATTAAGTGAGAGTGATTGCTAATTAGCCTACTTCAAATTAACTAGATTGTAAGCACTCCTGGCTAGTCCTTAAGAAGGTATTGTTCCCAGAAGCTAAGGACTTTGAACTTAACTCAAGTGGATTTGGATGATGCTAACCAATCCAGCTTGAAGCAGTGTGTAAGGACCGCCCATGCTCCAGACCTATAAAAAGCTTCCACAATCAGTTTGCTAGAGAGTTCGTGATTGAAACAGGCTGGTGGCGGCGGAGGACTTGAAGAAGAACCCAACCAGGCTGGAACTCTAGGCTAGATAGGCCTTTTCTTAACTTTCTGAACTCCATGTGAATACCTGTATGCTTTAATAAATGTTTAATGCCCAAAGACTGGTGCTGAAGCTGGTGTGACCCTGGATACGTCACTTAATCTCTGTCTCAGTTTCCTCAAGTGTAAAAGGAATATGATAATGGAACTTCCCAGGGTTGTCATGACAATAAAATTTGCTAACATTTGTAAACGACTTAGCACAGTGACATGCCCATAGTAGGCACTTAATAAATGTCTGTTTCTTTTATGTGCCAGTATATGCACATAGTAGGAGCTATATAAATGCCATTAATTATCATCACTATAGTAGTATTTCTGTTATAATTGCTGTCAGTGAAAGTAACTAAAATTCTATATAGTATTTTCTATGCACCTCTCTCAGAGACTCAACTGGAACTTAACTTAATCTATGAGCAATCAGAGAGCCAAAAGGTACAAAAGTGAACCATCTTAGTTAAGTCTACTAGCCCTAGTAACATCCCTTCCTTCTTCTACATTCTTAGTAACAGTCCGTCAGGCCACTTTACTGGGAGCAGTTTGGCACTGTCCACCGACTCAGTCCTGAACCTTCTCTCTATTTTTAGCTTTGCCATGGTGCTAACACTCTAACCTGGAATTTCCTCATCTATAAAATGAGGAGGTTACAACAGTTATTCTTTAAAGTCTTTTCCAGCTCTAAACTTCTCTGATTCTAAAAGAATAGTGAAAGGAGTGGGGAAAAGGTGGGTGGAGAAGAGAGAGAAGTTATGCCTCCTAGGTGTGAGAGAGTAGAAATTAGAGAGAACGGAAGTGAATACTTAGCAAAGCAGGCACAGAATGTAAGTCTGGAATGCATTTATAGTTTATCTTTAATAGCTTTCCTATTTTTAATTAAAGCAATGACATAGTCTTCCTATGTTTATAAAGTTCTTCTTTTTTCATGTCAGAATGATTTTTTAAAACAATTGAATTACTTGGTCAGTGTAGATTCACCGTGGATTCTATCCTCTCCTCTTGCTATTAACAGGCTGATTTCCTAGCTAATTCTTTTCCCTGGGATGTTGTAAAACCAAGAACTACTGCCAGCACAGCTCTTATCAAAATATTTTAGCACTTCTACATCTGGTCCTGGCCATAAAATAGAAGTGAAGAAACACTTATGTGAAGATTTCAGAACTGTGAAGGAAAAAAGAGAGGTCTTATTTTATTGGCTCTTACTCACATATCTCTAGGACAGAAAAGAGAAAGTGAATTACAGTGTTAAACAAAAAGACATTCAGTGAAAGAAATGTAAAGCCGTGACACGAACAGGCACAATCAGGATGTGACATAAATGAAAATGAAAAAGAATGAATGTCATTATATATATTACATTTCCCTACATCTCTGATTTACACATACACCAAATCAAGTAGTCAGTGGGTCAACTTATACATCTATACACTAAATAGTCAGCTCTTAATGCACCGACATCTCTTCCCACCTACACTATAGTTTTCCACATTTTGCATTATATAACAGCACTAGGAGAATATTGATGTTAAAAAACTGGGATTTTGTTTCATAGAGAATGTTGGGGTTGGGGCAGCTAGATGGCACAGTGGATAGAGCACCGGCCCTGGATTCAGGAGTACCTGAGTTCAAATCTGGCCTCAGACACTTAACACTTACTAGCTGTGTGACCTTGGGAAAGTCACTTAACCCCAATTGCCTTACTAAAAAAAAAAAAAAAGAGAGAATGTTGGGGTTACTGGAATGTAAACTCTTTCAGGGCAGGGACTTTTTTGTGTGTGTTTCTATATGTCCACAATTTAGCATACCTTGTACAAAAGTAAGAGCTATAGTTTCCCAAATGAATGAGATTCTCTCTTCCTCCTATTCAATTCTGGGCCCAGTTCATTGTTCACCTTCAATGTCTGTCCAAAATATATACATACATACTTACGTATATATATACACATGCACACACACACATATGACAGGTGTTATAGATACATATGGACGTATATATAATGTCTGTCACATATATATTTTGGACATACATTAAATTGGGGGAGGGGGGGCAATAAAGGTTAAGTGACTTGCCCAGGGTCACACAGCTAGTAAGTGTCAAGTGTTTGAGGCCGAATTTGAACTCAGGTCTTCCTGACTCCAGGGCCAATGCTTTATCCACTGCGCCACCTAGCTGCCCCCCAAAATATATTTATTGATGGATAAACTCTTTAGGCTCTCCATCTAACTTTATATAGTTTGAATATCATTCAATCATTTCTGGATAATGTGGATAATGAGGCCAAATTCTTTCCAGTGATTCTGGGTTTCATTTAGGGGAATTTACTGTGTTATAAGGGCATGATTTAGTCAGTACAACATCACTTACTAAGGGGGCATTTGGAGGACCTCACCATTTATATAGAGTCTTACCCTTTCCCCCAGATTATACTTTTGCAAACCATACTCATAAATTACTCTCACCATCTGCCTCCTTTGTGACTATCCACGTGCCACAGAATGACTCTAGAGAAAATCAAGAAATAGGACCGATTGAGTGCAATACAAATTTATGCTGTATAATTCTGAGCGGGCCCTCACTGCAGCAAGGCATTCCTTTCTTATCATCACAATTTATTCACAATACCATTAAGCAATGTAACTATCCCAAACCTTTTGGTCCCTCCTCAAGTGGAACTCCTTCCCTACTCTCCTCAGCTGATGACTTCAACTTAACCAAAAATATTGAAGCCTACAAACATGTCCATATCTCTACCATACTTTAAAAATCCTCAAGCAGCTAGGTGGTGCAGGGGATAGAGCACCAGCCCTGGAGTCAGGAATACCTGAGTTCAAATCCAGCCTCAGACACTTAACACTTACTAGCTGTGTGACCCTGGGCAAGTCACTTAACCCCAATTGCCTCACTAAAAAAAAAGAATCCTCACTTAATCCAGTTATCCCTGGTAACTCTCATCCTCTGTTTCCCCCATTTCTTACTTAAACACTTTGGTAAAGCCATCTACACTAGGTACTTCCACTTCCTCTCTTCTCAATCACTAATCAAAGTTAGCCCTTTGCAACCTGACTTCCAACTTCATAATTCCACAGAAATTCAATCTCTTAATAGCCAGAATTTATGATCCTTTCTCATTCCTTCTTGATCTCACTATAGCATTTGACCCCATTAATCACCATCTTCTCCTGGATCCTCTCTCCTCTTTGGGTTTACCTGACACTTCTCTCTCCTAGGTCTCTGACTATCTATCTAACTGCTCCTTTTTAGTCTCCTTTGCTAGATCTTCATCAAGCTGATTGATACCCACTAACTGTGGATGCCCTTGAAGGTTCTGTGCTAAGTAAGACCTTCTTTCTTTTCCCTCTATTATCTTGCTTGATGATTTCATTGACTCTTATGAGTTCAGTTATCCTCTCTATGCACATGATTCTAAGATCTATATATGCCGTCTCAAAGTACTAACTGCCCTTTGGACATCTCGAATTGAACATCCCATAGGTATGTCAACCTCAACATGACCTCAATCTCAACTCCCATTACTGTTGAAGGAATCACCATCCTCCCAGTAACCTAGGCTCACAACCTCAGTGTTATCCTTGACTCTTCACTTTCACCCACCCCACATATTCAATTTGTTATCAAATCTTGTCATTTTCATCTTCACAATTCTCATCTACATCCCTTTCTCTAGTGGCAAAATGATATTCCTAAAGTGCCAAACATGTATCCTATTCAATAAATTCCAGTAGTATTCTATTTTCTCTAGGATCAAATATAAAATTCTGTTTGGCACCTAAAGCCCTTCTAACCTGGCCTCTTCCTACCTTTCCAATTTTCTTACAATGCAGTCACCTGCACATACTCTTTTTTTTTTTTTTTGGTGAGGCAATTGAGGTTAAGTGACTTGCCCAGGGTCACACAGCTAGTAAGTGTCAAGTGCCTGAGGCTGGATTTGAACTCAGGTCTTCCTGAATCCAGGGCTGGTGCTCTATCCACTGCACCACCTAGCTGCCCCACCTGCACACACTCTTGATCCAGCTACACTGACCCACCTGCTTTTCCTCTCTCACAACATTCCATCTCCATCTCCATCTTTTTTTTTTCCAGGGCAATGGGGGTTAAGTGACTTGCCCAGGGTCACACAGCTAGTAAGTGTCAAGTGCCTGAGGCTGGATTTGAACTCAGGTCCTCCTGAATCCAGGGCTGGTGCTTTATCCACTGAACCACCTAGCTGCCCCCACCATCTCTTTTTAATGGCTATCCTCCATTCCCAGAATGCTCTACCTTCTCATCTGCTTACTAGCTTCCTTGGCTTCCTTAATGATTCAACTCATAGCTTACCTGCTGCAGAAGTCCTTTACTGTCCACTGCCCAGTGCCTTCCCTTTAGGATTGCCTTCTGCTTAGCCTGTATACATCTTCTATATTATTTGCATGTTGTCTCTTCCATAAATATAAACCTTATGAGGGTAAACTCTTTGCAAAGTTCCTGGCACATAGTGACTGGACATCCTTCCTGACAGTACCAAACACCTCTGGCAAATCCATCTCTCTCTTTTAAAATTCCACAGAAATATCAGAGAATAATAATCAGAAAATCATGTATCAAACTTCTCTCTGTTGTTTCTCTGTAGGAATCTTTTCTAATTCTAACATATGCCTTGGGGATACCTTGTTGAAGATAAGTCTTTGAAGCTATATTTTGTTCTACCAAAACAAATATTTTTTAATAGCCAACAAACAGTAACTACAATGGGATCGTGTTTAGTCAGTTTGAGTTTAATCAGTTGAGGTTAAAATGTGTCCCACTACACACACACACATGTATGTATATGTATATATACATATATATTCTGTGCAATATAACAAATAATACGTATTACACATGTATTGTGTGTGTATATATAATATCTGTATATACATTTATCCCTTCCACATCATGGGGGTTAAGGACATGGAACCCTTGTGATCTGGAAAAGCCACGTAAAAAATTTTGGCCCTCCCTTCATACCAGAGGAGAAGTCTGAATTATTATGGTATTGCAAGATAAAACATGGTGATAATATACAATATTATACATATATTTTATGCATTTCTGAGTTTCTAAACCTTTTCTGTGTCATTTCCTGGTCTTTGCTTCTTGTCAGTGACTTTTGCCAAACTGCCACAAAATTCCCATTTAATTTCTTATGCTGACCCATGATCTTTCAGAACCACAATTGGGAAAGTTGTGATGTGGATGAGATAACTGTTTATATAATATGTGGGTATACATACATACATACATGTGTGTATAGTGAAAGCCTGCCTGTTCCATTCTCATACAGTCAACAGGGATACCCTTGATCTACGTTTACATTATTCTCAGAAAATTTTTATAATGATGAGAAAGAGTAGGTATATGAGTAATTAATTACATATTCTCAACTGATTTTTATTGACAGTAACAACATCTGTGAACTTTTCCAGTTATTTTGTATCTTCCTTTCTTTAAGATATCTCAAGAATAGATTCTTCAATACCTGCAAAATTATTTCACTTTCAGCATGAACCTCTTTTATGTATAATTTATCTCAACCAGCTGTACTTCCTGTCTTTATTTTTCTTTTGTGCCATTTCTAATTTCTCATAAAGCACACCAGGGAATATGATGTTAAAGTCTAAATGTGTTCACTTTGATGCATTGATGGAAGAAAATATTTTTGCTATAGTAATCTTGACAGATGCCTTCTATTTTTTTTTCATCTGTTTGCTTTTCTCCTTTGTGTTTCATCCTTGAATATTCTCAGAATGATCTGGCTTAATTGAATCTTGTGCCAATCTTCTGTAAGTTCATTTTTCTCTCCATCACTTCTAGTCATTTCATGAGGTGATACTTCTCATAATCATCTTTCTCTATAGGAAACTGATTTATGTTCCAAACCAATATTGACCTTAGCTGCCATATCTCTCAGTTTGGCAAAGAGAGTAAGTATTTGCTAGCTGATTAAGTTTCTAAGGACTTTTGACTTCCTTGTTGTGATAATTGTTACACTGGTAAAACTTTCAAAGGTCATCATCTAGAACAATATTTGTTCATTTCTCTAGTTGACATTTTTGGTGTCAGTAATTCATTTAAATAAATTTGGTTATAGGTATTTATTAAATTCTATGTCTTCTCATTTATATTCTTCTAATTTGATGTTCTATTTGAATC
This sequence comes from Dromiciops gliroides, assembly GCF_019393635.1. NCBI lineage: Eukaryota > Metazoa > Chordata > Mammalia > Microbiotheria > Microbiotheriidae > Dromiciops > Dromiciops gliroides. Next base: position 446,128,998 of record NC_057864.1, read on the forward strand.
TTTGAATCAGTGGACTGATTAATTTAGGCATCATTCACATGTTCATAATCAGACATTCCACATAGTAGGCTTTAACTACATGGTTGTTCTGAAATTAATATAGTCAATTGCATTTTTATCTTGTTATTTGACTCTCTTCCTGAAGAAAGAACTTATAATACATATCATATATATGTTATGTCTTATATGTGTGTGAGATATCTATGTAATCTATATCTTATTTCGTGATCCTGAGTCATATTTCCAGACATATGTGTGTGTATTTTAACAATTCTTCTCAAGATCACCTTCAACTTGAAGCGAACAAATATCAGGTTACATATTGATTTTTATCTAAAGGGCCTTATCAAGTAATTAATAGAATTTCTTTACAGGTAAATTATCAGCAAAATATCAATACATAAGCTCCATAACATGAGCACTATAATGCAAAATAACCAAATGTCCCACGAAATGATGTTTCTTATTGACTTTGGATTTGCGATAAAATCAACTCTGGCCAACTCTTTGTTTCACTTACCTAAATTTCAATTTTCCATTTAGCTTCAACTTCCTTACATCATCTTTTGACTTCATTAATAGGGATAACATCAATGCTAATAGGATACCAGTATTCCAGAACTATATAGAGCCATTGGTTACTAGACAACACACAAAAAGAAACTGAAAAGTAAGAGGAGGCTGCCAAGGGACACGTGGTGTGGGGGCCTGGTGTTCCCAGAGTCAAAATAAAGCAGAGCAGCTGCTGGAAGATGAGGAGTTAGTTGGAAGCTTCTGAGCCCACTATAAAGGAAGGCTTTGGGAGATGTTTATTGCTGTCTCTAGCCCTCCAATGAGAGAGGAGAGGCAACACGGGATTAGATTTATTAGCTGCCATTATCACACTGTGGGAAGTACTGTGGCATAATGGATAGGGTGCTAGACTTGAAATCAGTAAGATTTGGGTTCACTTCTTACATTTAATAGCTATATAATCAGAGGCAAATCACTTAAATTGCCTGAACATCTGGTAACATTCTAAAGCTAGAAGTTATGGGTCTCCACCAATCCAGAGTCATATATGTAAGCACCAGTACACAAAAATGGCCCAGGATTGAAAACACAGGTTTTAAATGGATAGTTGAACCATTTTAACCACCAAATGAGGTCAGCTGACTGGTAGTTCAATCAATTGTTCAACAATTGGCCTTTATGACAAAAAAAAATAGTACTAACTTTTGTCTTACCACTGGACTTTGATGACACTGGAAGAGACAGTGAGGCTGATGACTTTGTGCAACTCTGCCTCACTTAAATCCAATTAATGCAATAGTAAAGACATCACTGGTGATGTCATTGGTACTCTTTGAAAATGAAGGATTAACAACAGCAAAACAACATTATTTTCCTCCTTCTCCAAGTCCCATCTCCTGCAGATTCATAGCTCATAACTTAGAACTTCATTCTCTGCATTTTGGACTACTCTTGAAAGGGAGACAAGCTTTGGGTTGCTACAAAGCAGCCCCCTGACATTCCACTAAGTCCCATTTTTATGAATGTGCATGTAATCTCCAAAACTCACAGCACCTTCTTGTATTTTCCTTTTCTTGGAAGGAAAATGAAGTTGATATTTCTGTATGGGCAACACCCCGAAATTCCAATGAGTCTTACCTTCACCCTATAGAGATACATACAGATATCGTCCTCCTACTCTAAAGGTTTGGATTGCCCCCAAAGATAAACACACTTTGGAATTCTAGACAGGCACCTTTCCATCATACCCACTCTATCCAAAAAGCTTACGGCAATAACAGAATACAAATTAGAGACCATTTCTTTTCAATATTGTGATTTTCACCCTTTAACACTCTTCTATTTTAGAGGTCATATAGATACATAAACATAGATATAGACATTATAGATGTAGATGTAGATAGAGATAGAGATAGAGATAGAGATAGAGATAGAGATAGAGATAGAGATAGAGATAGAGATAGAGATAGAGATAGAGATAGAGATAGAGATAGAGATGTAGATAGAGATAGAGATAGAGATAGAGATAGAGATAGAGATAGAGATAGAGATAGAGATGTAGATAGAGATAGAGATAGAGATAGAGATAGAGATGTAGATAGAGATGTAGATAGAGATAGAGATAGAGATAGAGATAGAGATAGAGATAGAGATAGAGATAGAGATAGAGATAGAGATAGAGATAGAGATAGAGATAGAGATAGAGATAATTTTACCCTTCCCGACAAGAGGTCGGTCTCTCCCCTTCTCTTGATAAAAGGAAGGAAATAAGCATTATTTAAGTGTCTACTATGTGCCAGGCACTGTGCTGAGCACTTGACAAATAATATTTCATTGTGATCCTCACAACAACTCTGGGATGTAAGATGCTGTTATTATCACCTCCATTTTACAGGTGAAAAAAGTGAGATGGGGCAGCTAGGTGGTGCAGTGGATAAAGCACTGGCCCTGGATTCAGGAGGACCTGAGTTCAAATTCAGCCTCAGACACTTGACACTTACTAGCTGTGTGACCCTGGGCAAGTCACTTAACCCTGATTCACACACACACACACACACACACACACACACACACACACAAAAGTGAGACAGACATAGGTTAAGTGACTTGCTGAGGGTTAAGCAGCTAAGTAAGTGTAATACATGATAAAAGTCTGAAACTAGATTTGAACTCATTCCACTTTGCATCTGAAGTTCTGCCCCTTGAAGCCAGGTGGCACTGTGGATAAAGCACTGGACCTGGTGACAGGAAGACTCATCTTCATGAGTTCAAATTGGGCCTCAGGCACTTATTAGCTGTGTGACGCTGGGCAAGTCATTTGAGGCAAACCCTGTTTGCCTCAGTTTTTTTATCTGTTTGAAAAAAATGAACTGGAAAAGGAAATGGCAAACCACTCCGATATCTTTGCCATGAAAACCCCATGAACAACAACAACAACCTGGGACAAATTCATTATTTCTAATCTCATCATCAAAACTCTGATTGGAGGGCTGGAGGGTAAAGTATCAAGCTCTTCCCAACCCCTTCCTTCAGAGACAGCAGAAAGTGGACTTTCAGCTCACTCCACTTTGCATCTTCCTCCATTAAACTGTAAATTCTTTGAGGGCAGAAACTCTTTTATTTGTATCCTCAGATCTTAGCACATTGCCTGCCACATAGAAGGTACTTGAATTGAACTAAACTCATCTTTCTGACTCTTGGCCTACGGCTCTATCCACTATGATACCCAGCTGCTTTAGACCAGATTCCAGGACTCTCAAACTTGTGGCTTCTAGAAAAAAGCAGAAAAATCCCATGAGGTGGATACTGCAAAGAATTCCCTTTCTCTTGCTAGAATGCTAGATTCATGGATCAAGAGCTACTCAAGAACACTTAAGAACTTCCCCTTCTCTGATAAAAGGCTGCATCCTGGAGGAGCAGCTAAGTGGTGCAGTGGATAGAGCACTGGCCCTGAAGTTGGGAGGACCTGAATTCATTTTATTTTTTAAAATTTTTTATTTTTTTGGTTTTTTAGCTTTTTTTTTTTTTTTTGCGGGACAATGAGGGTTAAGTGACTTGCCCAGGGTCACATAACTAGTAAGTGTCAAGTGTCTGAGACTGGATTTGAACTCAGGTACTCCTGACTCCAGGGCCAGTGCTTTATACACTGCACCACCTAGTTGCCCCTGGGAGGACCTGAATTCAAATCTGACCACAGATACTTACTAGCTGTGTGACCCTGGGAAAGTCATTTAACCCTAATTGCCTTAAAACATCCAGGGCCATCCCTAGTCATCCTGATAACATATCTTGCCACTGGACCCAGATGGCTCTGGAGGAGAAGGTAAAGATGGTGACTTTGCACAGTCCTTCCTCACTTAAATCCAATTCAGTGCAAGTCATGACATCTATCATGGTCCTCTTCAAGAATGAAGGACAGACAACAATGACGACAACAACATCTCTGGTTCAATTGGACAGGTACCCCCACACCCCTGCCATAACCTCCATATGGTTAATATTATGTCACTTTCATGTGCCTTGTCCCAGTGCAGCTATTGATGACTCTTGGAAGAGGAGGAAAGATGCCACCTCCCTGCCACAAGATCCCAGTCCAGTCCTCCTTCTACTAAGAGGCTAGAGGGCATAAAGGGTCATCATCTTCCTTTTTCAGGCTGGCAAGAAAGATGGTTCCTCACTGCACGGTCTGCCCCACAATGCTGTAAACTAATCAGTTCTCCTATTTGTTAAACCTACCTCCAAGCAGTAGGCTTCCCATATTCTTAATGTTGTTTTGCTGTTGCTTACTTGTATTTCAGTCATGTCCAACTCTTTTTTTTTTTGTGGGGCAATGAGAGTAAGTGACTTTCTCAATGTCACACAGCTCATAAGTGTCAAGTGTCTGAGGCTGGATTTGAACTCAGGTCCTCCTGAATCCAAGGCCAGTGCTTTATCCACTGCACCACCTAGCTGCCCCATGTCCAACTCTTTATGACCCCTTTTGGGCTTTTTTGGGGAAAGATACTGGAGTGGTTTGCCATTTCCTTCACCAGCTCATTCGACAGATAAGGAAATTGAGGTAAACAGGGTTAAGTGACTTGCTCAGGGTCACACAGTTAGTAAGTGTCTGAGGCTGGATTTGAACTCAGGAAAATGAGTCTTCCTGACTTCAGTCCAGTCACTCTATCCACTGCACCATCTAGCTACCCCAATATATTCTTAATAGGAAGATACAAAGTCCCAAACAAAAACTCACCTCCCTGTAAGCTCATTAAGTTTATTTATTTATTTATTTATTTTAGTGAGGCAATTGGGGTTAAGTGACTTTCCCAGGGTCACATAGCTAGTTAAGTGTTAAGTGTCTGAGGCCGGATTTGAACTCAGGAACTCCTGACTCCAGGGCCGGTGCTCTATCCACTGCGCCACCTAGCTGCCCCGCTCATTAAGTTTATTAAGGCTCTCCCTTTAGTCATCTTCTGAACTCTTAAAAAGTTATGATCTCCAAAGGTACAATTACAGGTCATACTCAGGTTTTATACAAATCAGGTTGGGGGTAGAAGCAGGGAGTATAGAATTTATTTAGACCAATGTGATAACTACTACTAATTGATCGATTGCTTCTTTATTCCCCTCACTCAACAGCTAATGTCATTTCCAGAGACATTAACAATCTGGAGCTTTATACTATAGTAGTCTACCACTGAAATTAAATGGAGTATTTATATCACTCGAGGCAAGAGAACATTCACTTGATTTCATGTTGGGTCCATTTTCAGGGTATATGAGTTATGCTATTTTAACTCGCAAGATGACCTTGAACCAGATGATGTAGGCCCCAGACTTTAAATAGCCCATTCCTGCCGCCTCATTTGTTTGACTCAATCCTTCAATCTTCCATCCTTGCCCCATCCACTGAAACTGCTCTGTGGTCCCCATTGCCATATCTGATATTTCTTTCCAATTCTCATTTGTCTTACCCTATTTTCTTCTATATAATTGAGTAACTGCCTTTTTTAAGCTCAATGACATCAGCTTCTCCATCACTCCTCTCCATGCTCAAGACAAAGTAGACAACATCTCTGCCAGAATCTTTCAGGGCTCCTTATCTTTTTTCAGGCTCTCCCTTAGCTCTGAAATGTCTTTTCTCCCACTCTTTACTTGTTGACCTCCCATCCATCCTTTAAAGTCCAACTCAAACATCACCTTTTCCAAGAATTTTTCCTTAATTTCACTGGCTAATAATAACCATTTTACCTCAAACCTTATATAGTTCTTTATTTTTGCAATATTTGGATACAATCACCATATAATGCTGTTATCTGTTGTAGTATGTTGTCAGTTTACTAGACAGTGACCTCCCTGAGGTAAAGGATTAAATGTTTTCTTTCCCCGAGTCTCTAGTAGAGTTCTGCACTCAATTGTTGTTTGTCCTTTTTCTTCTTCAAAAAGGACCAATGATATCACAGTTGATGGCTTGACTTCAGCATGAATTAAATTTAAGTGAGGCAGGGTTGCACAAGGTCATCAGCCTCGCTCTCTTTTCCAGTCATCAAAGTCCTGCGACAAGACAAAAGTCAAGATGACTGTCAATGGCCCAAAATGTACTGGCTGACTTTGAGGTCTTTGATGTCTGACCATCTTCTAAGTGCTCAACAGCGCCACCTTCAGCTACCTCCATGGCTGCTGGAACAAAATGTTCTCATATGCCCAAGTCTTCACCTGCTTGGGGTAGACATCTCCCTAACTCACAGGTGGGTTTGAGGCCTGTTGGTTACCTTCAACCTGGTTTAGCCTGTCTGCTGAGATGGTTTTACTGGGGTGTGGTCACTGCACATGCTTCAGCTTCCTGGAGCCATTGGTGAGAGTTGGCTCATTTACCTCTGTACTCAGTAGACACTTAATAAATGTTTATTGTTATTATAGCTCTTTTCCTACTTCTTTAGCTTTCCTGGGTATCACAGTAGATGAACCTGGAATCAGGAAGACCCAAGTTCCAAACCCGGCTTCAAGCACTTCCTGGCTGTTTGATCCTGGGCAAAATCACTTAACCTCTGTCTGTCTTGATTTCCTTATCTGTAAAGTGGCAATAAAAATAGCACCTATATCCCAGGGACATTGTGAGTGTTTGTCAAGTTCTTTTTGTAAAGTAATTGTAAAGTGCTTAGTTAGCACAGTACCTGGCCCATAGATGTTTCTGTCTCAGTTTCTTCAACTGGAAATGGGGATAATAGCACCTATCTCACAAGGTTGTTGTGAGGATCAAACAAGATATTTCTAAAGACCAAGCACGTAGGAGGCACCTAACAAATGGTTGTTCCATTCCTTTATCTCTCCTTTCTGACTCAATTACTTCTCATTTTTCTTGCTATCTTAACCTTATATTTGAGTTTTCATCCAGATATTTGATGAAAAAGAAACTTATACAAACAAATAAGCTATATAAACCACAGGTAGTCACTTGGCCAGGGATAGGAGACCAAATTTACTGGGGTCATTGACAAATGGCTAAAATCACTCCCTCCCAGAACTATAATACCTCATTCATGAATTCCTCTACCAAAATCTCACCCTGATGCCTCATTATAGCATGAAGACTATTCAAACATAGAGCAAAAGTTGGCAAGTCTTACTGAGCTGTAGAGATTTTGAGTGTGGGCCAGGTGATCTACTGTGTGTGCTTGTTATCTGAGTAACAGCCTAGCTCAGCTTGGAGACATTCATTAGCAGATGGTTAGTCACCCACCAGGTGGTGAATATTCCTGGCCACAGCAATACATGAAAATTGACTAAGGCATGGACAGGCTATAATCTGCATTGGTGGTGAAGTACCCATATCAATGAAATCACCAATCTTTGAGTCATTAAAGTAGAATGTATTTATTATGACAAATATATTTACATTTTTGTATATTTGGTGTGAGGGAGATCTGGATCTCCAGTTTCATCAGTGTAGAGAAATTCCCAAAATTCTTTGGCTGTTACAAGTCAGAAGTGCTATGTAAGTGATAATTGTTATTGTTGTTGTTGTTACTGTTATCAGTAACTCAACTATAATTTATAATTGTAGTTACCTGGGGCACTGAGAAGCGGTAATTATTGTTGTTTGTCCTTTGTTCTCTAAAAGGACCTTGAGGGGCAGCTAGGTGGTGCAGTGGATAAAGCACTGGCCCTGGATTCAGGAGGACCTGAGTTCAAATCCGTCCTCAGACACTTGACACTTACTAGCTGTGTGATCCTGGGCAAGTCACTTAACCCTCATTGCCCCACCAAAAAAAGAAAAAAAAAAGAACCATGACCTCAGGAGGTGATGTCATGATTTGCAGTGAATTGGATTTAAGTGAGGGAGGTCTGTGCAAGGTCACCAAACTCATTCCCTCCTCCAAAGCCACCTGGGTCCAGTGGTAAGATCAGGACAACTGGATATGGCCTTGGATTTTTTTTGTTTATTCATTTGTTTTTGTTTTTTGCGGGGCAACGAGGGTTAAGTGACTTGCCCAGCGTCACACAGCTAGTAAATGTCAAGTGTCTGAGGCTGGATTTGAACTCAGCTCCTCCTGAATCCAGGGCCAGTGTTTTATCCACTGCACCACCTAGCTGCCCCAGCCCTGGATGTTTTTTAAGGCAGTTGGGGTTAAATGACTTGCCCAGGATCACACAGCTAGTAAGTGCCTGAGGTGAGATTTAAACTCAGGTCCTCCCAACTTCAAGGCCAGTGCTCTATCCACTGCACCACCTAGCTGTCTCACTGAGAAGTTGAGTGACTTGCTCATGACCATATAGCTAATATGGGTAAGAGATAATAATTGACCCAAGTCTTCCTGACTCTAATATTTGCATACCAGGCAGCCTCATATGCTTATTATTCATCAATTTATTCATTTGTATGTAAAATCTATTGTCAAAAGACATATAACTAGACAGCTAGGTGGTGCAGTGGATAAAGTACCACCCTGGATTCCAGAGGACCTGAGTTCAAATCTGGCCTCAGACACTTGATACTTACTAGCTGTGTGACACTGAGCAAGTCACTTAACCCTCATTGTCCCACAAAAAAAAAAAAAGATATTACCTCTAATCACAGCAATAATACAAAATTCCCAATGACAACTTTTTTCTCTTCACAGTGTACTTTCATCAAGTGGGCAACTTTGAAGAGGCAAGTCCTGGGGCCATGAATTGGTGAACCTTAATATAATTAGGGGAGGCAGAAGTGCACCAAGCAAGCATCATTTTGATTTTATGCCTTGAATGCTAGGGCTTGGGGTAAATATAGGATTGATTTTTTTTAAAAGTTTATGTAGTGAAGGATGGACCTGAATAATTAATGAAGGTGAATTGGCTCATCAGATATATTTTCCTGGGTTCTGCAGGCAAGAATAACCATCTAACAAAACAAGTGAAACAGTGAACAGTAGAACAAATGTTCAACAGAATAGATAATTTGATGTTTCTAAAATATGATACCAATTAAAATTTAAAACTAGAAACCAAAATGTATAATTCAGTTTTATTAGAAGTAATCAGTAAACTTTCACATTCACTAATGGAATAAAACATCATTATATGGCCAACACACTTTCAGGATTTGACAGACTTTTTAAAAAGATAATATAAAATAAGGGGGGGGGGACAGCTGAGTTAATTTATTGTTTCCATTTTTGTTAATTGAAGAGTGAAACAATAATTTAATTTTAAACTACTGTAATTTATGAGGAGTGGTTATTAACCATCTCAAATTCTTTTATTGGCAAAATATAAGAGCAATCTCTCTTTTATTATTGGGGCACATTTGGGCTTTATATAGCAAAATAAACCCCAAACCAGTATTTAAGGTCTCTGAGCTTTCACCTCTTCTCTGTAAAATGAGATGGAGCAGAGGGAAGAGGGTAAGGGTGATGATATTGTATAACCTTGAAAATGTTTTCTAGTTTTAAAATTCTCTGGTTCCATAAACCCATGGTCTAGCCCTTATGTGTCCTTCTCCTTCCCTGACCCCTACTCAGATAAAGTGTAGTACTTTGGGAGAGTAGTGTTATGGTAAAGAAAAGGGAAATCCCAAGTCCTATATATTAATGTTAACATTTACAAAACTCCTTGAAGGTTACAGGTTGGTTTTTTGTACTTTTAAAAGCTGTCAGAGAGACTAGACTAATTTCTACTTGAAAATGACTTAAAGCAGGGGCAGCAATGGATAGAGCACCAGCCCTGGAGTCAGGAGAACCTGAGTTCAAATCCAGCCTCAGACACTTGACACTTGCTAGCTGTGTGACCCTGGGCAAGTCACTTAACACCAATTGCCTCACCAAAAAAAAAAAAAATGACTTAAATCTCTATCCCTTAAGGACTATCCCTGATGGACAGCATGGGAGTCCTAAGGCTTTTTCATCTTGGGAGTTGCTAAAGACATGGTTGGAATCTTGGGGGAGGGAGGGACCTGAAGGATAGTTAGCCCATATAATAACTGTAAGCACTAATAATCAAGCCTGTACTTGAAGACCATGAGTAAGGAAATTATTATATCTCAAAGCAAACCATTCTACTTTTAGAGAGCGATAATCATTAGGTAGCTTTTTTTTCTTTCATTGAGCTGAACTTGATCCCTCTCTAACTTCTATCCCTCAGTCCTGATTCTCTGAATCCAAGCAGAATTAGATATGTTCTCTACTATAGGAAGCCCATTACTCAGATCCACAGCATCACTTTGTCCTGAGATATCCCAGTCTACTTCTGAGTAACTCTAATTCTTAAAAAGTTATTTTCATGTCAAGCCTAAATCTGTCTCATTGCTGCTTATAAATATTGTTCTGAATTCTTCCCCCTGGTCCAAGAGGCACAAGTCTAAATTCATTTCCTCCCAAGATATCCCTTCAATATTGAACACATATATCATATAGTTTTTCTGTCTTTTCTTCTCTAGGGTAAATATCTCTTTCAACCAATCCTTACATAGATAGGTAGATAGATAATAGATAGTTGGAGAATTTGTTAAGTATTTACTATGTATCAGGCACTGGGCTAAGCACTGGAGATACAAATACAAGTAAGCATCCAAATCCATGACTCTTTCAACTGTACCAGTACCCTCTCATCATGAGCAATACTTGTTTGTAAAATGCTATGGCCAGCTAGCAGTACAAGATTTCAAACTATATTACAAAGCAGTAATCACAGGGCAGCTAGGTGGCACAATGGATAGAGCACCAGCCCTGGAGTCAGGAGTACCTGAGTTCAAATCCAGCCTCAGACACTTAACACTTACTAGCTGTGTGACCCTGGGCAAGTCACTTAACCCCAATTGCCTCACTAAAAAAAAAAAAAAACCAAAGAAGTAATCACAAAAACAACCTGGTACTGGCTAAAAAATAGAGTGGTGAATCAGTGGAATAGATTAGGTAAACAATACACAGTAGTATCACAATGAAAATCCGTGCTAAAGAGAAACTGAGGCACAAAGTTCCAAGCATGATCAATTTATTAGCAAGGCTAGTAATTGCCCACAAATGGGATCAAAGGCTTGTCAGTAGCCAAAGATCCCTCTGACAGGAAGATCAACCCTTTTGTATAGTTCGTTGCATAAGCTCCAGTGATACAAACCAAATTAAGACTGGAATTGGTCTAACACAAAGATGGGGGGGGGGCTTATATTTGACTTGAATCAGAGGGGATATTTCTAGAACCCATGGCAATGAGGAAAACATAGTTGGCTAACATCCCCTAGAAAGTCTCTTAGTGGGCAAACATCCTATGATCAGGTTGACTCACATCCTACCATGGTCAGCAAAAGTTTGCAGATTTTGAATCTTTGTGGTCAAGCTATAGCCCATAGGAATAGGGAGGTTAAACTCTTACAAATTCAACCACTGAGGCCTATACAATCAAGTCCAAATCTGATCCACAAATTTTGATACTTTAATTGATATAATTCTCAATCAACAATAATAAATTATTCAAAATAAAGTGTGGCATCAATTTTCAATTTCACAGTAGCAAAAGACCACAGTAATCTAGTGTTTGGTAAACTTAAAGATCTAGGTTTTGGGGGTAAGAACTCACCATTTGATAAAAATTACTGAGAAAACTAGAAATCAGTTTGGAAGAAACTAGGCAAAGAAAAATATCTCACACCATATAACAAGATACGGTCAAAATGGATAAATGATCTAGACATAAAGGGTCATAAGTAAACTAGGGGAGCAAAGAAAAATTTACCCTTCAGATCTGTGGATAAGGGAAGAGTTTATGACAAAATAAGAAATATAAAGGATCATGGGAAGTATAATTGATAATTCTGATTATATAAAATTTTAAAAGGTTTTGCACAAATAAAACCAATGTAGCCAAAATTAGAAAGAAAACAGGAAATTGGGGGGGGGGTATTTATAGTAAGTTTGTCTGATAAAAGCCTCATTTCTCAAATACATAGGGAACTGAACTAAATTTATAAAAATATGAGCCATTCCTCAGTTGATAAATGATTAGAGGATATGAACAGGCAGTTTTCACAAGGAAAAATCAAAGCTATCAATAGTTACATGGAAAAAATGCTCTAAATCACTATGGATTAGAGAAATGCAAATTAAAACAACTCTGAGATACTTCCTCACACCTATCATATTGCTTAACATGGCAGAAAAGGAAAATGACAAATGCTGGAGGGCATGTGGAAAAATTGGAACACTAATGCACTCTTTTTTTTTTTTTTTGGTGAGGCAATTGGGGTTAAGTGACTTGCCCAGGGTCACACAGCTAGTAAGTGTTAAGTGTCTGAGGCCGGATTTGAACTCAGGTCCTCCTGAATCTAGGGCCGGTGCTCTACCCACTGTGCCACCTAGCTGCCCCCACACTAATGCACTCTTACTGGAGTTATAAATTGATCTAGCTTTCTGGAGAACAATTTGGAACTATGCCCAAAATGCTATAAAATTGTGCATACCCTTTGACCCAGCAATACCACCCCTAGGTCTACCCCAAAGGATCAAAAAAAGGGGGAAAGGACCTATCTGTACAAAAATACTTATAATAGTTCTTTTGGTGGTAGAAAAGAATTGGAAACTGGGTGAATGCCTATTAATTGGGGAAGTTGTTATATGGAATGTGGAATTATGGAAGTTGTGATGGAATACTATTGTACTTTAAGAAATGATGAGCAAGATTGTGTCAGAAAAACTTGGCAAGACTTATATAAACTAATGCAAAGTAAAGTGAGCAGAACCAGTTGGGCCACTATATCCAGTAACAGCAATATTATAAAGATAATCAACTATGAAAGATTTAGCTACTCTGATCAAGACAACAATCCAAGATAATTCCAAAGGACCCATAATAAAAAATGTGATAACCTCCAGAGAGAGGTATGATGAACTCTGAGTGCAGATCAAAGCATACTTTAAAATTTTTCTTTATTTTTCTTACTTTATGTATGTTTTCTCTTTGAACATGGCTAATATGTGTAAGAAAATAATGGGCTTTGCCAACGCCCAAAGGTCCCAGATTGATTTGGACTGATTGGTTTGACTAAGATTGATTGACTTTGGGGGCAGCTAGGTGGTGCAGTGGATAGAGCACCGGCCCTGGATTCAAGAGTTCAAATCCAGTCTCAGACACTTTACACACTTACTAGCTGTGTGACCCTGGGGAAGTCACTTAACCCCAATTGCCTCACCAAAAACCAAAAAAAAAAAAAAAAAAAAGAAATATTGATTGACTTTGCTGATTAACCCACTTAAAGTTAATTCAATTGAAGCCGCACCTGCCTGCCTGCCTCTCAAGAGGGTATTGTTCTCAGCTGACCTCAACACTGGCTCACCCTCAAGTCCAGTGAACCAATGGATTTGGGTGATGCTAGCCAGTTAGCTTGAAGCAGTGTGTAAGGACTGCCTCTTCTGGGGATGCAAGAAGAGCTTCCTCTCACAGTTCATCTCTCAGACAAGCTTGTGGTGAAGGACTTGGGAGAAGAAGCAGGACAGGCTGAACTCTTATCTCTCCTCTAGGCTAGATAGGCCTTTCTTAACTTTCTGACCCAGGTGTTCTCTTTTCACTAATAAATGTTTAATGCCCCAAACTGGTGCTAAAGATTCTAATTTATAGGTAAACCCTCACTAGTTTTCCCTACACTTGGGACAGGAATAAGTCGACCACACATTAGATTTTAAACGTGACATATGGAAATATGTTTTGCATGACTTCACATGCATAATGAATATTATATTACTTGCCTTCTCAAGGGGCCAGAGAGGAGAGAATTAGGACCTCAAATTTTTAGAAAATGAATGTTAAAAAAATTATATGTAATTGGAAAATATTTAATGAAACAAATAAAGTATGTTTTTTGTTTGTTTTGGGGTTTTTTTTTTGTTGTTTTTTGTGAGGCAATTGGGGTTCAGTGACTTGCCCAGGGTCACACAGCTCGTGAGTGTCAAGTGACTGAGGCCAGGTTTGAACTCAGGTCCTCCTGGCTCCAGGGCTGGTGCTCTATCCACTGTGCCACCTAGCTTCCCCTAAAGTATGGGGTTTTTTTGTTTTGTTTTGTTTTTTTTAGTGAGGCAATTGGGGTTAAGTGACTTGCCCAGGGTCACACAGCTAGTAATTGTTAAGTATCTGAGGTTGGATTTGAACTCAGGTACTCCTGACTCCAGGGCCGGTGCTCTATCCACTGCACCACCTAACTGCCCCTAAAGTATGGTTTTTAAAAAAATATTATGGCCAGGGTTAAACTTCGATAGATATTATTACTTTTTGTTGTTGTTCAGTCATTTCAGTCATGTCTGACTCTTCATGACCTCATTTAGGTCTTTCTTGGCAAAGATAGTAGAGTGATTTGTCATTTTCTTCTTTAGCTTATTTTACAGATGAAGAAACTGAGGCAAGCAGGATTAAGTGAATTACCCAAGGTCACACAGCTAGTAAGTTCCTCAGGCTGGATTTGAACTCTGTTCCTCCTGAATCCAGGGCCAATACTTTATCCACTGTGCCATCTAGGTGCCCCCAATTTTGTTTTGTTTCTTTTAGGGGACATCTTTTTGATGCTTCTCTGCTGAAGGAGATTGTTACAGCAGTGTGCAACCCTACTTCTTCAACAGTCATAGTTTTCAATGGAGTGGATTCTCCCTCCACAGACTCAGATCTCCAACCCCCTCCACCTCAGTGTTCATAAATTGTTATAGTGACACCACCACCACCAAAAAGGAACCATCCCTGGGCATCTGAGTTTCTCCACCCTTTGCTAGTTTGGTCCTCAGGTTCAATTCAATTCCATAATCATTCATTAAACATCTACTAAGTGTTAGGCACTGGTGACAGTTCTACCCTAATGTCTCAGTGTAGCAAGCACGGAATACCACATTTTCAAAGTTACACCAGAAGAAGGCAAGTTCTGACTAGTCCCACTAAAAGTAGAAAGTACAGAGTCTGGCTGGGAATGACAGTCGGCCATCTTGTCTGTCCATCTTGGAAGCCCCTTTACATTAGTAGACTCTGCCAGACTTTGCTTTCTGTGGGCATAGCCTTCCAAGATGTGAGGTCACTCATATACCACAACAAGGCATCGGAGTAAGACTTTAGTAGAGGGGACCCCTAAAGGAAAGGCTCCTAATGGAGAAGGAGAATGAAAGCAAACCAAGTTCCAGAAATTGAGCTCATAGCTTTGTTAAAGGAAGTCTTAATATAAACACAAGCAGAGTTTACAGAATCAGAGATTCAGAGCCAGAAGAGACTTTAGAAGCCATTGAGTCCAACCCCATCATTTTACAATTTTTATGAGGAAATTGAAACTCAAAGAGGTTGGATGATTTGCCCACGGTCACACAGCTACTGCTTGAGTCTGGGTTTTCCTGACTTGCAAGTATAATGCTTTCTCCCCCCTCAATGTGCCCCACTGCTTTTAAAATCTCAGGATACAATGAGAAGTCCCTTGCACATAGTAGGTCCTTAATAAATACTTGTTAAATTGCATTGAACATGGTATTACAGTAATGTATGTGAGTTTGGGGGGGGGAGGGTTGTGTTAAAGGTCAGTAGAAGAATTGTTATTACTGCTCATTTTAATACTGAATGCACTGGGGAGGGCCACCTTCCCAGAAGCTCCAGTTTTGAAAGGAAACAAATCAATCTCTCTCTTGACACGAGAGCAAAATATAAGTGGAATGATTTGTGTGTCATTTCAATTGGAAAAATTGGGAAATGGAATAGCTTGTCTCCAGGCACCATCATTAAGAGCTAGTCTGTTAAAAGAGAGTAAAATGATTTCACTCTCCTGAGAGGATGAGAAATAGCATTCAGTCTCATCTAGGACTATAAGGGGGCAAAAAAAAATAAGGTAGAAAGCTGGAAGAGCTCTTATTGTGTCATGTAGTTAGCTGTATAAATGTCTTTCCCCCTTGTAGACTGTAAAAGGCATGACTGGAGAGTTGAGGATTGTTAAAAACAAAAACAAAAACCACCAACAAAGAAAATATAAAAACCAACTTGGTATTTCTCTAGCACCTATCAAAATATTTTGCACACGATAAATGCTTTGTAAGTATTAGTCGAATTAAATAGAATTAGATTAAAAATTAACAAATAGGGGCAGCTAGGTGGTGCAATGGATAAAGCACCTGCCCTGAATTCAGGAGGACCTGAGTTCAAATTCAGCCTCAGACCTTTGACACTTACTAGCTGTGTGACCCTGGGCAAGTCACTTAACCCCCATTGCCCCACCAAAAAAAAAAATAGAGAGAAAGGGGAAGGAATATGCTGGAGGAAAGAGCCAACTGTTAAAATTTCTGGGTGAGCATTTAGACCTCAAAAACCAGCAAACACGACAAAATAGGACTTAATTTATTATTTTGTTGATTGTCTAAACTTAAGAAAGTGATGGAGAAAATATTAATGATGAAGATTAAACCTAAAAGTGAGTTGTACAATTCTTCTTTTGGAGAGTTGATTGTTAAACCTTTACCACTACATACCATTGCCAGAGGCACTGTAATTAAAGAGGGGAAAAAACAGAACAAAAGAACATATCAGGAAATATATATGATTTTTTTTTTTTTGGTGAGGCAATTGGGGTTAAGTGACTTGCCCAGGGTCACACAGCTAGTAAGTGTTAAGTATCTGAGGCCGGATTTGAACTTAGGTCCTCCTGACTCCAGGGCTGGTGCTCTATCCATTGCACCACCTAGCTGCCCCAGACGATTTTGAAAAAAGAAAAAACCCTTTTGTTTTTAACTCATCTATAGTTCCTGATGTTTCGGCCCCTACTCTTCCCTGAGAGTCATCCTTTATAACAATGAGTATAAAAAAGGAGAAAAAGTTACAAAATTAATCAACACAGTAACAAAGTGTGACTCTGGAGCCTCCTATCTTCTTTGGAATCTTACATTTGAAGGTGAACTAGGACAACTGACAAAAAAAAAAAAAGGAAGAGGCAGAAGCCAGGTGTAGACTTAAAATAGATGTAAATCAAAACTGAAAGAGGTAGAGAATTAGAGTCAGAAGGCTTGACTTCTAGTCTCAGTTCTGTCAGTATCTATTCCATCTCAGACAAGTCACTTCATTTCTCTCTGGGCCTTAGTTTCCCCATCTCTCAAATGGGAAGGATCTCAAAGATGTCTAAGGGACTTTCTATTTCCAAGGTACCAGATAGAAGTACTTAGCCTTGGAGAACCCAGTGCCATTTCCAGCTCCGGCATCCTATGATTTTATGAATCCAGCCAACATAAGCTATAAAAAGGACTCAGACCTTGTCTGTGTGACGCAGTCAAAATTGAGCATTTCTCTGTCACTCTTTTTCCTCCTCCCAGAGAGAAGGGCACACGAATACATCTGATTGCTCCATGATGAGATCATCAGCAAAATTCTACCATCTTGCTCCCAAGTGTGGCTGAGACAACAACTGCTTGACAATCCAGGTAATGAATACATTTTTCATTCCCCAGCAGAAAAGAAAAAGGCTCTATTTTAGGACTATTCTTACAGCCGAACAGCCCTTTCTCTTCATTAGTCAGTTTGTGTATAGAATTTAAAGAGTCTATTACTTAGCTTAGTTTCCTAGAAGTGGTAACATTTATAACTGCTCAGTTCCAGCACCAGGGACAGGGACAAAACCATTACCACAGAGCAGTGGCATTTGACACCTGTTGTCACTGCACTGCTGGCACAGAGGTTGCAGCAGTGCAAATATGGCTCACTAAGATCACTATATTTGGCCACTTAAGCCACAGAAAAATGATTTCTCATTCTGGGGATGGGTTATTACAGATGCTAAAGTTCCAACTAAAGGCTTTCTTAAGCTCATACCTGAAATAGTATATATGCCAAATACCAGAGAGAAAGATTTTCTTTAGCTGCCTATTATATAAAAGACACCCTTGTAGCCAGCATCAATACATGGGCATGGTGGTGGGGGGGGGGAGAGATGGTGCTTAAAATAGAATAGGAATCCAAGAGGCAGCAGTTGAGTCAGTCAGTCAATAAATATTTATTAAATGCCTACTGTGCATCTTGGTTGCACAGTAGATAGGGTGCCAGGCCTGGAGTCAGGAAGACTTATCTTCCCGAGTTCAAATCTGGCCTCAGACACTTACTAGATGTGTGAGCCTGGGCAAGTCACTTAACCCTGTTTACCTTTAAGTGTCTGAAGTGGGATTTGAACTCAGGACTTCCTGGCTCTAGGCCTGGCACCCTATGTGCTCTGGCACCACCTAGCTGCCCAAAGTCTTAATTGCCCTACCCTATTTATAGCTCTGGGTTGATTTCATTGTTTTATTTGAAATGTCAAAACTGTATTTTCAAGAACTGTCATATCACTCTACATTTCCAAATCTCCAAATTTTGGTCCTCTCTCACTTCATCAAAATGAAGGCAGAACCAAATTTATGACAAGACATTTCAGATACATACAATGACCTTCTAATGGGAATTATCCTAAGAAAGGAAAATGTCTCCTTGGAAGAACGGAGGAAATTTCAGCTTTATGCCAACAAAGATGAGTTCACTCCCTGAGGAAGTGCTCAACCTAGGTCATCCCTTACAGATGTATGTCTTCTATTCTTTCCTACATGGTGAATTGTCAACAATGAACACAGGGTGATATATATAAAAAAAATTTGAAATTTGAAATCTTATCTAAACAAATGTTGAAAACTAAAATTAAAAAAAAAAAGAAAAAACAGTTACATACCAAAAAAAAAGAATGAACACAGGGCATGAGAACCATCAGAGCCACATACAAAGTAGGGTGAATATAACCCTTGATATGACCCAGGGAGGCTTCCAAAGATGAAAGCATCGAAGCATTCACTCCCCAGGTTATTCCCTTGGCATATAGCTTCTCTGGCACATCCCTATTGTCATGGTCACTATCCTTTGGGCTGTGATTATTAACTTAAATAAGACTCAGGAGACTGACTCTCCATCCTGTCCTAGATACTTGCCCTAGGAAGACAACAGACCCTGCTGTTGTTGTTAGGTCAATTCAGTTCAATGAGAATTTGTTATTATTAAGGGCACTGTGCTAGGTTGGGGGTGGGGTGGGACAGATACACAGACAAAACCAAAATATTTCCTACCTCCGATGAGCTTATACTCGGAACCAAACAATATGCACATAGAGAAGTAAATATGCAATACATACAAAGTAAATACCACTAAATTGGGGGAGGGAGATTGAGGAGAGTCAAGCAGAGCATTAATGACTGGGAGAATCCAGAAAGGGCTTTGGGAGAATCTGTACTTGAACTTCTTGTTGTTGTTCAGTCCGTGTTTGACCTTTGTTGACCCCATTTTAGGGTTTTCTTGGCAAAGATACTGGAGTGGTCTGCCATTTTCTTCTCTAGCTTACTTTACAGATGAGGAAACTGAGGCAAACTGAGTTAAGTGACCTGCCCAGGGTCACACATTGTGTCTGAAGCCAGAGTTGAACTCAGGAGGATGAGTCTTCCTGACTCCAGGGCACTCTATCCACTACGCCACCTAGCTGCCCTACTTGAAATTAGCCTTGAAGGATTTTAGGGTTTCAATGAGGCAGAGGTGAAGAGAAAAGAGCCTTCCAGCCATAGGAGTTAGCTTGAGGAAAGACAGAGATAGGAGATGAAATGTCCAGCAAAAATTCACTATTAGTAAGAAAACGTTCAAAATATAACTTAAATGTTTGTTGTCAGTTATTCTAAAAGAATTATCAACTTTTATCAGTATATGTTGTTTAAAAAATTATCTATTTTAAGAAAGATTAGTTTTTCTACACAGTAATCGCAATATTGTTTGGTGAAGAACTGTGAATGACTTAGCTATTCTCAGCAATACAAGGAGCCAATAGAGTTTTCATTGAAAATAGAGAATTCAGATAGAATATATAATATTGAATTTAAGATTGGGGGGGTTAAAAAAAGAAAAGTTAATTTTATAAAATTATTTATTCTATTTTAAGCTTTCTATCATAATTTACCATCTAAATATTTTGTTTTCTGTGATCCAACTTTATTTACGGACATATAAAATGAAATTGTGAGGTGTTTTACAAACTTCTTTTTACCTTGAGTAGCTCTTGATTTGTATGTTTTTGTTTATATGGATGAAGAGCATGACTTCTGTTTCTGTGCAATGAGTTCAAATGTACATTTATTAGCCCTATGTTGAAATGGCAATGTTGCATTTACACAGCTGCTCAACTGAAAGGTTGAGCATCTAATTGTAGATGGGATTTTAAAGTGTGTACATCCAGCTACTAGGTTGGGTGAGGTGTTATTTTTGCCCTGTTTTACTTTTTCTAATTGTAATAATGACATTTTTTTTTGCAGGGCAATGAGGGTTAAGTGACTTGCCCAGGGTCACACAGCTAGTGTCAAGTGTCTGGGGCTGGATTTGAACTCAGGTCCTCCTGAACCCAGGGCTAGTGCTTTATCCACTGCCCAATAATGACATTTTGACATTAAAATAGTTTATGTATGTGTGTGCACATGCACATGTGAAAGAACAACCTGTCAGCAATATTTCAAAATAAATGATGGGTGCAGTGGATAGAGCACCAGCCCTGGATTCAGGAGGACCTCAGTTCAGGTCCAGCCTCAGGCACTTGACACTTACTAGCTGTGTGGCCCTGGGCAAGTCACTTAACCCCAATTGCCTCACCAAAAAAAAAAAAAACCACAAAAAAAAACAAGGATCCAAGACAATCCCAAAGGACTAATGAAGAAGCATACTGTCCACCTCCAGAGAAATAATTGATATTGTTTGAATACAGATTGAAGCATGCTGTCTTTTACTTTCTTTCTTTTTTTTCTTTTATTCAAGTCTTCTTGTACACAATGACTAATATGGAAATGTTTTACATGATTGCAGTCATATAACTTATATCTGATTGCTTGCTGGCTCAGGGAAGAGGGAGGGGAAGGATGGGAGAAGGGAGAGAATTTGGAACTCAAAACTTTAAATAAAAATGTTAATTAAAAAAAGAAAGATTAATTTCTGACACAGATAGAAGAAAGGTGTATTTGTCTCTACTTTAATCAAACTAGCATGAGGCTTAAGTTTTAGGGTTCTGAAGGCTACAAAATGCCTTTGAAACCCCTTGACAAGTAGTGATAGACCACCACCCTTCATCTCTTCTTTAACCACTCCTCACCTGTACCTGATTGTACCTGTACAACCCATATGATCATTTGATGCTTCCTCCTGGGGTAGTCTAGCTCCCTCTCTACAGAAAGAATATCACATCAAATTACTTGGCTCTTAAGGTTCACAGAGGATAACAGAATTTTAAATTATGAGGGAATATCAGCACCGGCTGATAGGCAGTATGATATTATGGAGAGGACATTGGATTTGAAATCAGGTCCTAGGCTCAAATTCCAGCTCTGTCTGTTACTAAGTGAAAGACTTTGGGCAAGTCACTTATCTCTGTACCTCAGTTTCCTCATCTGAAAAATGCTCAAGAGGAGGAGTCAAGCTATCTTAGATGACCTCAGAGGTTCTTTCCAGTTGAACCCATACCTGAAGGGAATCTTCGTCATAAAAACCTAACAGTAGCCATCTAGCTTCTGGGCAATTTCATCAAGAGGGAAACGCCACTTTAGGGTCAATCCTAATTGTTAGTTTTTCCCTACATGAAACTTAAACCTGCCTTCCTATGACTTCTGCCCATTGTGCCTAGTTCTGCCCACTGGGGCCAAACCCAACAAGTCCAGACTCTCTTTGATGTCACAGGCCCTTCAAATACTTGAAGACAGTTATCAGGTCCTCTCTGAGTCTTATCTTATTCAGGCTAAACATCCCTAGTTTCTTCAGCTCGTTCTCCTATACATGGTCTCAGGACCCTTCCCCATCATGATTGCCATTCTCTAAATGCTTACCAATGTCCATCCTAAACTGTGTCCACCCTTAACTGAATGAAATCGCCTAGGTGTGGTCC
Organism: Dromiciops gliroides; assembly: GCF_019393635.1. Taxonomy (NCBI): domain Eukaryota; kingdom Metazoa; phylum Chordata; class Mammalia; order Microbiotheria; family Microbiotheriidae; genus Dromiciops; species Dromiciops gliroides. The sequence continues at coordinate 446,150,875 of NC_057864.1, forward strand.
AGCCAGGGCAGAGTGCAGCAGAACTACCAGCTGCTTAGTCCTGGAAGCTGAGTCTCTCTTAAGGCAGCCCAAGTTTGCATCAGCTTTTTGTTTGGTTGGTTTTTTTGCCTGCCAGGTCCCAGTGAGGAGTCAAATTGAGCTTGCGGTCCACTAAAACCCACAGATCTTTTTCAGACAAACTACCAGCTAGCCGTTTCTCCCCATCTTATACTTGTAAAGTTGATTTCTTTGCTTTGTAAGGCTTGACATTTATCACTACTGAATTTCATCTGGCTTTAGTTTGTCCAGATCTTTATGGATCCTTATCAGATCTCACGTGTTTACAATCTTATTCAGCTTTCTGTAGTCTGCAAATTTAATGAGCCTGCCTTTGCTGTTCCTTGAACAAGACTCCATCTCCCTAGTCTGGGCATTTTCACTGACTATCCTCCATGCATTGGATACTCTCTCTCCTCATCTGTCTCCTGGTTTCATCAGCTTCCTTCAAGTCTTAGCTAAAATCCAACCTTCCACAAGAAGCCTTTCCCAATCCCCCTTCATGCTAGAGAGTACCTTCCCTCTGTTGATTATCTCGAATTTATCCTATATACAGCTTACTTCTTTGTAAGGTTGTCTCCACCATTAGATGCTAAGCACCTTGAGGGCAGTAACTGTCTTTCTTTGTATCCACAGTTCTTAGCACTGTACCTGGAAATATAACTGGCACTTAACAATGCTTTTTTTTTTACTTCCTGGGATACTTAAGGGAAAAGGATATAATGACATTTACTAATATATTCAGGCTGTCCAGAGGAACCTATTTTGAATATAGATGTAATTCAAAGTAATAGAAAAACAGACCCAGGTAGATAAGATTCTGGTGTACTATGGAGAGGTACAGCTTAAGTTGTTTGGGGGACATGGGGTTTTTCCTTCTATTGTGTTGTATTTCTATTAGTGTGCTGATCCATTGGGAAGGCAACCAGGGAGAGAGCCTTGTCTATCTGTGCTTCCTGTTCCCTTGGGACATCTAGTGTACTTAACAGCGCTTGCTACCCAGCATCGCAGGTAGGGTTTGCTACATCACTATGTGAGTCTTTGATGAGACTGTAATACAAATTCAGCAGCAGGCTGCATATATGAATACATTTTCTAAGGTTTTTCCCCCTTTCCCTAGCCTCTATTCAAATTTGAGAGAGCCTCAAATAGGATATGCAGATGCCTTCCCTTTAACGGTGTCTCTGCTGGCATCCCCCAACCCCTATCCAAAGAAAGCATTTCTTGTGTATGTGTGTGTGCGCACATGTGTGTGTGCATGTGTGTGTGTGTGTGTATGTACATGTGTATGTCTATGTGTATCTCTCATGGTTCTGGGTCAATATTAGGCAATTTCCCAATGGACATGGAATATAGACAACATGTATAGAATCAGTCATGGTCTAAATGCCTCACACTCAACTGAACTCCACCCACATCCCCTCAAAATAGATGGAAGAAAATTCTTGCCCTCTTCCTGCAATGTGGTACAATGGAAAGAGCCTGAGGCTTAGAATTAGAGGCCCTGGGTTCAAAACCTGACACGTATGGTGAACTTTTTGGACCCTCCGCTTCCTCATATATAAAAATGGGAATAATACCAACTTTGCAGGGTCATTATGAGGAAATCGCTCTGTAAATATTATTTATTTATTTATTTATTTATTTATTTGTTTGTTTGTTTGTTTATTTGTTTGTTTGTTTGTTTATTTATTTGTTTGTTTATTTGTTTATTTGTTTGTTTATTTATTTATTTATTTATTTGTTTGTTTGTTTGTTTGTTTGTTTATTTATTTATTTATTTATTTATTTTTGCAGGACAATGAGAGTTGAGTTACTTGCCCAGAGTCACACAGCTAGTACGTGTCAATTGTCTGAGACCAGATTTGAACTCAGGTCCTCATGAATCCAGGGCTGGTGCTTTATCCACTGTGCCACCTGGCTGCCCCCCACTCTGTAAATATTAAAGCATTATGGATGATGAGTTATTATAACATAATTATTATGATTATTCTCTTTTTCTTAGGACATGACTATGGCAGAAGTTGGAGACCATAGTAGACTTGTTTCTTTCCAGTAAAAATAATAATTATGATGATAGCCAACATTTATAGATCACCTCAAGGCTTGCAAAGTATAGTTACACCTTCCATATTGCAGGGGTTAGGGGTGCAGCACCTCTGCAATCTGAAAAATCCATGTAAAATGTTTTGGCCCTCCCTTTGTACCAAAGAAGTCTGAGTTATGATGGTATTAAAAATAAAATATGTTGATACTATACAATACTATCTATCTATATATATGTGTGTGTGTGTCCATATATATGTATATGTCTTACACATTTTTGAGATTCTAAACTTTTTCTTTCATCTGCTGCCCTTCACATGTTATCTATGGCTTCTGCAAAATTCCCATTTAATTTCTTATGCCAGCCTACAATATATCAAAACCAAGATGGCGGGGCAGCTAGGTGGCACAGTGGATGAAGCACCAGCCCTGGATTCAGGAGGACCTGAGTTCAAAGCCGGCCCCAGACCCTTAACACTTACTAGCTGTGTGACCCTGGGCAAGTCACTTAACCCCCATTGCCTCTCAAAAACAAACAAACAAACAAAAAACAAGATGGGGAAAGTTGGGATGTGGAAGGGAGAACTGCACTTTACAAATATCATCTCATTTTATCCTCACAACAATGCTACAAGGTAGGTACTATTGTTATTCCCATTTTACATATGGGGAAACTGAGATAGACAGTGATTAAGTGACTCGCCCAGAGTCATAGCTAGTAAACATCTGCAGCTGGATTTGAACCCAGGTCTTACTGACTCTAAGTCCACTGTTCTACCTTAGCTGCCAAGGAGATTCTACATTCCAGGTTTCATCAACTTACACCCTGCTTCTTCACTACATTTTTGCTTATCACTTGTACCCGGTGCCTTGATTCCCTCTCCATCTCCAGTCTCCTCCCTGGCCCTACACTTACTTAGACTTGCTCAGATAGATCCCTCCAACTCAATCTTGCCCACCTACTCTGAACCCCGCTCCCATCCTCAAAAAATAGACAATATTGAACTCTTGCTCACCTCAGCTTGACATTCTCTGGCTGTGAGTGATAACTGCCAGCCTGTCATTGCCTCTCTACCCTAGCCAGGATTCTGCTGCCCTCTATAGATCTGATTCCCTGAACAATTGGCCCCTTGACTCCTAGCTCTGCACAGCGGAAAATTCCCACAACAAATCTTAAGACCTAGAGCAATCTTGGGACGGTTCTTTTTCTCCCTTAGAGGAAAAATAACCGTCTTGTAACCTGATTTCACAAACAAATAACAGAAGCTCTGAGTTTGCTCTCCGATTTGGGATTTGGACAATAAAACCTGCAAAGCTCCAAACAGCCCCAGTTTCTCCATTAAAGCTACCCTCTGCAATGTTCTCGCTCTGATCTGGTGAGTCATTGTCGTCCTGTTCTAGAAATCATAAATGGGCAGTGATATTGTACTCTATGTATGGAACAAAGCTGTTTGCTGCTCAAGGCCAAGTAGGCCCAGAAACAAATGGTCATTGTGTAGGTTTCCAATACTTTCGTTTGTTTTTTGTTTTTTGTTTTTTGTTGTTGTTTTGCAGGGCAATGGGAGTTAAGTGACTTGCCCAGGGTCACACAGCTAGTAAGTGTCAAGTGTCTGAGGCTGGATTAGAACTCAGGTCCTCCTGAATCCAGGGCCGGCACTTTATCCACTGTGCCACCTAGCTGCCCCCTCCAATACTTTCAAGGATGTGATCGTGGATGGGTGACCTCACCTCTCAGATAAGTGTTTACAGGGGCAGCTAGGTAGTGCAGTGGATAAAACACTGGCCCTGGATTCAGGGGGACCTGAGTTCAATTCTGCCCTCAGATACTTGACACTTACTAGATGTGTGACCCTGGGAAAGTCACTTAATCCTCATTACCCCACCCCACCCCCCAAAAAAAGATAAGTGTTTACTATGTGCCAGGGACTGTGCTAAGTGCTGGGAGTATAAATGTAACCAAGCAGAACAGTCACTGCCCTCCAGGAGCTTATATTCTTTTTTTTTTTTTTAGTGAGGCAATTGGGGTTAAGTGACTTGCCCAGGGTCACACAGCTAGTAAGTGTTAAGTGTCTGAGGCCAGATTTGAACTCAGGTACTCCTGAATCCAGGTCCAGTGCTTTATCTACTGCGCCACCTAGCCGCCCCCAGGAGCTTATATTCTAATAAGAAGATAATATTTAAAGGTGAGCTGAAGAGGGGGACAGGCATACAGCCGCTTCTTGGGGAGAGGGCCAGGAAGTGGCTTGAAGGCCTGGTTCCCAACAAGGTAAGACTTATCAGAGCCAGGGAACTCAGGTCCACAGTCCACCATTGCTCTGGTAAGGAGATAAGACTGAGGTCTAGAATGCAGGCAGCATGGGCAAGAGATGATATGAAAGCGTCAGAGACTCAATTTCTTCATCTGTAAAATTGTAAAATATTTGCACTGTCTCATCAATAAAGTTGTTGTGAGGGAAGTGTTTGTGAACCTTGAGCTGTCTAAATGTGAACCGTGGTGAAGAAGTTCACTTACCACGGAGGCATACTTCCCAGGGATGTACACGTAGATGATGAGATTGACACATTCATTGCCAGAGATTGGTCAGTGTTTGGGAGGCTCTGAAGGAAAGTGTGGGAGAGAAGAGGTATTAGGCTGCTTTACAAACTGAAGGTCTACAGAGCTGTTGTGCTGACCTCATTGTTGTGTGCATGGGAAACCTGGACAGTAGACCAGCACCAGGCCAGGAAACTGAATCGTTTCCATTTGAATTGTCTTAGGAAGATTCTGAGGATCACCTGGCAAGATAAGGTACTAGACACTGTGGGACTTTCTCAAGCTGAACTGCCGAGCATTCAAACTCTACTGCAGAAAGCACAACTCCAGTGGGCTGGCCCAAACGCTAAACTCATGTTTGGCTGGAAGACTATTTTATAGAGAACTCACCTAAGGAAAGTGCTCACACAGAGGTCAGAAGAAGCAATATGAGGACACTCTCAAGATCTCTCTGAAGAACTTTGGAATTGTAAGATATGGGAGATGCCAGCATAGTACCACCCAGCTTGGCAGGCTTGCCTCAAAGAAGTTGCTGTGCTCCATGAGCAAAACAGAATTACAGTAGCTCAAAACAAGCATGATGTGCTCAGATTTAGAGACATCTCCATTCCAAATATCCACAGAGACTATTTGGGAGGCTTTTCTTACTTGAGGTTTTCTTGACAAAAATACTGGAGTGCTTTGCCATTTCCATCTCCAGCTCATTTTACAGATGAGGAACTGGAGGCAAACAGGGTTAAGTGACTTGCACAGGGTCACACAGCTAATAAGTGTCTGAGCTCAAATTTTAACTCAGTTCTTTCTGACTCCAAGCCATGCTCTCTATCTGCTGCACCACCAAGCTGCTCATCAGTTACATAGAAGGTAATTAAATATTTGTTGCTTGATCAATCGTTTGAGTGATATAGAATATTATTTTAAGTAAGCAAATTGCTGGTAGAAGAAATATTTTTGTTAGTATTAGTAGATCATGGTCTTGACCCATTTGAGCTCCCAGGTATGTTGATACCTTTGTGGTATAACTCCATCCTTACTAGAAGGCTGCTGCTGGGGCAGCTAGATGGCGCAGTGGATAGAGCACCAGCCCTGGAGTCAGGAGGACCTGGGTTCAAATCCGGCCTCAGATACTTAATACTTACTAGCTGTGTGACCCTGGGCAAGTCACTTAACCCCAACTGCCTCACTAAAAAAAAAAAAAAAAAAAAAAAAGAAGGCTGCTGCTACTGAGGGCTCCTGATGTTGAGCAATGGATCCACCTACTCGGGCACAGACCAACAGTAGAGCTCTGCCCTTTGTTGCTTATCTACAAGAGCCTCAGTGTATTGAGGACTGTTTCAGCATATGAAGCTCTAGATACATATTTGGAGAGGAGGTTATTGAAATAGTCTGCCCTTGTATTAATAAGTGATCTGATCCTGTCTTTTTCCCATCCTGATGCTCAAGGCTATACCTTCTAGCTACTCAAGAAGAGGGTGTCCAGCAATACCACTTTGGGGTCTTTTTCCCAAAGAAATCATGGAAAGGGGAAAGGGACCCACATGTACAAAAATATTTATAGCTGCTCTTTATGTGGTGGCAAGGAATTGGAAGTTGAGGGGATGCCCATCCATTGGGGAATGGCTGGACAAGTTGTGGTATATGAATGTAATGGAATACTATTGTGCTGTAAGAAATGATGAGCAGGAGGAGTTCAGAGAAACCTGGAGGGTCTTACATGAGCTGATGATGAGTGAGATGAGCAGAACTAGAAGAACATTGTACACAGTAACATCAACATTGAGTGTTGACCTACTGTGATGGACTATATTCTTCTCACCAATGCAATGGTACAGAAGAGTTCCAGGGAACTCGTGATAGAAGAGGATCTCCAAATCCAGGAAAAAAAAAAGAACTGTGGAGTATAGATGCTGAATGAACCATATTATTTCTTTTGTTTTTGGTGCTGATGTTTTCTATTTTGAGGTTTGTCATCATTGCTCTGATTTTTCTCTTATGACATGACTAATGCAGAAATATGTTTAATGTTATTGTGTGTGTGTGTGTGTGTGTGTATATATATATATATATATATATATATATATATAAATAAAACCTATATCAGATTATCTGCTGTCTAGGGGAAGGGGGAGGGAGGGGAGGGAGGGAGAAAAAATCTGAAATTGGAGAGCTTGTATAAACAAAAGTTGAGAACTATCTTTACATGTAACGGAAAAAAAAATAAAATACTTTATTAATTAAAAAAAAAGAAGAGGGTGTCGTTTCATGGAAGATCATTGGTCTATGTGTACTACTGGGAAAGCAAGCTTTTGATAGGGATGAATTGAACCAGTGAAAGTCAATAACCCAGGCCAGGTACATCATCTCCTTGGCTCTACTCTCATTCACCAGTAGAGGGAGGAGACTAGAGACAAGCACCAACCATCTCACTTTTTATCATATAAGACTTTAGGGACTTTCTCATGTAAGTTTCCTTTTCAAAGGAAGGCAAAAGGGAAGGAAGAAGGGAAAAAAATGAAGGGAAAGAAGGAAGGAAGGAAGGAAGGAAGGAAGGAAGGAAGGAAGGAAGGAAGGAAGGAAGGAAGGAAGGAAGGAAGGAAGGAAGGAAGGAAGGAGGGAGGGAGGGAGGGAGGGAGGGAGGGAGGGAAGGAAGGAAGGAAGGAAGGAAGGAAGGAAGGAAGGAAGGAAGGAAGGAAGGAAGGAAGGAAGGAAGGAAGGAAGGAAGGAAGGAAGGAAGGAAGGAAGGAAGGAAGGAAGGAAGGAAGGAAGGAAGGAAGGAGGGAGGAAAAAGCATTGTGTTTATTATATGTCAACCACTGTACTAAGCATTGGCAATACAAATACAAATTTTGGTCTGGGAAGTCACAAATGCAGTGGTGGTATTGATTTGATAACAATTCTCAGAGCAAAAGGTGGAAAGGGGGTGGAGTACTTGTGCAACATATGTTGCCTCCAAAAATCTCAGGTTGGTCTCCCAAGTCTTTTTTTTTTCTAATCAATTAACAATCAGTTAACACCTGCTATATGCCAAGCACTGGAAAGTAAAATAGTTCCTGCCCTCCAAAGTTTATAGCTTCTCCATTATGCCCAGGAATGGAAAGAGACACAAGGGCACAGGTCTTTGTTCTACTGTAGTCTTGGAATCTAATTGTCACTAAACCATTTACAAGTCACAGTCAGAAAAGCTTTGGTCTGAAATAAAAAGTGTCAGGCCCACTAAAGCCCCAAAAGAATTAAGGCTGACAATTAAGAGTAACAAAAAGGGGTTTGCTTTTTTAGTTGTATTGGGTCAAGAGAAATATTAAAGAAGGAATATGACTGTTAAGTGGGTTGGGTGGGATGGTGATAACAAACATCTGCGAGAACTCTGATTGAATTGGTTACTGCTATTTATGGTTTCTCTTCCAAGGAGAACCATCTTTGACCTGGCAAAGATAGAACAAAAATAATTAACAGAGAATTAAAATTTTAGTCAAGGGGCAGCTAGGTGGTGCAGTGGATAGAGCACCGGCCCTGGAGTCAGGAGTACCTGAGTTCAAATCTGGCCTCAGACACTTGACACTTACTAGCTGTGTGACCCTGGGCAAGTCACTTAACTCCAATTGCCTCACTAAAAACAAACAAACAAACAAAATTTAAGCCAAGTGTAGAGATTGGAAGAAAGTATTTAGATGCCTTTAATGAGGTCAAACCTCTAGGCTCAGATGAACAATATTCATAGGGCAGTGAAAAGAGTGCTGCATTTGGAGTCAGAGGCCCTTTGGATTCAAATCTTGGGTCTACCTCTTACTACCTGTGTGACTGTAAACAAGTTATTTATAAAGTCTCTGGGCCTCATCTATAAAATGAAGGATTTGAATTCGATTTCTAGCTTTAAAGTTCCAGCTCAAAAGCTGCCATCCTGCAATCTTAGGGCATTGAAATAATTGGAACATGTTACTGCTGAACTTCTATGGATGATCTTCGAGGAATCCTGAAGAACAGCAGAGAAGCTGAAGGACCGAAGAAAGAACAAAGGCCACAAACCGTAGACCAGTGTCCTTGTCCACTGCTTCTGCCTTTTGGTGACGTGTCCACTGACAAGATAGACCAGCCAGTAGATACTGAAAGCAATAGGCTTTTATTAGCTTTCACATGGGAAGTCCCCTTAACTTGAAACACTATTGAGGTAAAGGGGAAAAAAAAAGATGTTCTCAGAACACAGTCACGGGAGAGCCTAGAGCACAACGGTGGAGAAGCAGGATAGATCTAAAATTCAACCAGTGAAGAGAAGGAATCTGGGCCTCTGGGAAGATAATTATCACCTGATCATCTTTGATCTGTGGCAAGACAAGAAAGAGGCTCAGGGATCAAGCTAGGGGTGGGGCTAGGAGCCAGAGGAACCCTAATCTCATCACTCTACATAGTTCCATGTAGATATGCCTGGGTTCCACCCCACACAGTGGGGCTGCTCCCTCCCTGAATAACTGTCAGATGTCTGATAGGAAAGAGCATGGCATGTAGTAGGCATGTGTGATTGATTTGGGCCTCTGATATAACAATTAAAGGGGTTATCATTAGCAAGACTGGTTCAAAAACTTCTAGCATGAAAGATTCTAGGCATAGAAGTTTCCAGGAAATAAATGGTGATGGGATGCCAGGCAAAGGAGGAAAAGATATATCTAGAGAGAAGATACCTTGTCCCAAGAAGGGATCGCACCACCCCCACCCAAAAACAAAGATTTTTTGGACTGTTGTAGCCAGTGAACTTTATTTCTATTCTTGACAACATTTTAGAACATATTTTGAGCATTGAGAAAGGGAAGCATTGATCATGAAAAGCCAGCATGACTTCATCAAGAATAGGTCATGGCAAAGCTAAACTCATTTCCTTTTTTGATGAGGTAGCTAGACTGATAAATTTGAGGGATGCTTCAGAAATAGTATACTTAGATTTCAGAAAAGCACATGCTATCCTTCTGAGAAAGAGAGGGAGATGTAACCTAGGTGAGAGTACATTTAGGGAGATATGAAATTGGGCAAATTAGTACCAACAACATTGTGTGTTGATCAACTGTGATAGACTTAATTCTTCTCAGCAATACAATGGTCCAAGATAGTTCCAAAGGACTCATGATGGAAAATGCTCTCCAAATCCAGAAAAAAAGAACTATGGAATCTAGATGCAGATTGAATCATACTATTTCTATTTTTGTTTTTTTGTTTTTCTTTTTTGAGGTTTTTCCATTTTGCTCTGATTCTTCTTTTACAACATGACTAATGCAGAAATATGTTTAATGTGATTGTACACATATAACCTATATCAGATTGTTTGCTGTCTTGGGGGGAGGGGATTTGAAACTAGAAATTTTATAAAAACAAATGTTGAAAACTATCTCTACATGTAACTGGAAAATAATAAAATACTTTTATGGAAAAAAAAAAAAAGAAATTGGGTGAGCGACCTGACACAAAGAATAGACTTTACTATCTCGATATCAACTTGGAAGAGCATCTACAAGAAGCGTCCCAGGGATATATATCCTTGGTCCTGTGGTGGTCAACATTTTTATGAATGATTTGGATGAAACTACACCAAGTTCACTTGCCAGATTTGCAGACTCTGAAACTTGGAGGAATAGCTAACATGGTGCAGATAGGGTTCTGGATTAGGTAAAAGTTAGACTAAATAACCTCTAAAGTCCCTTCCAACTGAGTTCCTTTAATTCTGTGATGTCCTGATCCCCCAAGCTAAAAGTGTTCCTCATCTTTGTCTCCTTAGCACCTGGCACTGTGCCTTGCAGAGAATAACCACTTAAATACTTGTTGAATTAAATTGGTGGGCATTTGAGGCATGTAAGCTCACAAGGAGTGATGGTATTTATTGGCAAAAAAAACCCATATTGAATGTGAGATCAGTTCACATTGGTACTTAGTTTTCTTATCTGCAAAATTGTTTTTTTTTTAAAATAATACAGTGAAAACGATGTAAAGAAATACATGGGGGCAGCTAGGTGGCACAGTGGATAAAACCCTGGCCCTGAATTCAAGAGGACCTGAGTTCAAATGTGGCCTCAGACACTTGACACTTACTAGCTGTGTGACCCTGGGCAAGTCACCTAACCCTCATTGACCTGAAAAAATTAAAAAAGAAATAAAGAAAAGAAATACCCAATTCAAAGAGAAGCAACTTTTTTTCATTAAATGTTTTTCATTTGACAAAAATCCATTTTCTCCCCCAACTATCCTTCCCACCACCACTAGGAGAAAAAAACAAAAACTCTTATGACTAATATGCATGGTCAAGCAAAACAAATTCCCAAGTTGGCCATGTCCAAAGATTATATGTCTTATTCTGCACCAAGTCCAGCAGGGAGACGATGTTTTAAAAAGTCATGTCCTTCCAGTAGAGTTTGTGTCCTAGAGTCATACCAAGTCCTTCAGGGCTTTTATGTAATGTTTTGGGAAATCTCTGAAGTCCTTTGTTAAAAAAGATAGCTTAAGAACCACATTGCTGGGGCAGCTAGGTGGCACAGTGAATAGAGCACTGGCCCTGGAGTCAGGAGGACCTGAGTTAAATCCGGCCTCAGACGCTCAACACTTACTAGCTTTGTGACCCTAGGCAAGTCACTTAACCCCAATTGCCTCATCAAAAAATTAAATTAAATTAAATTAAAATTTTTAAAAAAGAACCATATTGCTTAGGCGGCACAGTTGATAAAGCACAGGCCCTGGATTCAGGAGAACCTGAGTTCAAATCCAGCCGCAGACACTTGATACTTACTAGCTGTGTGACCCTGGGCAAGCCACTTAACCCTCATTGCCCCACCAAAAAAAAAACCCAACCATATTGCTCAGGTTTCATTTGATAAACAGGTCATGGGAGTGTACAACTTATTTCTTCTCCTTTTGCATATTTTTAAAGGGTTTAAATATGTCAGTGCTCCTGTACCCTGTAGAGTTTAATTATCAGAGCAGCCCCATCAGTTTTTATCAAAGGAAGAATGACCTTATTCCTTAACAGAAACAGAGCCCAAAGCTTGGTCCCAGCAGCAGGCAGTTAATAGGTAGCTCCATAAAACTTAATATGGATTTTTTCAAAGTGATGAAGGATTTCAAACAAAGTGCCCAACTTGTAAGCTGCATTAAAACTTCATTTCATTAAGCAAAATTAGGATTTACTGTCATTATAGTCAATATACTGGCCATGTGAAGTGCATTTTGTTGAAAATTCAGAGATTCCGAAGCTTTTTACAACAATAATAATGACAATTAGGGAAGAGTCAAAGCAGCCACTTTTCTCCTTACATCACACTCAGAGGGCAAACCCTAGCCTTTTCTTTGTTTTAGAAAAAAAAAGTGTGTTTCACTGGGGCATTGGCAAGAAAGAAGCAGCTAATGGATCTTAATTATATTTACACACCTGGTTTGATTGAACACGCATCCTAAATGAAAGCAAGAAAGTAGGGCAGAAGTATCGAGGTGTTGGGAGGAGGGCGGTATGTGTGGGGGAGAGGGTGAGGGGCAATCTTTATTATCTCCAGGATCTACCAATAGTCATCTCACAGTATCTTCCACCTCACTTTGCAGCTGGAGAATTCTTCAGAGGAAAAGCCGTGATGAAAATCTGTGCCTAGTGCCTCTGCTGTGATCCCCTCACATGTCTTTTCTCTTTGGAATAACAGAGGAATCAGGGGAAAGGTCCTGGAAACAGCCGGCTGTTTCAGTGACTAGTTCTAGGCCAGCTGGGGTCCGACAGTCTCAGACACAAGCTGACCTCCACATTGGCAAGTGCTTTTTAAAAGCGCCTTCCCTTTCACCATTAACCTTAAGTGGAAAAATGAAAATGCTAAATGTGTTCTTTTAGTTGGCTTCCTCCCGCTCCCTCACTGCACTCTGATAAATGGCATCAAACGAATGTAGGATTTGTGTGAAACATGAATTTTCTTGGCAAATATCAAATAACACGCCAAGATGCAAAACCAAAGAAAGTGTGGCTGAAGAAGAACTATAGAATGCTAGCATTTAAGAGCTATAAGGGACCTTAGTGAGTATCACTCATGTTACATAGGAAGAAACTGAGGCCCAGAGATTTGCCCAAGGTCACACAGCTGGGAGAGCTGGGAGTAGAATCCAGTATTAGAATCCAGTTCTCCCGGGGAAGCTAGGTGGCTCAGTGGATAAAGCACCCGCCCTGGATTCAGGAGGAACTGAGTTCAAAGCCAGCCTCAGACACTTAACACTAGCTGTGTGACCATGGGCAAGTCACTTAACCCTCACTGCCCTGCAAAAAAACAAACAAACAAACAAAAAAACAGAATCCAGTTCTCTGGGCTTCTGGTGTTTTCTTGTATTATCTCATCTGATCCCTGCAACAACTCTGGGAGTTTAGTGTTATTAGGATGTCCATTATACAGTTGAGAGAATAGAGATAGACAAAAGTCAAGTGATTTCGCCAAGATCATATAGCTAGGAAGTGTTTGAGGCTACATTTCAACTTGAGTCTTCCTGACTCCAGGTCTAGCACTCTATCTGCTGCATTAGCTAGATGCCTCTGTATCACATGAAAAAAATATTTGTAAGTACATAACACAGTACATGATACATTAAAGGAAGGCTCTTAAGAAATGCTTGTTCCAGGGCAGCTAGGTGGCACAGTGGATAGAGCACTGGCCCTGGATTCAGGAGGACCTAAGTTCAAATCCAGCCTCAGACACTTGATACCTACTAGCTGTGTGACCACGGGCAAGTCACTTAACCCTCATTGCCCTTCCAAAAAAAAAAAAATACTTGTTCCTTTATTATATACTACTCCAAGACTCCAATACTTCAATAGGTGTATTATATTATAGATATGGATATTACATCCAACAATATAGATTTGAACCCACCCTGAGAAACTGTTATCCATAAATTGTCCTTGGGGCAGCTAGATGGTACAGTGGATGAAGCACTGGCCCTGAAATTGAGAGGATCTGAGTTCAAATTTGACCTCAGATACTTGCTAGTTGTGTGACCCTGGCCTTAAACATCCGAGGCCACCTCCAGTCCTCCTGATATATATCTTGCCACTGGATCTAAATGGCTCTAGTGGAGAAAGAGGTTGGTGAATTTGTACAAACCTTCCTCACTGAAATCCAATTCACTGCAAATCATGATATCACCCTGAAGTTATGGTCCTCTTCAAGAATCAAGGACAAACAACAACAAACAACAACCAGAAGTTTTCCACAGGTCCCACCAAATGTACAGGGGGTCTTCTTCATTTTCTTTTGATATTTCAAGGATACAAGGGGTGCCTTCCTGTGGCTGTCCCTCACTCTGGTCTCATAACTGACCCCTCTTCTTTTTCAGTCCCAGATTTCTTGAATGACATCCTTCATACCACATCTCTCAGCTAAGGCTCATTTATAATGTGTTGCACACTGTTACCTACCACTTAATGGTAGCTACCTACCATTGTCCATAGGATCATCCTTATCTTCAGTTCTTTGAAAGCTATAATGTCCCATGAGTTATGGTTGTACAACTTCACTGGAAGAATATTGGTATTAAGAAGATGGATCTTTGGTGCAGGGACAAGTCTGGTGTTATTAAATAAAGAACATTACAACTTCCTAAAGTCCAGCCATCCCTCTCTCCTCCTGCTTCATTCTGGCCCCAGCTCATGGTCCATTTGTGGAATTTTTCCAAATGCACGTAGAGCTTTCCAAGCTTAATAGGTTTCCATATCACAGACGAGACAGAAAGCATTCTCATATTCTACAAAACTGTTAAATAGCCATTTCTCTTCAGTCAGCAAAAGGGGATAAGTAGTTGACACTGGCAGAATACATCTCGTTCAAGAGTTGATTGTTAGTGCTTTTATTAAAAAAACACTCATACAGGTATCAGCTTCAAAAATGAGAATTTTGTCATTATAGAGGGAAAACTGCCCTTTGAAGCACTTTGTGGCTGGGACATGGAACAACGTGGTAATTGTGAACTTTAACTCTGACTACAAAGGCTTTATTGTAATCATCTGCAAAACCAGGTCTTCACTTATTATCTGCAATATAAAACCCAGGGTAACTTTTCTCTTGAAGGAAGAACCAGAGGAGGTAGGACCAAAAGTGAGAATGAATACCAGACACAATTGGAATGAAAGTGGGAGTGTGCTCCCACTAAGAGTAATTTAAGTCTCTTAGATCTCACAGTGAAAGTGCCTCCTAAACCTCCCCTTATTACCTGGCTGGATTTCTACCCCCTTGTCCCCATGAGCTCATGTCATCCACATGTGACCTGTGTGTTTCATGCTCCCATGGATAAATATGCAAATTGGTACCCAGACATTTATGTGGAAAGGCCAGGACAGGAATTCTGATGTTCAGCTACTGAGCAGGAGAAAAGCTCCATTCTGAAACTGCAGAATTCTTCCTCTGTATTCCCGCAAATCTGTCAGGTTGAGGATGAACCAGGAGTTTCTGTCATTTGTTTCATTCATTCATTCATTCATTCAATCAGTGAGATTTTTTTTTTAGCATATGCTAGGTGCCAGGAAATGTGTGTAAGGTTGGGGACACAAAGACCAAGATCAAACCTCCCTTGGCCTCAAGAAGCTTCTGTTCTATTTGGAGGAAACTATATAGACAACTCCCAGGTGAGGGAATATGTTTGTATACACACACACACACACACACACACACACACACACACGTATACTATATGTATATACACATACAATATACTATATATGCATATATGTTTATATATGTGTTTGTATGATATAAGCATTTCCATGCACATTATATCATTGCATATGTGTATCTAGTATATTATGTATATATGTATCTATGTTTATATATCTATAAATACAGATATATACACATACAAACATATTAAAGAAACTATAGAGAACTCCCAGGTGGAGGAAGGTGTGTATTTGTATACACATGTCATATACATATATATAGTACATGTATATATAAACATTCCCTCTGTATATACGCATATACACACACATACATGTGTATATGCATAGTATATACACAGTGTGTTTTATGCACGTGCATTATATTACCATGTGTTTCGTGTATGTGATATATGTTGTACATGTGTGTGTGCATGTGTGGTGTATATGTATATGCACAAATATATACCCATGTATATTATATTTATAATGTGTATATGTATGTATATACATAGTGTGTATATGTGTGTATGTATATGAATGTGCGTGCGCGCGCACACACACACACACACACACACACACACAGATAAGGGGTTAGACCTGTTAGTTCACTGGTCTAGAGAATTTCCAGGTTCTCAGAGGATTCCCAGGAGGTAATCACCTCCCTTCTCCACAACTTACAGTCTTCAGGAGTTGCTTAGAGTGCTGAGAAGTTGAGTGACTTGCCCAGAATCATACAGTCCATATTTGTCAGAGACAGGACTTGAACCCAAGACTTCCTGGCTTCAAAGTCAGCTCTCTATTCACTGTACACCAACCTATCTTTCATATAAGTGAACATAAAACATAGACAAAGTAAATGAAAAGGAGTTCCAAGGGGAAAAAACTAGTGACTGGGGAGAGGTGGGGAAGCTGGCTGGGTTTCCTGTAGGAGATACCTCTTGAACAGGGTTTTGAAGCAAGTGAGGGATTCTAAGGCAGGAAAATGAGGAGGAAATCCGCAGCAGGCATGGGGGATGACTGGGCAATGGCACAGGTGGGTGATGGGAGAGCTGGGTATGAGGAGCAATAAATGGGTCATAAAGTACATGAAAGAGAGGAATGTGTACTAAGCTAATAAGGTACTTTGGAAGTAGATCATGAAGAGCTTTAAATATTAAGGAGAGGAATCTCAATTTTCTCTTAAAAGCAAAAGGAAGCTTCTTGAGCAGGAGTGTGACATGGTCAAACCTATAATTTAGGAAGGTTCATTTCCCATGTGAAAAGAGGGGAGACAAGATAAAGAAAACAACTGGGAGGCTATAGAGCCTAAGAGATAGGGATACTCAGAGCAAGGGCAAGAGCCATGAGCACTTTCTGGACTTGCAGATGAATTATGTCATTCACATAGGATGAGAAAAACCACCAATGGGAAAGAAGCTTAGATGAAAAGGAGGAGGTGTTGATAAATCTCTATATCAGATGTTTGACCGAGAGTCTTGTCATCTAGAGTAACCAAGGACATGTACATCTAGGGAGATGCAGGTTACATTTAGCAAGTGCCACAGTGAAAAGAATCTTGGATCTGGAATGAGAAGACAAGGCTTCAAATTTCCACTCTGCTACCTAGAAATGGAGTGACTGGCTATGTGAGTCTTAATCTCTCCATTTATTAGATGAAGGAATTGAATTAAATGTCTTCTAACATCCCTTCCAGCTTTAATTATTTTAATCCCATGGAATACACACACACACACACACACACACACACACATTTACTTTACCTTCTATTTATTTATTTATTTTAAGTGAGGCAATTGGGGTTAAGTGACTTGCCCAGGGTCACACAGCTAGTAAGTGTTAAGTGTTTGAGGTCAAATTTGAACTCAGGTCCTCCTGAAACCAGGGCCAGTGCTCTATCCACTGTGCCACCTAGCTGCCCCCTACCTTCTATTTATAAGAATTTATTTTGTAGTGTGTTAATTTCCAGATTTGAATGTTGAGATGAAAGCAGGTTAAGTTCTCAACAGTATCTTTCCTTGATGCTCTATCTGGTTTCAAAGAGCTGCTTAATTAGTATTAATGAATTGACACTAATAAATGTAAACCAGAGAGAACTGGGGAGCAGTTCTCATCAGTTTCCATAGCTTTAAAATGAAGAGGGCCAGACTTGATGATCCCAAAGATCCCTTCCCACTCCAAATCAAGGATTCTATGATAACTCTGAGCTGTACTTTGAATAACAACAATAATAAAAGCTAACATTTATATAGGTCTTCAGGTTTACAAAGTATTTCCCTCACAGTAGTGCTATGAAGTAATAATAACAATTATTATTATATAGTGCATTGTGCTTTATTATTATTATTATTATTATTTAGTGCAAAGTGATTTACAAATATCTCATTTGATCCTCACAACCCACCTGGGAGGTAAGTGCTATTATTATCATCCCCCTTTTACAGATGAGAAAAACTGAGACAGAGGCTAAGTGGCTTGCCCAGGGTGACCCAGCAGATAAGTTAGTCAGTATCTAATGCTGGATTCAAAATTTCGTTTTCCTGACTCTAGACCCAGCATTCTATCTACTGTGCCACCTAACTGCCTGTAGGTAGCGATATTTTAACTCTGCTCTTAGATGCCACCAGGACAATTTGTCATCTTAGTTAAAACAATTGGAAAGTCACAACATTGTTGCTACTCACAACTAAGCCCAAGAAGAGTATAGCCAAGTTTTGTTTTTCATTCAATTCACCAGACAATTTTTAAGCATTTGTTCCAGGTACTCCACTAGGCACTGGGGATACAAGGCAAGAAAGAAATAGCTCCTGACCTCAAGGGCTTATATTTTACTAGACAAAGTATTTCAATGGGCAGATAATAATTTATATTTTTCTAATGCTTGAAAGTTCACAAAGATGATTTCATATGTATAATGGGCATCATATTTCTTGCCTTCTCAACAGGTGGGAGAGAGAGCCAAGGGAGAGAATTTGGAACTGAAAATGGAATAAAAAATAAATTAATAAAAGAGAGTGTCACATACACAAAAAATATATAAAGGAATAAGAGTTAGGTATTTTTCCCCCAGGGCAATGAGGGTTAAGTGACCTGCCCAGGGTCACCCAGCTAGTAAGTGTCAAGTGTTTGAATCCGGATTTGAACTCAGGACCTCCTGAATCCAAGGCCAGGGTTTTATCCACTGTACCACCTAGCTGCCCTGTTAAGTTTGGTGTTTTTTTTTTAAGTTTACAAAGGGCTTTTCATACATGATTTTATTTGAATTTCACAATCTTATGACATTAGTACTGTAGGTATTTTTTTTTCCATTTTATACATGAGAAAAAAGAGGACTAAGAGGTTAAGGGACTTGCTGGTATCATAGTTTTCTTGTAGTATGTTCACAATGAAGTGCTGTCTTGTTGGGTCATATGAACTGGAAAGGCTAATTGAAACTCAAAAATTGTGCAGTCATCAACAGAAAGGACTGACCTCTCAAATCATCAAATGGAGTCATCTATGATGCTTACCAAGTCTTGGGTAGATATCACTGATGCCATAGTGTTGCAAGGCAATATGACATCTGCATATACACCATGGCAGACCTGGAATCAAAAGAGTTTGCAACTTATTGTTATGGAAGAAGTATTTCCTGGTTATTTACCAGGAAGACTGAAATTAGCTGTCTGCTCCCCACCCCACCCCCCCAAAGAAAAAAAAAACAACCTAGGATAGAAAAAAAGCTACCACAGGCATTACCAAATGTGGGTGGTTTGGGTTTTTTTTACTTTTTTTTAACTTTCTTGTATCCCTAACACTTAGCACTGTGCCTGACTTCTACTGAGTGCTTAATAATTGTTGCCTGAGTGACTACTAAAGTATGTCTCCATTACTGAATTCATAATCAAATGGTTTCTATTTACATAACACTTAGACATTAACAAAGCTCTTTTGCATTCTCTTTTCATATACAAGGAAACTGAGGTAGAGATTTAAATGATTTGCCCATAGTCAGGGAACTAGTAAGTAGCTGAGTCAAGCCTTGGACCCAGGCCTCCAGTCTTCTCTTTCCATTGCACCTTCTTATTTGAAGAGTTGTGCTGTCAGATATAGCTAATGCCTTTTGGGGCACTAATTAAACAAGTTCTTAGAATGATGGCATTCTTCCTGGCAGATTCAGAATTCCACTCCCCACACAGTTTTGGAGTTAAACTTAGCATGTTCTGTTGTATGCCTTCTTTCTGTATTTGTGCTGGGGTTTGTTTTGTTAACATTTGAATCTTCTGGCCTGTTCTGTTGCTCACCATCTCCGTGTCCATAACCAACATGCACAAACACTGACCGCCTACTTCTCTTGTCTCATAATGCCATCTAACCAATGTGGAAATTTATTTTGATTTGGGGACCCTACCTTTGGGCTGAAATTAGAAAGATTTTATTTCCCTGTATTTTTATGTTTAAATTATATCTCATAAATAAACCCTGCTTTGATTATTTAGTTAAGAGGCTTCTTAATTTTTGCTTATCAATTTGGGAGCAGTGTGGAGAAATTTTTAAACAGCCCATACTAAGTTAATAGCAGTCAGATAGCCAGTGAGTCAAAAGGCCACAGATTAGTCCTCCAGTCATTTAACCCTGGGCAAGTCATTTAACCCTGCTTGCCTCGGTTTCCTCATGTGTAAAAAGAGCACGAGAAGGAAATGGCAAACCATTCTAGTATGTTTGCCCCAAATAGGGTCACAAAGAATCAGACACAACTGAAATGACTCAACAACAATTGTTATCACTGGTGTCTTTATTATGAATCTCTATGTCAATAAAAGAGCCCTATCACAATGTTGACATTAGGGGATAGCACCTACATTATAGGTTTTCCATAGCAGAGTGCCTAGCATAGTTCCATGTTATACAGGATGCACATTATTTATCACAGGATTATAGATTTAGGTTTGGAAAGGGCCTCAGAGGTCATTGAGATTAATGCCCTCATTTTATAGATGAGCAATCTGAAGTTCAGACTTGGTCAGGGTCACCAGGTTGGTGTTGGAGATAGGACTCAAACCCAGGTCTTCCCAACCTGAGAATCGTAGATTCTCATTACTTTATCCACTATACCTGCCTCCTATAGGGGTTGGCACATAGTAAACAAAACTATGGTCTAGTGATAGATGTTATATAGGGCTCTTGTTACACAGTATATTGGAGAAAAACATTCGTTTATTTAACAACCATTTGCCAAATGCCTCAGCAACCATTTATTGACTTCCTTTTGTATGGAAATCACTGTAGTAGGAACTGGTGGGAGAAGATCGAAAACAATTAAGAAGTATGGACATTTCATTCATCCCAAACATTTCTCATGTAAGGCAAAGGATCTGTTGGTATCTCTATTCTGTGTGGAGTCAGACACCTAAACTGTAGGTTATATGTCATATGACTCAAAATATCTCCTCCATTGGCCCACCACCATTTCTTTCTTCAGTGGCCACCTTATTGACTTTCTATTTGCTACAGTAAGAATTCTATTATTTTTGGTCTCGAGCCTTTTGGTGAAAATAAACTCCTTTTTTTATTTTTCTGAAACTCTGAACTCACTGTGAAGTCATTGATTTGGGAGAAGGGGACAAGGATAATGAAAGTAGAGTTTCTGGGCAGAGGGTTCCACTTCTGACTTCCTTCCCCTCCCCAACCAAGAAGGTAGGGAAATTGTGGAGATTAGTTGGAGAGGTGGTACTACAAAGATCTCAAGCTTTATCAAGTTAAGATTTCAAGATCTCCCAAAGACCTATAGATGTTCAGTGACTTCATTAAGGTCATACAGGAGGCTAGTAACAGAATCCCAAGTTTGAATCCAGAATATCGGACTCCAATCCAATCTTACTGTCCCTAGCCATAGCTACTTGGTGATCAACTTTAAAATCTTTGTTTAAAGCGACATTAACAAAACAAAACCTTCTTGATTTTCCAAACATCTTAAAGACACCATTATTTCTTTTCTTTGCTCATTCCAAATAGAACAAGTCACCAAATACCAACTACGTACAGAGCACCAGCATTTGCAGGGAACTTTTGCAAAGGTTTGCTGAGAGCAAACTCACAACAAGCTGTGAGTAAGAATTACACAGTTTAGCTAAGACAAGGCCTCACCAATTCAGAGCTGGAGAAGCTCTTAGAGGTTCATCTAGTTCAGATCTCTTATTTTACAGTTGACGAAAGTAAGGATAGGTGACCTACCTGGGAAATGGGGGAAGTTAGGGGTAGAACTGGAATTTGAACCCAGGTCCTCTGAGTTCAGAAGCAGCATACTTTTTTTCTCTCTACCATGCTAACTCCTGGATTACAAAATTAGATAAATATGGTCCCAATCTTGTCTCTGCTGTCCTTCAAAAGGAAGAAGTTGATGGTCATGGCACCTAATGGTGGGTCAGATGTTTTTTTGTTTTTTGTATTTTAGTGAGGCAATTGGGATTAAGTGACTTGCCCAGGGTCACACAGCTAGTAAGTGTTAAGTGTGTGAGGTCGGATTTGAACTCAGGTCCTCCTGACTCCAGGGCTGGTGCTCTATCCACTGCGCCACCTAGCTGCCCAGGTTAGATGTTGTTAGGGAAAATAGTAGCTCACGTTAATACAGCAAAGTGCAGTTACAAAATATGGGGCAGGATCTGACTTCTCAAGGGACTGGCTCAGGCACATTTTTCCCCTTCAGGGAAGGGTGGAGAAGAATTTGGAAGGGGAGAGACTCACTAGCTGGAAGGGAGTGAAGAAATTTTCCCTCCAGCTTTAGAGAAGGTTTTGCTCTGGCCCTCCTCTTGGTGAGGGAGCTGGAGAGAAAGACCACCCAGTGAATGAGTAATAAATGTCACAAGAAGACAGGCAAGCTGAGGATCCAAGCAGAGATAGTGAGGATGGGAGGCATGGGAGGGAGAGCAGCCTAGGCACATAAAGCAGGCTACCCTAGTTACAGACTTACCCCTCCCCTGAAGTCTTCAACCCCAGAATAATCATCCAAAAATACCCCCCAGTGACAAAAAGACACTGACTCTAGGGTAGAGTCCTGAGTTAGGAGACTGAATCCTGAGCTACTCTGAGGGGGAAGGGGAAGGATACTGACCTCATTTGGGAATGAGCGTGATACTATTTTTGTTACTTTAATATTCCTTTCTGTCCTGATTAAATGTTTACTATTTCAATGACATTCTTTGCCTGGATCTTCTAGCACAGAAAACCTACTCCTGGATCACTCTTTATATTGTTTTATTGAACTGTTTTTAAAGATCGGATTTAATGAGGAGGATAGCTGGTGTTTGTAGGAGACCTTAAAAATAAAGTTTACTTCCATAACCAAATTAAAATTTTAAAATCCTAGATACAAGTTGTCAGAAATTCCTAGTTTTCAGACCAGGTAAGAGACAGAGCCAAGATAATAATAGCCAATATTTACATGGTTTACAAAGACCTTGAGGTATATTATCTTATTAGATCCTCACAACAATACTAGAAGGCAGGTACTACTCTTATTCCCACTTTACATATTTTATAGCTTCCCATTTTATCAATGAGAAATCTAAGGTTGAGAGAAGGTAAGTGATTTCTCTGAGGTCACAGAACTAGTAAGTATCTGAGTCTACATTTTAATTTAGATTCTCTTCATTCCACATCTGGTTACTCTAGCCATTGGGCCACATACTTGCTGCTCTAGATCAGTAAATTATTATTAAAAGTTTCCGGAATTTGAACCTGAGTTTATTCTGGCCCATAAAAGAGCATTTATGTTTGTATATGCATATATACATATGCATATATGATATATACAAACATATATATAGTATCTCACTAGATCAATCAATTAGTAGGCATTTATTAACTGCCTACTACATGCCCTCACTGTGCTAAACCCTAGTGCAACAAAAAGAGGCAAAAGACAATCCCTGCCCTCATGGAGCTTATAATCTAATAATCTTCATAACCATCCTATGAGGTAGACAGATGAAGAAATTGAGACATGGAGAGAACAAAGCTCTCAAAGCCAAATTCACTAAGCTAATTAAAAAAAAAAAGTAGGTTTTGTACTCCCATCTAGATGTACTGATACCAAATCCAGGGTTCCTTCTTCTATGACATACCAACTGTTTTTAAAAAAATTGTTTCATTTCTTTATGCCTTAGCAGGATTGCTCTGAATTCTCAGGATAAATGTTATTTCATTAGACTATTAAACAGAAACATCAGTGAAGGAGAACTTTGAAGGTTTTTTTTCTCATTTGAAATTTTGGATTGTGCTAAAGCAAATATGTGGTCTTACAATTTATAATTGGAAATCACTAACTTCCCCAAAGTTCTTTCAAGCATGAAGTGACTAAATAAGGTACCTTTGGAAGGAGAGAGCCTTCTCTTCCAGTATTGATAAGTAACCTTGACTCAGGACTATGATATATTCCCACATCACTTAGTCAATACCAAGTCACTGTTCTCTAGAGGAAAAAAATTTACATATATAATCTTAACACAAACATTCATTTTACCTAATTAATAAGTAGGTAATGGAAATGCATGAGTTATAAAGTCTATGTTTCTTTCCCTACAAGAATTCACAAAATCTCAGACTGGCTATATTCGTTCTTTTTTTTTTTAATCATAAAATTATTTTATTATTTTCCAGTTACATGTAAAGATAGTTTTCAACATTGTTTTTATGAGATTTCTAATTCCAAATTTTTCTCCCTCCCTTCCCTCCCCCCTCCCCAAGGCAGCAAGCAATCTGATATAGGCTTCCAATCATTATAATTTTGCCAGACCCATGTAGGCGTCGGTGAGTGGTGATGATGTGAGGTGCCAGCGCAATGGCAATGGCTACAACCAGTGGGTGGAGCACCGTGTCAGTGTGTGCTGAGGCATAAAAACCTCAAATAACAATTAATTCTTTACATTAGCAATGTCAGGGTCCTTACATCTAAAGCTTCCAAGAAAAATATGAATTGGTCTCAGGCCACAGAGGCACTCATAAAGGACTTTGAAGACAAAGTAAGAGAGGTAGAGGAAAAAATGGAAAGAGAAATAAGAGTGATGCAGGAAAGTCATGAGAAAAAAGTTAGCAGTTTGAAAAGCCAAACAAAACCTGTGGAATCAGGATGCAGACTGAACCATACTGTTTCTACTCTTTTGTTTTTTTTCTTTTTTGAGGTTTTTCCCTTTTGTTCTGATTCTTCTTTCATGACATGACTAATACAGAAATATGTTTATTGTCATCGTAAAAGCCAAATGGAAAAGGAGATATGAAAGCTCTAAGAATTGCCTAAGAATTAAGATTGAACAAATGGAAGCTAGTGACTTTATGAGAAACCAAGACACAATAAAGCAAATCCAAATGAATAAAAAAATAGAGGGCAATGTGAAATATCTTCTTGGAAAAAACTGCTGACCTGGAAAATGGATCCAGGAGAGATAATTCGAAAATTATTGGACTACCTGAAAACCATGATCAAAATAAGATTTTAGACATCATCTTCTAAGAGATTGTCAGGGAAATTTGCCCCGATATTCTAGAAGCATAAGGTAAAATAGAAATTGAAAGAATCCATCAATCACTTCCTGAAAAATATCCCAAAATGAAAACTTCCAGGAACATTATAGCCAAATTCCAGAGCTTCCAGATCAAGGAGAAAATATTGCAAGCAGCCAGAAAGAAGAAATTCAAATACTGTGGAGCCATGGTCAGGATAGCACAGGATCTAGCAGTTTCTACATTAGAGGGTTGGAGGGCATGGAATATGATATTCCAGAGGGCAAAGGAATTGAGATTACAACCAAAAATCACCTATCCAGCAAAACTGTGTATAATCTTTCAGGGGAAAAAATGGGACTTCAATGAAAAAGAGGACTTTCAGGTATTTGTGATGAAAAGACCTGAACTGAATAGAAAATTTGACTTTCAAATGCAAGACCCTAGAGAAGAATAAAAAAGTAAACAATAAAAAGAAATCATGAGAGATGTTAAAAGGTTAAACTGTTTACATTCCTACATGGGAAGATGATATGTCTAAATCATAAGAGCTTTCTGAGTATTAGGGCAGATGATAGGAATAAATTTAGACAGAGGGAACAGGTGGGAATTGATTATGAAGGGATGATATCTGTAAAGCATTTATTTTTTGTTTATCTTTTTTTTTTTTGGGGGGGGGGGGAGGTTCGGGATTGGTGAGTGCCTCATGTCTGACTGAGGCCAGATTGGGGCTTGGGTTCTCCTGAGTCCAGGGCAGGTTCTTTGTCCATTGTGTCACCTAGATGCCCCATGATGACATCTTTAGTGTAAAATTGAGAGGAGAGAGGAATGCACTCGGGGAGGGGAAAGGGGAGAGGTAGAATGGGGTGAAATCTCACATGAAAGAAGCAGGAAAGGGTTTAAGGAATGGGGGGAGAGATGGGGGAAGAATAGGGAAGTGAATGAACCTTACACTCAACAGAATTAGCTCAAAGACCCTAATCTCATCAGAGTTGGCTCACGGAGGGAATAACATAGGAACTCGATTGGGTGGAGTAATCTATCCTACCCGACAGAAAAGTAGGAGAGGAAGGAGATAAGGAGGGAGGGGTGAAAGAAGGGAGGGCAGACCAGGGGAGGGGACACTCAGAGGCAAAACATTTTCGAGGAGGGATGGGGTAAAAGAAGATAGAAAATAGAATAAATATCATGGGAAGGGAATAGGATGGAGGGAAACAGCTAACAATAGTAATTGTGAAAAAAATTTTGAAGCAGAGGTAGGAGCAATGTAGGATGATGAAGATGGATTGATTGATGGATTGATGATGATTGGAGAAAGATGAGGATTGACTGATGAGGAGGACTGATTGATGAGGAGGACTGATTGATGAGGAGGAGGATTGACAATGATGAGGATTGACTGAGGATGAGGATTGATGGGTGATGTTTGTTTGATGATTGACTAATTAATGATGATGATGGCAAAATGTATAGTGCTTATTTTGCTGGGCTGTTGTGAAGAAAATTCTTTGACAAGTTTAAGGTGCTATATAAAGGTTATCTATTGCTGTTGTTGCAGTGATCAACCTTATGAGCTTATTATAGGGAAATCTCTCTTTAAAGTACTATGTAAATGTAATTTACTATGAGAAAAATTATGAGCAGGATACTATCAGAGAGACTTGGAGGGATCTGCATGAGCTGATGCAGAGTGGAATGTACTGTATACAAAATAACAGTAATATTGTGAGATGTTCTGCTGTGAATAACTCAGTTGTTTTCAGCAGTGCAATGATCCAAGACAACTCCGAAGGTCTTGTGAAAGATGTGGTCCATCTACAGAGAGAGAACTTATGGTACTTGAATGCAGATTGAAACATAATTATTTTTGTTAGTTAACTTATCAGAAACAAAAAAAAAAATGATGAGCAGGATACTATCAAAAAAACCTGGAAAAATGTACATGAACTGATGCAGAGTGAAATGTACTGTATACAAAATAACAGCAATAATGTAAGATGATTTGCTGTGAATGACTTGGTTATTTTCAGCAATGCAAAGATCCAAGATAACCCTGAAAGACTTATGATAATTGCAATCCATCTATGGAGAAAGAACTGATGGTATCTGAAAACAGAATGAAGCATTTTTTTTGATAGTTCCTTAATCTGAAGTTTTGTTTTTGTCTGTTTTCTTTCACAATCTGGCTGATGTGGGGTTGTTTTACATGACTGCTCATTCATAGCTTGTATTGAATTGCTTTAGTTCTTGGGGGGTGGGGAGGGAGGGAGGAGAAGAGGTTGGAACACAAAGTTTTTAAAAAATTGATGTCAAAGTTTGTTTTTAACATGTAATTTGGAAAAAAAAAATTCCATGAATCAAAATAAATAAATAAATAAATAAATAAAGTACCCATTTTTACCTTATTTTGGTATATGGTTTAAGATGGTCTATGCCTAGTTTCTGCCATACTATCTTCCAGTTTCCCCAGAAATTTTTGTCAAATGGTGAGTTTTTATCCCAGAAGCTGGAGTCTTTGGGTTTATCAAACAGTAGGTATAGTCATTTACTACTGTTTCTCCTGTGCCTAACCTATCCCAGTGATCCACCACTCTATTTATTAGCCAATACCAGATAGTTTTGATGACTCCCCCTTTATAGTATAGCTTCAGATTTGGTACGGCTAGCCCACTTTCCTCTGTATTTTTTTTCATTAGTTCCCTTGATATTCTTGACCTTTTGTTCTTCCAGATGAATTGTTATTATTTCTTCTAGTTCTAAAAAGTAATTTTTAGGTAGTCTGATTGGCATGGCACTGAATAAGTAAGTTAATTTAGGTAGAATTGTCATTTTTATTATATTATCTTGGTCTGTCCGTGAGCAACTGATATTTTTCCAATTATTTAGATTTGATTTTATTTGTATGAAAAGTGTTTTATAATTGTGTTCATAGAGTTCCTGTGTTTGTCTTGGCAGGCAGATTCCCAAATATTTTATATTGTCTTTTAAATTATATTCATTCTCTCTCTCTTTCTTTCTTTCTTTCTTCTTTCTTTCTTTCTTTCTTTCTTTCTTTCTTTCTTTCTTTCTTTCTTTCTTTCTTTCTTTCTTTCTTTCTTTCTTTCTTTCTTTCTTTCTTTCTCTTTCTTTTTTTTGGTCAGGGCAATGAGGGTTAAGGAACTTGCCCAGGGTCACATAGCTAGTAAGTGTTAATTGTCTGAGGCCAGATTTGAACTCAGGTCCTCCTGAATCCAGGGCCTGTGCTTTATCCACTGGGCCACCTAGCTGTCACCAAATTATAGGAACTCTGTTAAAGATTTTTAGATATCTTACCACTCTTCACCCAGCAATGTGTAGTGTGGTAAAAAAAAAAACGGAAGTTTTAGCTTAATCATTTGAGAGTCGAATGCATACTACTGAAGCGGCTTTTGAAGGACCACCCTTTTGGGGAGGAGACCATGACGAACACCCATACGCCTGCTGCTGCCCAGAGAGCGTGGCCAAGCACACCCGTACTTCCAGGATGCCAACTTAAAACTGAGAGTGGGAACGGAAGTTGGCTCTCTGTCTCACACACTCTGGCTTCTCAGTTTAGCGTTCTGGTAATCGGCTCTGGTTCTCAGTCTGGCAGGCAGTTTTGGGATTTGGTGAGTTTTATAAAACAATATAGACTAAGCTTAGATCTAAGATTATTCATTTGTATTTCTACTTTCCTATTTCCCTAATTGGTATCACTTGTTTGTTATCTAAACAATAAAGGCTAATCCCTCACTGATTAAAAGCTCAGAGATTTCTTTTCTTACTGGTCTGGGAGATATATGAAGGGAAAAGTTAAAGGGGGAGTTTAATGCTCTTATAGTCAATATTAAATCTCACAGTAGGTGAATAAAAGTGAACAAAGACTGTTCACCTTTCTAATAAACAAAAACATTAAAACTCGCATTAGGAAGAATGATTAGATGTAAACATATTATTTTATCCTACATGATTTTAAAGTAACCAAATGACATGGAAAATGAAGTAACTCCATTATTGTCACACTTTCTTTATACAAAATTTTTTGTTTAACCAAATAAGTTTATTTCCTAAATAATTGGCATCTCTTAGTACTGAAATTGTTTAACCATTTTGATAGAGAATTTAAAATATTGATTTTTTTTAGTGTCACTTTCATTTCCAAATATATTCTTTCCTCTATCCCTTTCTCAGAGAGCAATCTCTTGTAACAAAAGATAAAAGAGAAAGGAAAAAAAAGCAGTTCAGCAAAACAAAACACTATAAATCAAAACTGATAGTAAATGCAATGGTGCATACCCATGGTCCTTTTGAGGAAATGGGGATTGATCTCCTCTCAATCCGGACCTGTTTAAGGAAAAGGTCTGCTTCTCCTTCTCCTCCCCTCCCCCAAACAAAATCACATGATTCAGAGAAACCCTAGGCTGGTCACAATTAGATCTGCTCCTGAGCTGTGTCCATATAAGGGAGGAATTAAAGACTTGTCCCTGTATCACCTCCCCCATTGGCTAAGAAATACTGCATTCTGATTAGCTAGTTTTTGTGCATAGATTGTAACCTTTGAGTAATCAGAATAATGATGAAAAAGGGGAGGGGTCAGTTGCATTAGGGACTAGGAGATCAAAGGGCTGTGAGCCTCCATTTTGGTGGTGATTCCACAAGATGGATGAGGGGTGGCCCATTCTTATGAGAATGACAATAAATGAACCTTTGACACATCACCAACACTGAGTTCCAGAAGTTATTGAAGTGATTTTTCTCACAGTTCTCCACCTCCATAAAGGGAGCAGTTCAAGGAGTGCATTATCTCTTTTCTTTGGGGTCAAGCTTGATCATTATAATTACACATCACCCCATTTCTTTCAATCTTTTTTTTTTACCTTAAATAGAAGTCTTCCTCAATGTAATATATGCTTCCTTACTTTCCTAACACGATAATAATGACCCTGGGTAAGTCATTTAACCTCTCTTTACCTTAGTTTCCCCAAATATAAATGGAGGATATTAATAGTACCTACCTTCCAAGGTTCTTGTGAGGATCAAATGAGATATTTGTAAAGTGCTTAGCTCAGTTTGTGACACACAAGGACCCAAAGTTACATAATTTCCTAACCAGTTCCATAGGCAGTGGACAATTGCCTCTCTTTCTACCTTGGAACCCATTCTTTCTAAGTGTGAAATTTAAAATTGGATATTAGATCATAAATCTCCCCTACTTAACTTTTCCCTTAATTTATCTCCCAGACTAGTAAATGGAAGCTTCTGGTTTTCTAGATAGAGCCTTTATTGTATATAAGGTGTTGTTGATTAGAAGGATAGGAAAGTAGAAATACAGTAGAAATCGTCTTAAATCTAGGCTTAGTCTATATTTCTTATAAAAACTCACCAAACCAAAAAAGGCCACCTTTGGAGTGAGGGAGACCGTCTGTGCTGCGCCGCCAGGAGTCCCGCCAAGCAGGCAAAAAGGCCTCTTCCGTTCTCTCCACCCCGGAAGTCAAAAAAAAACCCCGGCAGGCAGTCTGACATGCGCAGCAGGCGGACTGCACCCGGCAGGCAGTCTGACATGCGCAGCAGGCGGACTGTTCATCTCCTCCCCAAAAGGGTGGTCCTTGAAAAACTGGCGTCCTTCAGTTATCCTAACCGACTGTTAAAAACTTTCATATTTTACTACATTTCCCCCCTTTGCTTCCTCAAGAAATGGAATGTTTCCTTGATGGAACAGTAAAAAGAATATAATAACCTTTGCTGACTAATAATATGCGAACAACAATACAGAAAAGGAAGAGAGGAAAGTTTTGTCCAGAGGGGCGATTTTTTTTCTTTCCTCATGAACCGACGCTTTGACATTAGTCTTGCAAAGGGAGAGCCTCTGCAGAGAGTACATGTTACAGATAGTATATAACAGAAAGGAGATAGTAAAAGCTAATAAAGCAAAACAGTTCATATAAAGTCTCTGAGTTCTCTTGTCTTCTTGAAGTGGTAAGATGTCATCAGGAGGAAACTGGATTCTGGTCTGGAAAACTGGATTCTGGACTCTGGTCTGGAAAGCTGGATTATCTTCTTTAACTGTTTGAATTGCTGTATTTTTAAAACCTTAGCATAGCATTGTCAATGATCAAATTAATAAATTCCATTACATTCCCTCCTTTATATGGTTAGACTTGTAATAGAGGGTTGAGGTAGTTATGCAATGTGTAACACTTTTTACCACCATGTGTCTGGATCAAAGCCAAATTTAGTATGTGTTCATGACACCTGAAAATGTTATGGAAAGGTTATCATACCATATCTCATGGTTCTGAGACAGCCAGTGATTGTGCTAGGCCACAGGTGAATTCAACTGAGTGAGATAAAAAGATAAATAAGTTCAGTTAAATTAGGTTAAATTAGGAGGGAGAGAGGATGAATACTGGACTGTGCCTAGTAATTGTGCTCTACATAGTCACCATCATAAGCAAACCATGGACTTATGTATACCTGTCTCTCCTTTTGTTGCACATATATTCTCTCCAGGGCCTGCATCAGAGTTCACAGCAAGTTAGTCTCTGAAATGATAAGTTTCCATATTTCTGAAATCTCATTAATTTCACCAAAGACAATATGATGGTAAAAATGTGTGCTATGCTGCATAACTGAGAATATATTAGTGATATATACAATAATTCCAAACCATACCCAGAGTATAATGACATATAAATAATAAACGAATGTAAATAGCTGATTATATTAGACATTGTTACATAATCTTCTTTTAGACATTATTACATAATCTTCTTTTAGCAATTAGACCACATCATCTTATACATGAATTCTCTAGTATAACAGTAGCAGATACTTAAAGTGGTGATTAATTCATCAAAAAGAAATAAGACTTCAATAAGCAAGATTCAATATTCAATAGCATATACTTAAAATGCCTTTGAAAAGTCACTTAGTTTACAAAATCGGGTTTTTAAAGAAAAGCAAAAGAAACAAAAGTAAAAAAAAAAAAAACAAAGCAAAACCAAAAACCAAAAATAAAAGGCAAAAGATTCGCTAAGCACCCTTTTGTGCTCTTAAAGAATTTAAAGGTGTGGTGAATTCCAGGTCTTTTCAGTGCCTTTCAAAAGTCAAAACAAAACAAAAAGCAAAAAGGATAAAAAAAAAAAAAAATAGGTATAGGGTAGGGAAAAGGGTGGGAGAAATTGAGGTGGGCCAGAAAACTAGGCCATGTGCTTCAGTGCTTTTGCCTGTGGAAGGAAATGCTTGTTAAATTTTAAGGTATTTAAGCTGCTAGAGTTTGGGGTATGCCACATTGTTTTAACTGGTTCCCCAATTCTCTGCATGCCAAAGTGGCAGGGGTTTCTGAATTGTCATTGATCTTTCTAATGCTGTCATAATGTTCTTTATGGTAGAAAATGTGGAGTTCTCTAGCATCAGTTTTGTCTGTGCCACTGATTCTCAATAAAGGCTGATTTAATTGATGAACCACAACATTCAGCTGATGCTGCTTAGCAAATGCTACAATTGTATCATTTCCTCCCCACTTTCCAAATTTCTTTAATTCATCAACATATTCTTCAAAAGGGGAGTCATTTACTATAAAAGACTCAAACTCTTGTCTATGGTTAATCATATAAGAAGCAGCTTCTTGTCTGTGTCTGAGATGATTTCTACAGTGACCTTCTAGCTGGTCTGCTAAAGCCCTAAAAAGGCAATTTCCGTCTCCTGATACTTTACGAAGACTGAGTCCCAAAGCATTTAACTGATCAGTGGGATTCTTAAATGGGAACTTCCTGTTTCCTCTGAACTTTCTTTGCTCTTTAACAGTTGCTATCGTTAGGGTTTTTACCTCTTTAGCGTCTACCTCAGGTCTATCTGAAATCTCTTCACCTATGAATGGTGCAGGCTTTATATGAGAGCAATGAATCCATGAGTCTTTTTCACCAATTTTAATGGCGGTAGGAGTTGTCAATAATACCTGAAAAGGTCCTTCCCAGGCAGGTTGAGTTCCACTGGTTCTCTGAAAATTCTTTACATATATTTTATCTCCTGGGTTGAAGTTATGCAATGAAAAGTCTAATGGTCCTGCCTGGACCACAGCTCCTGCCTCATGGAGTTCACGTAGCCTGGTTTGTAATTCCTGTATATAGGAAGCAACAGAAGTATCACCTCCCACCAGTGATGTATAAACTGGGGAAAAAGTTTTAGCTTGGATAGGAGGGTGACCAAAAAGCATTTCATAAGGAGATATATGAAGTTCTCCTCTTGGTCTACTTCGTAGATAGAATAATGCCAATGGTAGAACATCAGGCCATTTCAAATGGGTTTCAGTACATAATTTGCCAATCATACTCTTAAGCTCTTTATTCATACGTTCAACTTGGCCTGAACTTTGTGGATGGTAGGGCGTGTGGAATTTTGGAGTCACTCCCAAGAAAGAGTAGATTTGGGATAAAATCGAATCAGTGAAATGTGTGCCTTTGTCAGAATCGATGCGGGCTGGTGGGCCAAAACGAGGTACTATCTCTTTAAGGAGAATTTTGGCAACAAAGGCAGCTGTGGCTCGGGGGCTGGGAAAGGCCTCCACCCACCGAGTGAGCTGATCAACTATAACAAGGCAAAATTTATAATGTCCTGCTTTTGGCATAGTAATATAATCAATTTATAAGTGCTCAAAAGGTGTATATGCTAGAGGACGCCCTCCATAAGCTTTGGCCTTAAAAGCATACTGATTATAAGACTGACATGTGGAGCAGCCCGAGCAGATTCGAGATGCTGTATTAGTCACACCTGGTGCTATCCAGGTTCTCTTAATAGAGTCTACAATGCCTTGTGTACCAAAATGGCCTTTTCTGTGAACAGAGAGGCATACCTGGTGGTAGAATTTCCGGGGAAGAAATGGCTTACCTTCCGGAGACACCCAGATGCCATTGATCTGTTTCGCCTTAAATTTCTTTTTCCACTTTTCTACTTCAGAATCGTCATAGGTTAGGTTGGAAGGAATATCCTCAGAAGGTGAAAGGTTAAATACATGTTCAGGAGCTTCTAATGCAGCAAGCTTGGCTGCAGAATCGGCTCGTGCATTTCCCTTTGAAACAGGATCACTATTCCCTGTGTGGGCAGGGCAATGTACAACAGCTAGGGAAGAAGGCAGTTTCAGGGCATCTAAGAGGTCCTTGATAAGGTCCCCATTGGCAATAGCCTTGCCCGAGGATGTTAGAAAGCCTCGTTGACGCCAAATCATACCAATAAAGTGGCATATGCCAAAGCCATATTTCGAGTCAGTAAAAATAGTGGCACTCTTACCTTTGGCTATATTACAGGCCTGTGTAAGAGCCACAAGTTCAGCAGCCTGTGCACTAAAATGGCAAGGCAGAGAAGCTGCCCAGAGGGTGTCATAATCAGAAACTACAGCAGCTCCAGTAAAACGGGTTCCCTCTCTCATAAATGAGGAACCATCTGTATAGAGGACAAGATCAGGATTTTCTAAAGGTGTATCAAAAAGATCATCACGGGGTTTTTCAGCCATATCAACTAAAGAAGCACAGTCATGCAACGGTTCCCCCGAGAATGGTAAATTAGGGAGTAGTGTTGCTGGATTAAGAACTGTGCAGCGTTTTAAAGTGATATTCTCATTACCTAACAGGGTTATTTCATACTTAGCCAGCCTTTGATCTGAAAAGGCTTGTGTCCTGTGACGTAGTAAGAGAGCCTCCACTTCATGAGGGCATTGCACAGTTAGAGGGTTACCTAGGACCAAATCAGAGGCTTTTTCTACCAAAAGCGCTGTGGCCGCCACTGCTCTAAGGCAAGGTGGCACTCCAGCCGCTACAGGGTCCAGCTGAATTGAATAGTAGGCTATAGGACGCTGGTTAGGCCCCAGTGACTGAGTCAGGACTCCAGAAGCCACCCCCCTTTGTTCATGCACAAAGAGAGTGAAAGGCTTACTATAATCTGGCAGTCCTAGGGCAGGTGCTGATAACAAGGCCCGTTTTAATTCTTTTATGGCTGAGAGATGCTGGGGATCCAACTGTAAACTGTCTGGAACAGAACTTTTTGTAAGAGCTATGAGGGGTTTAGTAATTTCACCAAAAGAGGGTATCCATTGTCTACAGTACCCGGCTGCTCCTAGAATGGCTCTCAACTGCCTCTTAGTAGTGGGGGCAGAGAGTTGTTGAATGGCCTGGACTCGCTTAGAAGAGACAGAGCGAGTTCCAGCAGCCAAAATAAATCCTAAATATTCTACCTGGGGCAAACACCATTGTACCTTTGTCTTGGAAACCTTGTGTCCTCTCTTGTGCAGCTCCAGCAGTAAGTGACGGCTATCTTCCTGACAAATTTCAGCATTAGGAGAGGCCAAAAGTAAGTCATCAACATATTGTACTAGTGTGGAGGCTTTAAAGGTAATAGAGGCCAGATCCTGCTGTAAAATTTGGGAAAATAATGTGGGACTGTCTACAAATCCCTGTGGGAGTCTAGTCCAGGTCCACTGTCTATTTTTCCAGGTAAAAGCAAATAAATATTGGAAGTCCTCATGTACTGGTATGGAGAAAAAGGCAGAGCAAAGGTCTACCACTGTGAAACATGTAGATTCATAGGGAATTGAGGAAATTATCATAGCCGGATTTGCGACTATAGAATGTCTAGGAATAACATAATTATTAATCGCTCTAAGATCTTGCACAAAGCGATAAACAGGTTTACCATCTGGCCCAGGCTTGGGTTTTTTAACTGGCAAAATGGGAGTATTGCATGGAGAGTGATGACATGGAATAATAATACCCTGGCTTTTCAAAGCCTCAATTATAGGGGTGATCCCTTCTATTGCTTCCCTAGACAATGGATACTGTGGAATGGAGGGGGGTGGTCCCCCCTTAACTTTAAAGGTAACAGGCATGGCAGACTTAAGGAGCCCCACCTCATTAGGGGATGAGGCCCATAAAGACTCAGGAATGTCAGAGGGGATTTTGGATACCTCCCCTGCTGTTCCTTGAGCTTCTGTAAGTAAAATTGGTAATAAATGAACAGTATCCTCTGGCAATTGTAAGGAGACAGCCCCATCTGGAGCACAAGATATGGTTGCTCTAAGCTTGCAAAGGAGATCACGACCTAATAAATTTACAGGGGCATCAGGCATGAGTAAAAATGAATGTTCTACTGTTAAGGGCCCCATAGATACCATGCGTCTGGTTTTCTAGATAGAGCCTTTATTGTATATAAGGTGTTGTTGATTAGAAGGATAGGAAAACAGAAATACAGTACAAATCGTCTTAAATCTAGGCTTAGTCTATATTCCTTATAAAAACTCACCAAACCGATTTAGGCCACCTTTGGAGTGAGTCAGACTGTCTGTGCCGCGCCGCCCGGAGTCCCGCCAAGCCGGCAAAAAAGGCTACTCCCCTTCTCTCCACCCCGGAAGTCAAAAAACCTGGCAGGCAGTCTGACATGCGCAGCAGGCGGACTGTTCATCTCCTCCCCAAAAGGGTGGTCCTTGAAAAACTGGCGTCTTTCAGTTATCCTAGCCGACTGTTAAAAACTTTCATATTTTACCACACTACTGAAGCGGCTTTTGAAGGACCACCCTTTTGGGGAGGAGACCATGACGAACACCCATACGCCTGCTGCTGCCCAGAGAGCGTGGCCAAGCACACCCGTACTTCCAGGATGCCAACTTAAAACTGAGAGTGGGAACGGAAGTTGGCTCTCTGTCTCACACACTCTGGCTTCTCAGTTTAGCGTTCTGGTAATCGGCTCTGGTTCTCAGTCTGGCAGGCAGTTTTGGGATTTGGTGAGTTTTATAAAACAATATAGACTAAGCTTAGATCTAAGATTATTCATTTGTATTTCTACTTTCCTATTTCCCTAATTGGTATCACTTGTTTGTTATCTAAACAATAAAGGCTAATCCCTCACTGATTAAAAGCTCAGAGATTTCTTTTCTTACTGGTCTGGGAGATATATGAAGGGAAAAGTTAAAGGGGGAGTTTAATGCTCTTATAGTCAATATTAAATCTCACAGTAGGTGAATAAAAGTGAACAAAGACTGTTCACCTTTCTAATAAACAAAAACATTAAAACTCGCATTAGGAAGAATGATTAGATGTAAACATATTATTTTATCCTACATGATTTTAAAGTAACCAAATGACATGGAAAATGAAGTAACTCCATTATTGTCACACTTTCTTTATACAAAATTTTTTGTTTAACCAAATAAGTTTATTTCCTAAATAATTGGCATCTCTTAGTACTGAAATTGTTTAACCATTTTGATAGAGAATTTAAAATATTGATTTTTTTAGTGTCACTTTCATTTCCAAATATATTCTTTCCTCTATCCCTTTCTCAGAGAGCAATCTCTTGTAACAAAAGATAAAAGAGAAAGGAAAAAAAAGCAGTTCAGCAAAACAAAACACTATAAATCAAAACTGATAGTAAATGCAATGGTGCATACCCATGGTCCTTTTGAGGAAATGGGGATTGATCTCCTCTCAATCCGGACCTGTTTAAGGAAAAGGTCTGCTTCTCCTTCTCCTCCCCTCCCCCAAACAAAATCACATGATTCAGAGAAACCCTAGGCTGGTCACAATTAGATCTGCTCCTGAGCTGTGTCCATATAAGGGAGGAATTAAAGACTTGTCCCTGTATCACCTCCCCCATTGGCTAAGAAATACTGCATTCTGATTAGCTAGTTTTTGTGCATAGATTGTAACCTTTGAGTAATCAGAATAATGATGAAAAAGGGGAGGGGTCAGTTGCATTAGGGACTAGGAGATCAAAGGGCTGTGAGCCTCCATTTTGGTGGTGATTCCACAAGATGGATGAGGGGTGGCCCATTCTTATGAGAATGACAATAAATGAACCTTTGACACATCACCAACACTGAGTTCCAGAAGTTATTGAAGTGATTTTTCTCACAGTTCTCCACCTCCATAAAGGGAGCAGTTCAAGGAGTGCATTATCTCTTTTCTTTGGGGTCAAGCTTGATCATTATAATTACACATCACCCCATTTCTTTCAATCTTTTTTTTTTACCTTAAATAGAAGTCTTCCTCAATGTAATATATGCTTCCTTACTTTCCTAACATGATAATAATGACCCTGGGTAAGTCATTTAACCTCTCTTTACCTTAGTTTCCCCAAATATAAATGGAGGATATTAATAGTACCTACCTTCCAAGGTTCTTGTGAGGATCAAATGAGATATTTGTAAAGTGCTTAGCTCAGTTTGTGACACACAAGGACCCAAAGTTACATAATTTCCTAACCAGTTCCATAGGCAGTGGACAATTGCCTCTCTTTCTACCTTGGAACCCATTCTTTCTAAGCAACTATAACTCAAGCCTTGGGGCAGCTAGGTGGCACAGTGGATAGAGCACTGACCCTGGAGTCAAGAGGACCTAAATTCAAATCTCAGTTTAGACACTTACTAGCTGTGTAAGCCTGGGCAAGTCCCTTAACCTCAATTGCCCTAAACATATGGGGCCATCTCTAGTCATCCATATCTATCTATCTATCTATCTATCTATCTATCTATCTATCTATCTATCTATCTATTTATCTATCTATCTATCTATCATCTATCTCTCTTGCCACT
This sequence comes from Dromiciops gliroides, assembly GCF_019393635.1. NCBI lineage: Eukaryota > Metazoa > Chordata > Mammalia > Microbiotheria > Microbiotheriidae > Dromiciops > Dromiciops gliroides. Next base: position 446,189,185 of record NC_057864.1, read on the forward strand.
GGACCCAGATGGCTCTGGAGGAGAGAGTGAGGTTGGTGACTTTGCACAGCCCTCCCTCACTTAAATCCAATTCACCGAAAGCCATGACATCTGTCATGGTCCTCTTCAATAAAGAAGGACACACAACAGCAATAATAACTCAAGCCTTACTAAGAACACAGTACCTCTTGAGTACTTAAAAAAAATACCCTTGGTACGTACTAGGTTCTTTATAAATGTGTTTTTTCCTCTCCTTCCTTTTGAGCATCATTCAGCCTCTTCTGGCTGAGTCAAAAATCATCATTATGATCATCAATTATTATCCTCTATGATGTAGCAATGCCTTCAAAGGTCCATTACCAGAACAGGGCTGCTTGCTCCTGCTCTAAATGGCTCTCTGACTGGTACGCTTGTCTGCCTTCTATTGTTGTCTTTCGTCTTTCCCAAGATCATTAGCTTTCACTTCTGGCTGCTATAATTCTGAGTGCTTCTAGTAGTCCTCTTTCTAATTTGCTTGTGATCTGAACTGACTAAAAAGTTATATAATTAAGTCCATTAGGATTTTTGTAAGGAAGGGAACAGGCATTTATTAGGCACCTTCTATGTCCCAAGGCATTTTGCTAAGCACTTTACAAATATTATTTAATCCTCACAACAACCTGGGGAGGTAGGTGCTATTATTATCCCCATTTTATAGCTGAGGAAACTGAGGCAGACAGAAGTTAAGTGACTAGTCCACGGTCACATAACTAGCAAGTATATAAGGCCAAATTTCCATTCTGGTTTTTCCCTTCCAGACCCAATCCTCCATCTGCTGTATCACCTAGCTGTCTCTAACCTTCCCAAAGAGGGGTTACTGATGACTTGGGCCCATTCCTACTGTGTTTTTGTACTCTGGCTTTGGGTAGGCTTTTTGGCACATTCTATTGTCTTGTTGGGACGCCTAGGGATAAGAGTGGGTGGTGGGGATAGAGAATCAAAACTTTGCCATTTAGATGTATCATTGACCAGGACTTGTTAACTCCTCAGAGATTCCCGAATAATGGCACCACTCTATGGGGATCCGCACAAGGTCCCAGGGTCACACAACTTCCTGACCAGTTATGTAGGCAGAGGACAATTGCCTCTCCCTCACCATAGAACCCATTCTTTCCAAGTGACATGGGGCTTAGGATAAATCAGAAGAAGTTTCTCCTGTGAGAAGCAAAACCAGAGATGGCCAGATAACAGGCCAGACATATGGAGGCATCAAGGGATTATTAAAGTTTAGACTGATCAACTAGATATCAGGACAGACACACTAAGAAGGAGAGATAAAGTTCTATAGTAGGAAAGTCAATTAGGCATGGCTACTACCTGACCTGAGCTAGGACACAGAGATAACCCCAAAGGTCAGGACCATCATTTCAAAGAAATCTCCCTAGACTCTCAGGAATAAGACAAGCATCCAAGCTTTCCCCAACCCACCCCAAAAGGGAACTTTCCAGTTTTCAAGTGGACACCCTATCTATCCTCTATAAAAGCTTTTGTCTCCTCTGCATTCATGGAGGAGAATGTTTCTAAGAATCCTCCCCTTGAGGCAAAGTCATCTACTTCCCTCTTGGTAATCTACCCTAGTGCCAAATAAAAAACCATTTTAATTCTAATTGGACTGTGTGCGAGAGAGTGTAATTCTTTATTGAGGAATACCTAACGATTCCCACCTGTTCCCCAGTTACACAAACAACTGTAACTCAAGTCATACTCACGGAGAATACAGAATCAGCCTCAGGGACTTGAACCTAGAATACTAAAAAACACATTTAAATTGCATGGGGATCTACACTCAAACATTATCTCCCTCTCTCTCTCCATCATTCTCTCCTACTACTGATCATTCAGTCCAACACTAATACTCTCCACTTTTGCACCATTATAGTATCTCTGCTTCAACATATTCATTCAAAATACTATTTTCCTCATCATATTCAATTCTATACTTCCTCATAAACACCCAGAGGTCTTTCCAACAAGACAGTTAGTCCACAAATCCCTCTAGATGAACCCATTCTGCCTGTGTGGACAACAGTGTTCTCTTCAAGGTGTATCTCTGGTAAATTAAGCTTATGGATTTTGTTTGGTTTTGATTTTTGGTTTTTGCAGGGCAATGAGGGATAAGTGACTTGCCCAGGGTCACACAGGTAGTTAAGTGTCAAGTGTCTGAGGCTGGATTTGAACTCAAGTCCTCCTGAATCCAAGGCCAGTGCTTTATCCATTGAGCCACCTAGCTACCTTAAGTTTATGGATTTTTTTTTTTTGCAGGGCAATGGGGGTTAAGTGACTTGCCCAGGGTCACACAGCTAGTAAGTGTCAAGTGTCTGAGGCCAGATTTGAACTCAGGTACTCCTGAATCCAGGGCTGGTGCTTTATTCACTGTGCCACCTAGCTGCCCCCAAGTTTATGGATTTTGAATATATATGTTGTCTATTCAAAGAGTTCTTAATTGTGTAGTGGATAGTTGAAGCTACCAGGTAAGTGACTTCTAGATACAAGTGAGGGATTGATATAGGAGGCAAAAAAGGGGTTAACAGAAAAACCTAGAACCCAAGCTCTAATTCAGATATTAGTTCTAAAAGGGATTCAGACCCCAGTTAATGGATAACTTAAGACTTGAGTCTTCATTAATATAAGTCAAGGCCTAGGTTTTCCTGTACCCACATAAATCAGTACCCATAAGAAGAACATACAGAGACAGGTCATAAAGACTTTAACAATAACAATGATATACTGACAGGCTATAGAAAATCAAACTAGAAATAAATGAAAAATGAAGATATTTTGAAACTAGCCATGGGAATCAGAAAGAGACATGTGCAGAAAAGACCAAATTTGTTCCCGGATTCACCTTATGATGGGTAAACCCCCAAAACACACCTCCATGGAAAAAGGTACCCGCCTTGGGGGTTGGCTTAGAACCCCAGGAACTCCAAATTAGGATAGGCCCACCCCTGCACCTCCCTAAGGTGGAGATTATTATAATGAGACTGATAATCAATTAATCCATACTATAAATATAACTATCTTTTCTTTCCCTATTCGAGAGATACCTTTTCACTTTTCTGGTTATCTCCTTGTGTTCACTCACAATATTGCAATAAAACTTGGGAAACTGAGTAACTGAGTCTTGTAATTCTTTTGGGATGACTCATGATCAATTTGATCCTAATTCCAGCCCACATCATTATCAGTATATTTTCTAATATGCTCGTTTGTCCATCCAAGACACCCAGACCTTCTTTTTTCTCTCTTTCTTTCTGTTCAACATAGGGAAGTCAGAATGTAGGGAGTATTGGGAGTTTGTCATGACTGACTCAACCTGAGTCCCCAAAGTTTCCATCTTTATATGTGAGGCCCAGTAGATGTCACCCTGTGGAGGACAGTTTGGATAGTTTCACCCCCAACCTCAATTTGGGGGAAGTAGCTGGAATGAATTCTCCCGGGTCGATCTTGTCTCCACCCACTACAGCTGGCTCCAGCATCATCTTCTTTGGAGGTCTCAGCCTCAATTCCTCCTCTCCTCTTTTGCCTTAGGGTTATGTCATGGGGAGCAGAGCACCCCAGAATTTCTCTGGAGCACATCCAGGAATCTTCTCCTTGAGAAACTAAACCTGAGGACAGATACGCCTAGAGAGATAAATGAAACCAAATTGGAACCACCCTCCATTCTGGTCTCCCTTAACCCTGGGGAGATAAATGTTGAGTATGGCTGTGGCCTTTGTGTCCTGAAGAGAGATCCATAGCCACCCCTCACCTAATTCCTCCAGTCACTGCCAGTGGGGGATGGTTCTCCCTAGCTAAAGGAACTTTCCACAGGCAGATGGTCCACCCCCATCAGTCCTCTATAAAAGTACCTACCAGCTTCCTGCTCAAGGAGATTGGTACCTCTGAGCCACGGGCTTTGTACTTATCTCCCCATGAGAAGTCCAAGGATTTCTGTTATGGTTTCTCTTCCCTCCCCCCTTCCCTTCCCTTGTCCCTAAATAAACTACCATCTTATTCTAACTACTTTTGTGTACAAGAGGGTGTAATTCTTTGAAGAGGAATTACTAAGAACCCCTAACCCTCCGGCAGCTAGCAGTGGATAGAGCACTGGCCCTGGAGTCAGGAGTACCTGAGTTCAAATCCAGCCTCTTAACACTCCAGACACTTAACACTTACTGGCTGTGTGACCTAGGGCAAGTCACTTAACCCCAATTGTCTCACTAAAAAATAAAAAGAAAGAACCCCTAACCCAAACCCGTACCCCATTCTCCCCATTACAGTTAGATATAGAGAAAACCCCTAGTGTGTAATAAATGAAATTATCTTGTGACAGTCTTAATCTAAGACAAAGGCCCCACTCTTCTCTGAAAAGTTAGAAAGCTGAGCAATAACAAAATTCATAAAATGCTGAGCCCCAAGGGGATTCTTTTGATCACAACACACTTGACTGAAACTGCCCTGTCTCAGTTCCTAGGCCAATGAATTGTCTGGGGCTGACCAGACCTTGTCACTCTCAGCCTCTGATTATTTTGTAGATCTCCCCAATTTTTCCCTCCCAAGATTCCTGAGCTTTCTTTGTGGACTTTTGCTTGTTATGCAAAACATCTTACCTCCAGAAACTGAGATGCTGAGCCTCTCCCATCAGCAGCTTAGTCATTCTCTCAGCCTTAGTAACCTATATAAACCGTGTTCCTCCTTAAGTATCCCAGGACTTGCTGGGTGACACTCTAAGCAGCAACTCACTTGCCCCGATTAAAGACTTTACTTTTGTTGTATGGACTGTTTTAATTTAAAATTCATGTTGAGAATCACCAAGCCAGAAAGCTTATCTAGCCTGGTGAATGTGGTGTAAGACATCCATAGATTTGATGTGGGATGGAATTAAGGGTTCAAATTGATTGTGAGTCATCCCAAAAGAATTACAAGACTCAGTGACTCAGTTTCCCAAGTTTTATTGCAATACTGTGAGTGATCACAGGGAGAGAACCAGAATAGTGGAAAGGTGTCTCTTGAATAGTGAAAGAAAAGAGAGTTATGTTTATAGTATGGATTGATTGATTATCAATCTCATTATAATAATCTCCACCTTAGGGAGGTACAGGGGAGGGTTTATCCTAATTTGGAGTTCCTGGGGTCCTAAGACAAACACCCCCTCTGCCCCCCCCCAGGCAGGTACCTTTTTCAGTGGAGGTGTCTTTTTGGAGTTTACATGTCATAAGGTGGATCTGGGGACAAATTTGGCCTTTTCTGCACATCTTTCTGGTTTCCATGACTACTTTCAAAAAATCTTCATTTTTCATTAGAATTTCTATACCCTGTCTTGTGTCTCAATGTTATATGACCTGCCCCTTTATGTTCCTGTTATGGCTTGCTAGAATGACTGTGAGGAAATGGGGATTGGTCTCCTCTCAATAAGAATATAATAGTCACCATTCAAATTACACTCATCTGGACCTGTTTGAGGAAAAAGGTCTTCTTCTCCCCACCCCACCCCCAAAATCTGGCAAACAAAATCACATGATTCAGGGAAACTCTAGGCTGGTGGCAATTAGATCTGCTCCTGAGCTGTGTCCATATCAGGGAGGAATTGAAGAATTGTCTCTGTATCACCTCCCCCATTGGCTAAGAAATACTGTGTTCTGATTAGCTAGTTTTTGCACGTAAATTATAACCCTTGAGTAACTGGACCAATGATAAAAAGGGGAGGGGCCATTTGAATTAGGGACTGGGGGATAAAAGGGGCCTGTGAACCTCCATTTTTGGTCACCCACCAGCTGCACATGGGGTGGCCCATTCTTGTGAGAATGACACTAAATGAACTTTTAACACATCACTACTGCTGAGTTCCAGAAAATTATTGTAGGAGTGATTTCCCTCACAATGACTTACAGATGTTAACTGTTTGAATCCTTCCCCTCTGCTTGGTGCTGACATAGTAGCATAGGCATAGATGGGATTCTCTATTTTTTTTTAGTGAGGCAGTTGGGGTTAAGTGACTTGCCCAGGGTCACACAGCTAGTAAGTATTAAATGTCTGAGGCCAGATTTGAACTCAGGTACTCCTGAATCCAGGGCCGGTGCTCTATCCACTGCGCCACCTAGCTGCCCCGGGATTCTCTATTTTTCTCCTGCCTCAACCCTTTCTGTTGGGCATTGGATTCACATAGAATGAGTCAAATCAGTAAGTATTGCAAGAAAAAGATGTGTATACTTCAAAAGAAAGTCATAAAAGATGACGGTTAAAAAATCACCTATCCTATCTCCTCCCAATGCTAGAAAAAAAAAAAGCAGGAAAAGCTAATTCAGCCTCACTAGAGAAGGAAAAAAAAAGAAAAAAGAAAAAGAGAGAGAACTGAGGCAAGGTCCATATGGATGTTGACATAAGGTCAAATAGAAAGGGGACTGAAAGACAGTTTAGTCAAGTCAAGTCCAGCAAGGACCTACTTGGGTCAGGGACCAAGCCCTATGAAGAGTAAATTCTTCAAAGAGGCAATAGACAGAGACAGCTTTGTAGTTTAGCTCTACAATCAAAAGGGTAGGAGTCCGAAAGTGAATAAAAGAGAATATAAGGGGAAAAGGGTAAAACCAGCAAAGACTTCAAGGCAAGAAAATACTATTAAAAATCTAGAGTACTCGGGGCAGCTAGGTGGTGCAGTGGATAAAACACCGGTCCAGGATTCAGGAGTACCTGAGTTCAAATCTGGCCTCAGACACTTGACACTTAGTAGCTATGTGACCGTGGGCAAGTCACCTAACCCTCATTGCCCTGCCCTCCACCCCCAAAAAATGTGTGTGTGTGTGTGTGTGTGTGTGTGTGTGTGTGTGTAGAGAGAGAGAAAGAGAGAGAGAGAGAGAACAAGCAGATAAATGAACGAAGAGAATACTGAAATTAGAAGGAAGAACGAGTACTAAAAAACAAAAGGTCTTACATGTCTCTAGCCAAATATTATAAGGAAAAGGAACTTGAACCAATGAAACTGAACTAATTGAAAAGAATTAATGAAACACAGATCCCTGGGAAATGTCAAGAGAATGTGGGCAAAGAAGGTGTTCTAGAACAATTCAAAAGAGAGAGAAAATCATAAGGGAACATATTAGAAGAGAGTGAATAGTAGAACTTATGGCCTTCACAAGAGAAATAATTAACAGAATAGAAAAACTTGAATCCACTGTGGCAAATCTCCAAAGAAGTCAAAGAGAGAAGAACAGATTTGGAATACAAATATGCTGAAGTGAAGGACAACCTAGATGAAATAAAGCAGAAGACCAAAAAATGATTAAAAAAAAAACCAAACAACTGATCTTTCTGCAAGGAAAAGCTATTGATCTTGAAGACAGGTTGTACAGTATCAACTTAAGGATTATACATCTCTAAGAAAAACATGGAAAATGAAAAAATCTGAACACTGCAATTCAGTAAATAATACAAAAAGTGGTCCAGAGCTTCTGAATAAGAAAAAAAAAAACACAGTACCAATCAAAAGAATTAATATGTTACTTCTAGGAGGGGAAAAACCCCAGAGCAAAACACCATGGTTCAAACTTCAAAGCACATAGTGGTTAAATTCAACAATTCCAATAACAAATTCTGAAAGTGGCCATGCATTTGAAAAGCTAGCAAGCCAACAAATAAGCACAGAAGAGCAAACCTTGAAAAATTAGAGAAGAAACAGGTAAGTTAGAAATCAAGATTATAGAACTGACAAACAAAACTAAAAGCTGGTTCTTTAAAATGACTGTGGAAATTTGTTTTGGTTTGGGGACCCTGCCTGTGGGCTGAGATTGAAAAGCCTTGGACTCTCAGGGGGGTTTTCTGTGTGGGAGGGGCTGGTGCCCCTCCCATTCTGCTTCAGCTGAGCCAAAAAGCCCTGTGGATTTTACAGGACACCAGGTCAGAGGGCTGGGGGAAAAAGCCCCAGCTTCCTCCGCCCTGGGGGGATCTACCCCAGAGATCCCAGGCTGGTGCAGGCTGGCCTCTAGTGCATCTCGTGCTGAGGTCCCAGGGGTGCAGCAGGAGGCATGGGTCCCTCGAGCCCCGGTGGGCACAGGCGGTCGGCGGATTAGTTTGATGTGTGTGGGGACGTAGGTGGCCCAAGGTTTGAGGGAAGAGAAGGAATATATATATAGGGGAGCTAGCAAGAAAGTAAAGGGGAGAGGTCGGAAGATTAAGAGGACAGACAGAAGAGGGGCTGCTACAAGGATGCTAAGGAAACTGAGGCTATGTAAAGAGAGGGGCTGATGGAGACGGAGAAAAGGCTAAGAGCAAGGAAGAAGAACGCCAGAAGGCTAGAGACTCAGAGAGGTTGGTGAGAAAGGGATGCTAGAGACGCCAGGGATTGGCAACAGAGCTGAGGATGCTAAGGGGCTTTTCAGGGGGTCAACGAAGTGAAAGGGGCTTGGAGTTAGAAGAAAGCAGCTGAGCAGTGAAAGCACAGGGAAGCCAGAGTGAAGGAGAAAGAGAGTGAAAGTTGGAGAAAGCTGGAGCATACCCTAAGGAAAGAGGTGCAACAGCCCTTATAATATTAAAAGCAGATAGTGGGGCAGCTAGGTGGTGAAGTGGATAGAGCACCGGCCCTGGATTCAGGAGGACCTGAATTCAAATCTGACCTCAGACGCTTAACACTTACTAGCTGTGTGACCCTGAGCAAGTCACTTAACCCCAATTGCCTCACCAAAAAAAAAAAAAAAAGCAGATAGTCAACAGTCCCCAGATTAGTCCTCCAGTTAGTTTAGTCCCCCCAAATTAGGCAAGTAGTTAATAAAATATTTCTACATTTGAATGGTGACCCAGATGGGATTTAGGGCCCAAATTATAATTTTTCTAAACTTATAATTTTTCATACAAGCACAGTTATATAGTTTTTTCAGATTAGATTAGTTATAATAAATAATTTTTTACATGTCTAACAAAATTATTGATAAACCATTGTCTAACTTAATTATTTTAAAAGAAGGCAGAAAATAAAATAAATAAAATGAAAAATGAACAAGGTGAAATCTCAACAAAACAAAAAAGGATTATCAGAATCTACAATGTACAGTTGGAAAGAAGTAGATTACCTTAAAAAATATAAAATTACCAAACTAACAGAATACCAAATAGAAATGTTAAATAATATAATCCCAGGGAAATAAATGACATTCACTTTAGAGGAATTACCAAAGGGACGGTAACAAAAAAAATTCCTGGTAGAGATGGAGTTAAAGAAGAATTCTTTTTTTTTTTTTTTTAGTGAGGCAATTGGGGTTTAGTGACTTGCCCAGGGTCACACAGCTAGTAAGTTTTAAGTGTCTGAGGGGGATTTGAACTCAGGTACTCCTGACTCCAGGGCCAGTGCTCTATCCACTGTGCCACCTAGCTACCCCAAGAAGAATTCTACCAAAGATTAAAAGAACAATTAATATATGTGGTACACAAATTATTACCAAACCCTGAGAAATAAAGCAGTCTGCCAAACTCCTATTAAAAGATAAATATATTTCTAAACTAGAGAAGGATGGTGGAAAGAAAGAGAACTATGGACCAATTTCATTAATGAATATCAATTCAAGAAATTTATATAAAATCTTGGCAAAAAGATTGTAGCAATTTATTTTTAAAACCTCCATTATGATCAAGTTAGATTTATATAAGAAATGTAAAGTGTTTATAATATCATGAAAACAATCAATATAATCAATCATATTAAAACACAAAACATCTAAAATTATATGATTATCTCAATAGATATTCCAAAAAGCTTTTTAAAGAGTATATCACTAATTTCTGCTAAAACCCCAACAAAGTTTAGGCAATAAAGCAATTTTAAAAACCCTCAACTCTCTCAGCTTCCTTTCTCCTCTGATTGAAGGGCTGTTGTGGAGAACTGAACTTTCCAGCTAAAGTTTTCTATCTGTAGTTCGACCTGGTTTGAACTCTTAACATGATGCCCACTTGCAGAGTACCCCCTAGTGTACACCCCTACATTCCCCAACTCTCTTTTATGTGTTGTCTTCCTCCATTAAATTGTAAGCATCTTGGGGACAAGAACTGTCTTTCTTTTTCTTATTTGTATCCCCAGTACTTAGTGTTGAGAGAACTTGGAACCTGGATGAGGATCATCTAAAGAATTGGAGGCTCATCACAAATCTTGTAAAAAAAAAGATTTATTAGGAGAGAGGAATATATGGCCAGGAGACAGAATGACTATGGAGATTGTCTCCCTGAGTAAGAGTAGAGCTGGCTTTTCTGTGTGTTTATAAAACAAAGAAACCTAAAACGGGGAGGAAATTACCAAGCGGTGGGAGAGGATTTTTAAATAATGGTTCATCAATTAGATATAAAGCACCCATCTATATCTTGCATATCATCCTGCATACCCTGACATTGCTTATCAGTGTACCAGGGTCATGATCAGCCACACTGCATTCCTAAGGTGGAAGGCAGAGCTTTTTTCCCTTGGGAAAGTTTAAGGATTCCTTGGGGCTTGGGGTCTTTTGGTTTATTGGGGTCCCACTATACTCAGCACAGTGCCTGGCACATAGTATGTGCTTCATATGCATTGAGTTGAATTGAATTGAAGAAAAAAGGACTTATCTAAAACCAAAATCAAGCATTATAGGCAATGGAATATAATAGAAGTTTTCCCAGTGAATACAAGAGTAAAGCAAGGATGCCTCTTTTCCCTACTATTATGCGATATAGTTCTAGAAATGCTAGTAATAGCAATAATAGAAAGAAATTAAACACATTAAGCTAGGCAAAGAGAAAACAATACTATTCTTTTTTGTTTATGACTTGTTTCCTAGAGAAACATCAGAAAATAATTGAGATGGGGCAGCTAGGTGGTGCAGTGGATAGAGCACCGGCTCTGGAGTCAGGAGTACCTGAGTTCAAATCAGACACTTAACACTTACTAGCTGTGTGACCCTGGGCAAGTCACTTAACCCCAATTGCCTCGCTAAAAAAAAAAAAAAAGAAAGAAAGAAAGAAAATAATTGAGATAAAAGTGATAGCAAAGCTGCAGGCTATGAAACAAACCCACAAAAATCAATAGCATTTTATATACTAATAGTAACAAAATCCAAGAGGCAATAATAGAAATGAGAATCCCAATCAAAATGATTAAAAATGCTTAAAATATTTGGGAGTCAATCTATTTAAGTATACTTGACACCTACGTAGATTCAATTACAAAATGTTCCTTAAAAAAATAAAGAAAAACTTAAACTGCTAGAGTTATATTCAGTGCTGAAGGCAGGGCCATACCACCATAATAAAAATAACAATATTACCAAAGTTAACTTATAGATTTAGTGCTATGCCAACAATCTACCAAAGAGATACTTTGCAGAGTTAAACAAAATAATAACAAAACTTATTTGGATGAAAAAAAATGAATGTGAAAGGAAATAATTTTTAAAATGTAATAAAGAAGGGGGAATAGCATTCCCAGACCCCACATTATAAAGGAGTTAATCATTAAAATCATGTGGCACATGAGGCAGCTAGATGGTGCAGTGGTAAAGCACTGGCCCTGGATTCAGGAGTACCTCAGTTCAAATCCAGCCTCAGATACTTGACACTTACTAGCTGTGTGACCCTAGGCAAGTCACTTAACCCTCATTGCCCTGCAAAAAAACAAAACTCCAAAACCCCCAAAACAAAACAAAAATCATGTGGCACAGGTTAAAAAAAATAGAAAAGTTGATTGGTGGAATAAATTACATAAGGAAGAATCACAAACAACTCAATAATCCTATGGTAAATAAACCGCAAAATATAATTAAATAGGGGGGAAAACTACCTGTTTAATAAGAACTAATGGAGGGAGGCAGGTGAGGGAGGGAGAAAAATCTGAAATTGGAAAGCTTGTATAAACAAAAGTTGAGAACTATCTTTACATGTAACGGAAAAAAAATAAAATACTTTATTAATTTAAAAAAAGGGATACAGTATTTGAATTTGAATTAAATAAATATACATAAACTTTCAAAAAAAACTGATGGAAACTGATAGAAAGCAGTCTGGCACAAATTGGGTTTACACCAACAGCTTAGATCATGTTGCATGAGAAATTTAAAATAGATACATAAGCTGGATATTAAATATCATAACACTAAAAAATCAGAAGAGGGGGCAGCTAGATGGCGCAGTGGATAGAGAACCGGCCCTGGATTCAGGAGTTCCTGAGTTCAAATCCGGCCTCAGACACTTGACACTTACTGGCTGTGTGACCCTGGGCAAGTCACTTAACCCCCATTGCCCCGCAAAAAATAAATAAATAAATATTAAAAAAAAAATCAGAAGAGAGGCACATCACTTACTTTTTATAGTTATAGGTAGAAGATGAATTCTTAACCAAGAGAAAAAGGCAATTACACAAGATAAAGCCAATCATTTTGATTATCTGAAATAGAAAAGGTTTTGTTCAAATAAAGTGTGGTGGTAGTTACAAAAAGCCATGGTATTTCTGGTCTAGTATAGTATATAGTGTAAGGGAACAAATTAACTGAGGAAAAAAAACCCAAAATTTTGTATCATAAATCTCTGATAAGGTTTTGTTATCTAAGAGAGAGAGATTAAAATTCATTCCCCAATAGAAGAGTTGTGAAAAGATATGAACAAATAGATTTTAAAAGAATTGTAAACTATTAATAATGTGAAAAATCGTTCACATCATTAATGCTAATAGAAATACAAATTGAAACCCTAAGGTTTCTTTTCTCAGTCCAAAAGATTGGCAAAGATGATAAAAGACAGGAAAAGTTAGTGTTGTGGGAAGAAAAAGAAATTCCTGGTGGAGCTGTGAAATATACAACCATTATGAACAGCAACTTGGAATTATGAAAATAAAGTGATTAAAGAGATTCCGTTGCTATGTGTATACCCCCAAAGAGGTCTTTTTTTTTTTTTTAAAGAAAGGTTCCAGGGGCAGCTAGGTGTCACGGTGGATAGAGCACTGGACCTGGATTCAGGAGGACCTGAGTTCAAATGTGGCCTCAGACACTTAACCCTGGGCAAGTCACTTAACCCCAATTGCCTCACCAAAAAACAAAAAAAACAAAAGAAAAGAAAAGAAAGGTTCCATGTATCCCAACATGTTTATAGTAGTACTTTTGGTGGTTGAAAAAAAAAAGTAAATGCCTGTCACTTGTAGAAAGCCTAAATAAACTGTGGTACATGAATGCAATGGAATGCTACTGTGCCATAAGAAATGACAAAGATAATGAATGTAGAGAAGCATGGAAAATCTCATATGAACTGATTCAAAGTGAAGTAAGCAGAGTTATAAAAAACAGCACACACAGTAATAGTAGGCCTCCACCAGTCTCGGACGACCATGGATCAGCGCCTTGAAGAGCCACAGGCCACAGTGTGGCTGTGCAGTCCGATACAGGAGCCACAGCTCCTGAGCGACTTATAAACGGTAACTGCCACATCCCGTGTTGTAACTACCCCATGAAGAGTAGCTGGAGTGTCCTCTCCAGGGCGCTGGCCTGGGTGGATCAATTGGAAAACAAGCTGTTGCTCATGCAACAGGTTTTCTGTGAGGGACAAATCCACCCTCTTCTCAATAATTCTCAGGAACTCAGCAGCCAGGTGATAAAGGCTTTATTTTCTTCTCATGAGAAGGAGGCACCCTAGTGTGCAGGTAGTGGGTGCCCAGAAAGGGGGCTCACAGGCCCTATTTTATACCCTAGTCCCTAATGCGAATGGACCTTCCCCTTTTTCATCACTGGTTGGGGTTACAATCTATGTGCAAAAACTAGCTAATCCGAACACAGTATTCCCACCCCTCTTCCTTGTATGGGCATAACTCAGGAGTGGACCTTATACTTCCTTATATGGACAGAACTCTGATTTCAAATTTGGCCTCAGACACTCGACATTTACTAGCTGTGTGACCCTGGACAAATCATGGTTTTTAATCCTCATTGCCAAGGAAAAAAAAAGAGAAAGAAAGAAAGTGAATGTTGCAAAATTATAAATACCAAGCTTGGCCCCCAAATAAAAGCAATTAGAAAAAAAAAAGCCATCTATTTAATAACACATCTATATATCCATACTATGTATACTTATAGCAGTGTATCATTGCAGTATTTTTGCATGTGGGGCCTGAGTCAAAGTGGCTTGCTGTGGGAAGTGTGGTAGTAATGGTTACAAAAAGCCATGGTATTTCTGGTCACAAATCCCACAGATACTGCACTGTATGGAATAATATATAAGCTCATGCAATCATAGTTATGAAGCCGCAGCATAGTGTAATGAAAAGAGTGGAGAATTTAGAGTCAGAAGGTCTGGGTTCAAATCCTGCCTCTGACACTATGTGACCCTGGGGAAGTCATTAGATTTTCAGTTTCCTCATTTTAAAAATGAGAATAATAGACTGCCTATCTGATGAGATGTGTATGAGGAGAGTACTTTGAAAACCTTAAAATGTTCCAGAAATATGAGTTATTATGATAAGTGATTGTTTCCATGCTGCTATTTTGCCTATATTTGAAATTGCTTTAAATGCATTTGAAATTATTTTAAAATCTTACTTTAGTGTTCAAATGAGTGCTGAAGTCAAGAAAAGAAAGTAGAATTTTAATAAGCAAAGCTTACAAAGTGATATGCTTTTAAAAAGAAATGTGAGGATCAATACTTAACATTTTGCACCCAAATGGTAGTGGGGTAAATGTTGTTCAGGTCAGGAAGCCTGATGTTTATATATCCAATCAAAGAAACATCAGTTAGGTGTCAGCTCTGTAACTTCAGTTTTCCAATGAAGAAATTTCTTCTAAAAGATGATTTTATTAAAATAGGATTTGTGGGAAAAGAAGCAGTAATTGTATATCACACTGTAAAACATAATCCCAGTTTCACATTTTGAGATTGAACTTCTTCCTACGTTGTTTGAATCTAAATTTCCATTAGCATGAATAAAAAGAAGGCATTTTCATTTTTAAGTTTTATTCGTGCTTTTTTTGAATTTTACATATCAATTCCTGACATAGCCCACCTTCTTCCACTGGAATGTTCCTTTGTAACAAAGGACAGTTAAGAAAAACTGAATAACAAAACCGCAATTGACAGTGTATACAACATTTTACATCTCTATTCTTTTACTGTTTTACCTAGAGATGGGTAGAGGTATGTTGTCCTCTAGGGGACAAAAATTGGTAATTTCATTTAATTTGAAGGCCGTTCTCTATTAGCCTTGTTTTCCTTTACAACTTCGTGGTCCAGTATATATTGTTCTCCTGATTCTGCTTTCATCTCTTTGAAACAATTGATGTGTGTTTCCATGTTTTTTTGAATTATTCATATGCATTGCTTCTTGCAGTGCATTGCATTCATATGCCACAATGTGTGCACCCACTTTTGTTTCCAGATTTTTGCTACCATGAAAATTGAGCAAGGCAATTTTGAAAAATGTTCTTGCTCCAGAATCTCAAAATATTTTATGACCAGAATTGGGTGAGCATTTTTGTCTTAGCATTATGAAAGATTCATCTCATCCCAAAGATAAGAGGAATGTTTCTTTCTGAGGAAGATATTTTCATGGGAGTTCCAACTTTAGTGTAAAAATTCTTGAACTGGATCCTCTGCCTGGTGAAGTAGGTGACAATTGGATTATGATTTCTCCATTCTGAGCTGCACTAGACTTTTTGATAACACTGCAGTCATGTCAGCTAGTAATCCTGACTTCAGAAGTGCAAAAAGTATAGGTTTGAATCCTTTTTTTTTTTTCCCCAGAAAAGGTCAATTAACTGCAATGGAATACTGGTAAGAATTGGTGCTTTTGCATAAATTTGCAACAACTGGACTAATGATGCATCCCACGTTCTTCTAGTTGACCTGGAAGTTAACATTGTAAAAAGTATTCCTTTTTTTCCCTCACATCTAGACTTTATAAGTGAAGACACTGAAATCCTTTTGTGATTTGTCAAAGTGTAGGACAGGTAAATTTTGTTATACTTCAACACAAGATTTCTGAGAGATGGGCTATTTTGGAAAGCATTTTAATAATGAGATTTATTTTTTCAGTTAAAAATGTTACTAGTAGTCTTTTGTTTATCATCATTTAATGTTTTAACGACATTTTATTTTTTTCCCAATGACATGAAAAGACAATTTTTAACATTCAATTTAAAAAAATGTTGAGTTCCAAATTTTCTCCTTTCCTCCATCACTTTCCCTCTACCAAATGTCACAGGGGAAATGGGGTACAGGGTTTGGGTAGGGGTAGGGGTTTGGGGTCCTTAGGAATTCCTCTTTAAAGAATTACACCCTCTTGCACACCAAAGCAGTTAGAATAAGATGGTAGTTTATTTAGGGGAAGGGAAGGGAGGGGAAGGGAAGAGAAACCATGAAAGAAATCCTTGGATTTCTCATGGGGAGAGAGGTATGGCACAAAGCATGTGGCTTTGAGATACCAATCTCCTCGAGCAGGAGACTGGCAGGTACTTTTATAGAGGACTGATGGGGGGAGGGTGACCATCTGACTGTGGAAAGTTCCTTTAGTGAGAGAGGACCATCCCCCACTGGTGGTGACTAGAGGAATTGGGTGAGGGGTGGCTACAGATCTCTCAAGCCATCTCTCTCTTCAGGACCCAAAGGCAGCAGCCACACCCAAATTTATCTCCCCAGGGGTAAGGGAGACCAGACTTATCTCTCTAGGCGTGTCTGTCCTCTGGTTTAGTTTCTCAAAGGAGAAGATTGTTTGATGTGCCCCAGAGAACTTCTAGGGTACTCTGGGTCCCATGACACTAAGATGGTAATTTTCTATAGCTTACATATACTCAATCATGTTACTATTCTTTAAAAAAAAATTTTAATTGTTACAATTATTCTTTATAACTTTTTGAACATGCAAGGTCATTATTTTGGGTTTGCTTTTTGCAAAATGATGCTATCATTTTCCATGTTGCTATTTCCAACATGGAAAGGCTGAACATATCAGCATTAGGATCTATACATTATCACATTCAGTTGTAAGAGGATTTTGCAGAAGAATTTCCAAGCCTTTGTTGCTCAAAGACAGTTTGAGAAGAAAATTGCTTGTGATCGCATTCATAGTAAACATTTGCAGGGGCAGCTAGATGGCACAGTGGATAAAGCACTGGCCCTGAATTCAGGAGGACCTGAGTTCAAATTTGACCTCAGACACTTAACACTTACTAGCTGTGTGACCCTGGGCAAGTCACTTAACTCTCATTGCCCTGACAAAAAAACCCCAACCCCCCCCCAAACAAACATAGTAAACATTTGCAACATGAAAATGGGGAACTCTGGATCAATTGTTTGTTCTGAAGATCTGAACCTTTGGAAGTGGAATCTTGATAGACTTTATCAGATTCTAAATTAAGTTAAAAAATAGCAGGTAAGGGGCAACTAGGTGGCACAGTGGATAGAGCACCGGCCCTGGATTCAGGAGGACCTGAGTTCAAATCCAACCTCAGACACTTAACACTTACTAGCTGTGTGACCCTAGGCAAGTAACTTAACCCCAATTGCCTCACCCCCAAATAAATAAATAAATAAATAAATAAATGAAAATAGCAGGTAAGGGATCATTCAGAGAAGAATGGGCAGCTAGATGGTACAGTAGATAAGAGTTCAGCCTCAGACACTTACTAGCTGTGTGACCCTGGCCAAGTCACTTAACCCTATTTGCCTTAGTTTCCTCATCTGTCAAATGGGCTAGAGAAGGAAATGGCAAACTAATTTAATATCTCTGCTAAGAAAACACCAAATGGGGTCAAGAAGAATCAGACATGACTGAAAAATAACTGAATAACAACAAAAATCTAGAGAAGACATGGACTCTTTTCGAAAATACATTCAATTTAAGTCAACAATAATAATTGCTAGCATTTATATTTAAGCTTTGTAAAGTACTTTATAAGTCATTCCCAAAAAGAGAAAAAGACCCATTTGTACAAAAATATTTATAGCAGCTCTTTTTGTGGTGGCTAAGAATTGGAAATCAAAGGAATGCCCATCAATTGAGGAATGGCTAAACAAGCTGTAGTAGGTATATGATGGTGATGGAATATTATTATGCTATAAGAAATGACAAGCAGGATGACTTCAGAAAGTCCAAGAAAGACTTACATGAACTAATATATAGTGAAGTGAGCAAAACCAGGAGAACATTGTGCACAGAGACAGCAATATTGTTTGATGAAGAACTGTGAATGACTTAACTATTCTCAGCAATACAATTGTCCAAGATGATGAAGCAGACCATCTACCTCCAAAGAAAGAACTGATACTGATTGAACACAGACTGATGAAGCATGCTATTCTTCACCTTCATTTTTTTCTTTTATTCAAGTTTTCTTGTACAAAATTATTAATATGTTAATGTTTTACATAATTGCACATGTATAACCTATATCTGATTGCTTACCACCTCAGGGAAGGTGGATGGGGTGGGAAGGGAAAGGAAGGAGGGATAGAATTTGGAATTCAAAAGTTTAAATAAAAATGTTTAGTATAAAAAAAAAAAAAAACCAAAGTACTTTATAAATATTCCCTCATTTTTTACTCACAACAACCCTAGGAGGTAAGTGCTATTCTTCTCACTTTACTGGAAATGAGGAAAGTGAGGTTAAGTGCTTTGCTCAAGGTCACATAGCTAGGGAGGCATCTGGGTGGCACAATGGATAAAACACCTGCCCTGGATTCAGGAGGACCTGAGTTCAAATTTGGCCTTAGACACTTGACACTTACTACCTGTGTGACCCTGGGCAAGTCACTTAACCTCATTGCCCCACACCAAAAAAAAAAAAAAAAGAAAAAGAAAAGGTCACATAGCTAGTAAGTGTCTGAGGACAGATTTGAATACAGGTTTCCCTGACTTCAGGTCTTCTCCACTGAGACACCTGCTGCCAATAACTATTCGTTAATTTCTGTGTAAGGCACTCCAGTAGATGCTAATGAAGCAAAAATGAAAAAGGGTATATAGTCCCTGTCCTCAAGAAGCTTACAGTTTTATAAGGGAACTAAGATATATACAGAAACAAGTCTGATTCAAGATTGAATGTGATAGTAGCTCATGTTTCTACAATTCTTTAGTGCTCCCAAGATGTTTTTTTTGCAACAACACAATGAAGGTAAAAGCAAAGGAGAGAGTCAAGCAAAGGCTTGGAGAAAATTTGCAAAGATACAGATCACTTTTAGCTGGTGGCTTAATATAGGAGGTAGTACTTGATCTTAGACTGGTATTTGTGTGAGTAAAGAAGAGAAGATGGCAAGAAATGGTGTAGAGGTAGATTCAACAGGAATTATCAACCAGTTGAGCGTAGGGAGAGAAAGAAGCCCAAATTTCCAGTCTGGATAATTGGGAAGATGGTGTGCATGCCATGAAGAATAGGGAAAGAGTATGTTGGGGCAGGGTTTTTTTTGGGGAAATGATGAATGCTCTTTCCACTTTGATGTAAGATGATCTTTTAAATGGATTTTATGTCCTCAGATAATATTTTAATAAGAATTTTCAAGCCAAATGTAATGAGAGAAAAGTACTTACAGATCAGAGATGACTTGATATACTTAAGGATTTTTATCATGAGAACATTAGTATTCCAACCATAAAGAAAATGTGTGAATTCATCCTCTCAGTGCCAGGAAAGAGTGCTGAAATTGAAAGGTCATTTTTGCTGATTAACAACTTTTGGGGACAAGAAAAATAATTGATGATCATTGAAACCATAGAGGCTCTCTCGATAATTTAAAAGAATTATTTAGAGATGATGAGAGATGTTTAAAAGAGTTAAGGCTACATAATTATTGAGGAAGCTAAATTACTTCTTTCAGATAAGTAACAGTGGAACAATAAATATGACATTAACTTCAGCATTGATCAGGAAAGAAAATGATACTGTATTAATTGATGAATGGATGAATGAAATAGCATTTATTATAGGCTTGCTATGTGCCACGCTCTATGCTAAGTGCTAAGGATAAAACTACAAAAACAAGGGGCAGCTAGGTGGTGCAGTGGATAGAGCACCGGCCCTGGAGTCAGGAGGACCTGAGTTCAAATTTGACCTCAGACACTTAACACTTACTAGCTGTGTGACCCTGGGCAAGTCGCTTAAGCCCAAACGCCTCACCAAAAACCAACCAAACAAACAAAAAAACTACAGAAACAAAACCACACTTGCCCTCAAGAAACTTACATTCTAACAGGGGAGAGAACACACACACATTATACATACATGCATAAATATGTGTATATACATATATACTATATACATACACATACATACATATGTGTAAACACATCCATCCATATTTCCATCCATCCATACACACACACACACACACACACACACACACACACACACACACACACACGGCATATACAAATCAAATACAAGATAACCTTGGAGGGGAAGGCACTAGTTCCTGGGAAGACATCATGCTGTTGGTGACCTACTGAGTCTTAAAGGCAGCTGGGGATTCCAAGAGACAGAAGTGTGATGAGGGGGCATTAGAGGAATAGGAAACAGTTTGTGCAAAGATATGGAGATAGAAGATGAAGTGTTGGCCTGGATGGACAGCAAATAATCAGCATGTCTAGACCTGGGAGAACAGAGTGAGGAGTAATGTATGAATAGACTGGAAAGAAGGTAGAAAAGAACCAAGTAAGGCAGAGGTTAAATTCCAGAAGAATTTATATGTGATTCTAGAGATAATAGGGAACCATTGGAATCTAGTGAACAGGGAGGAGTGGCACGGTCTTGTGTTTTAGGGAAAAAAGCTGTGCAATAAGGACCCCATAGAGTGGGAAGACTTGAGGCAGGTAGACCAATTAGGAGGCTACTGAAATTTTACCGGCAGGATCGATGAGGTGCTAAGAAGATGTGACAAGGATGATGATCCAGTGAAAGAAACTGAGAGAATGGCCAGATGGGGAGTCGGAGAACCAAGAGAAGAGTCACAAAAACATAGAAAAGGAGGGATTAATACTGAAGAGAGGGGGAGGAATGGTGTGGGCTAAAGGTAGAGAGGTCAAGAAGGATGAAGACAAAATCCTCAAGATTTTAATAATTGATGTTTACCCCTTAATGAATTTTATTAATTTTTATTATATAGTATGTATTTCTCTAGTTCTACTTACTTCACTCTGCATTTGTTTCTTTCTTTTTTGGGGGGTGGGGGGGTGAGGCATTTGGGGTTAAGTGACTTGCCCAAGGTCACACAGCTAGTTAAGTGTCAAGTGTCTGAGGCTGGATTTGAACTCAGGTCCTCCTGTATCCAGGGCCGGTGCTCTACCCACTGTGCCACATAGCTGCCCCTGCATTTGTTTCTGTAGGTCTTTCCATGTCTTTTTTTTTTTTTAAGTGAGGCAATGGGGGTTAAGTGACTTGCCCAGGGTCACACAGCTAGTAAGTGTTAAGTGTCGAGGCTGGATTTGAACTCAGGCCCTCTTGAATCCAGGGCCGGTGCTCTATCCACTGAGACACCTAGCCGCGCCCCCCCCTCCCCATTTCTTATACTACTCCTCTGGGTAAGTCACCCTGAGCCACCACCCTGGTGGTGGTCCTCCTCACCTCAGGCCCAGACTATTGCCATAACCTGGTGGTGGGTCTCCCAGCCTCCAGTATCTCTCCACTCCAGTCCATCCTTCAATCAGCCACTAAGGTGATTCTCCTAGAGCACAGGTCGCACTATGTCACCTCCCTATTCAATAAACTCTAGCAGTTCCCTGTCACTTCCAGAATCCAAGAGAAAACCTTTTCTTTGGCTTTTAAAGCCCTTTGTAACCTGGGCTCTTCTTCCCTTTCTAATCTTCTTGCACATTACTCCCCTCCACATACTCTTCAGTCTCGTGACATGGGCCTCATTCCTGGTTTTTGCACATGACAAAATCATCTTCCAGATTTTGAGTGTTTTCATTGGCTTTCCTCCATGCCTGGAATGTCCTTCTCTTTCCTCCTGTCTGCCTCCTGGCTTCCCTGAATTCCTTCAGGTATCAGGGAAAGTCTTCCCTTTGGTAAGAATTCCTGCTTAATCTTAGTGCCCTCTGAGATTATCTCCAATTTATCTTGCAAATATCTTGTTCATACATGGTCTTTTCCATGTAAGGCTCCTCAATAATATTCCTTGAGAGTAGAGACTTTTTTTTTCTTTATAAATCTTCAGTGCTTTAGCACAAGGCCAAACATACAGCACATGATTAATAAATGCTTATTGACTGACTTTTCATTTTGCAAAAATAGCATTAAGATTCTTCTCCTGGGTGAGGCTCTGAATAAATGCAGAAGGAACTCCAAGGAGATAGAATGTATGCTTTGAGTTGATGATATTAAGATCCTTCTCCTGTGTGACTGTTTTTGGTTTTGCTTCCCCCCCCCCCCCCCCCCCCCCCCCCCCCCCCCCGCCCTTTTTATTTGCATGCAGAGACTAGTGTTCTGTGAGAGGAAGAAGATAAACCCCAGTGAAAAGAATTCTTTAGTTTGAAACCTCTGCTAGAATTGTGTTCTGGCCAATAAAAAACCCAAAACTCTGTTGGCCAAGTTAAAGGTGGATGAATAGTTCTAATAACTAATTTCTGCAACATTTTAGAAAGTGCTAGGTGCTGTCTTTTCAACAACCTTGTAAGGTGGGTAGGGCTAGTATTTTTAATTCCTATTTTAATATGAAGAGACTGAAACCCAGAGAGGTCACAGCATTAGTTGGGGTTAGGATCCAGATCTTTTTACTAACAAAAGCCTGGGCTTCCCATACTCATTTCTAGGGTACCAGAAAGAGTTATGAGTATCCTGAACACTCCAGACAAGGTACTGGCTAGATTATGACAAGGGTAGCAGTGATGCGAGTTGGCCAATAAAATAGAGCTTGTGGTAGCAGTGCGGGGGGCCTCATGGAAGTTGGAGACTTGATTTCTGTTGATTTCCTACTCTCAGGATTGGGAGAAAAACCTTGGCAGGTGTTTCAGTCATATGGCTGTGAGATGAGGCTTGGAGGCTATTCGGATGCTGGCATTTTTGATCAAGATAACATGGTTTGGTCCCTCAGTCTTGGACTGATAAAATCAGGAGAATTCCCTTAAGTTTAGTCTCCCAGGGGCAAAAAACCCAAAAAACCTTCTCTGTGGGTATTTGGTCAACTCAATTTTAGCTTCAAAGAAATATACTATTTCAAATATGGTTATAGCCTGGGTATCCCTGATAACATATTCTGTTTTACCAGATACTCAGTTGGCTGGTCAAATCACCCACCGTCTGCTACTCTATACCCATATTATATGTTTTTCAGTCCTGTCTGATTCTTTGTGACTCAATTTGAGGTTTTCTTGGAGGAGACCCTAGAGTGGTTTGCCATTTCTTTCTCTAGCTCACTTTACAGATAGGGAAACTGAGTCAAACAGGGTTAAGTGACTTACCCAGGGTCACACAGCTGTTAAGTATCTGAGGCTGGATCTGAACTCAGGGAGATGAGTCTTCCCTCTTCCAGGTCTGGCACTCGAACTGCTACGCCACCTAGCTGTCTAACCCTAACTCTCTTGGGGCAGCTATTATATTACTCTTATTATCATATTTATAAGGATTGTCACCTCCAGAAGTGTAATTCCCTTTATGTGTATTTAGAGGGTAAAAGATAGCAAGAAGAATAAGGTAAATAAGCATGTATGCAGTGTCCACCAGGCACTATACTAAGAGTTTTACAATTATTTCCTTTGATCCTCACAGCAATCCTAAGAAGTAGGTATCATCCTCATTGTATAGTTGAGGAAACTGAAGCAAGCAGGATTAAGTGACTTGTCCAGGGTCACACAGTTAGTGCCTGAGGCTGGATTCCAACTCATATCTTTCTGACTCCAGGCTTAGAACTCTATCATCTTGCTGTCATTTATTAGGTCTTTATGTTCCTTGTGCCTTCATGCTACCCCTGTAGGCTTTACACTGATATGTGAAGTCTTGGTATTACAAAAACCACATAACAGGTTATGCTGGAAGAAACAAGTTATTATGTGAGAAGTGATGCACACTACAACACTGGACTTTAAGTTAGCAGACTGTAGTTGGATTAGTGATCATGGGTGAGATAAACTTTCTTATCTTGCTTCATCTTCAAAATGGAAATGATACTTGTATTATCTGATCCATATGGCTGTGAGGAAGAAAGTGCTTTTTGAAACTCAAAGTGATAGACAAATATGTTATTATTCTATGCTCCAGGATTGTTATTTCACTGATGAAGCCTCTTTGAGGTCCAAAGAGAGATTATGACTTTCCTGAAGTTATACAGCAATTAAGTGATTGAGCTAAGACTAGAACCCACCTCTTAAAGATTCCATATCCCAAGGGGGCAGCTAGGTGGTGCAGTGGATAAAGCACTGGCCCTGGATTCAGGAGTTCCTGAGTTCAAATGCAGCCTCAGACACTTGACACTTTACTAGCTGTGTGACCCTGGGCAAGTCACTTAACCCCCATTGCCCTGCAAAAAAAAGCCAAAAACAAACAAACAAACAAAAAAGACTCCATATCCCTCATCTTTTGTTTCATACTGTTCCATTTCCTAGATTACATCTGAGGTCTCTTTCAACTCAAAGATTCTATGAATATGTTTATAAAATTTTGGCCAACATAATTGCAAGTAGGGAGTTGTTTGTAGTCTTGTGGGCTAATGTGATTTTTTTTCCCCCTTGGTTTCTGGGTGGGAGCTTATGCCCACTGAAATGTGATAACACCCAAAACATTGCCCAGGTACTTCTTGCTGCAGAGGGGTTCCTGCAACAAAGGCTGCATAATTGAAAACTTGGTATCTATAGATACTGTAGACAAAATTCAGGCCTTCTGATTTTAAATGAATAGCAATTCCCATCAATCAGCTATTCAGAGACAATTTTGCTTCCAAGGCAGAGTAAGAAGTGGCCTACAATTCAAATTCAAGGTAACCCAAGTTTAAGGTAGGATGGGTAAGGATAGTGGAGCTAGAGAAGGGTTGTTTGTAAAAGTAATGAATGAGGCATTGAAAAGGTTCCAAGCCAGAAGAAGCAGGGGATGTGAAGTGGTAACTGGTCTGGGATGAAGAAGTAAATGAAGTTTTCTGACTATATTCATAATCAGTGGAGATTGGTTTGGGAAAAGAGTTCTATTTTATACATATGCATTTCTAGGTTCCTTATTATTTAAAGAATAGGGAAGCATGCTCCTCCAAAGAGGAAGGCATAGATTGGATGAAGGGGGCACAAGCTTTCCTTACCAACTCAGTACGTTTGTGTCCTTGTCTTTACCTTCTCACTTTTGTCCTTTAGTATTACAGTAATCAACTAAAATTAAAAGAGAGAATATAAGGAGTCATGAGGTATACATGAGGACTGAAAGAATTTCTTGTAGACCAACAGAATTATTCTTGCAGCAAATTATGAATCCAGTAACACTTAAAGCAGAGTGGGGAGTTGTATTTTTTATATCGTTGTGGGTGTTAAAAAAGGCATTGATACTGGAAAGAATACATGATTGAACAACAAAAAGTAGAGCTTTAATTTTAATATATAGTTTTGAAATTCATACATGTCAATTTTGTTCTTAATGATTTGTGGTACTATATTAATGATATTTTCATTAAAATATTCATTAATTCAGATGAAATCAATATTGTACTTGCTACTTCGGAAACTTGTCTGTACCTTTGGTCAAAGCACACATATTCTTTGTGGACAAAATACTGTCAGGTGACTTTCTGAAGTGAATTGTTTACTGTTTGTATACATGTTTTACTTCATTTAAATTGCATGAGATATGACCTTAGCCCCCTCAATTATTACAGATTAAAAAAAACCTCTAGTGGGTAGGGGTCCATTTAAAAAAAGTTTTGTTAATGCTTTCCCCCATCACTATCATTTTCCAATATTGCCCTTCTCCTCGACAAACTCCCTCTCTTGAAAGAAAAGTCAATTAAGCAAAATAAACAGATATAGGTCTAACAGCATATACATCATTTTTGCACCTGTTTTCTACCACATCTACAATGAGATAAGGGAGATATAATTTTATCATTATGAAGAGGCCATTTTCTTGTAAAAAAATATGTGGTCTTCATATAGGATATTGTACAGTAACTGAATAACATGTTAATCAGTGGTTCTGGAATTGAAAGTCCAGACATAAGCGCAAACAATTCAGTCTTTTTTTTTTTTAAACAAATTTTTTTTGTGTGTGTGAGGCAATTGGGGTTAAGTGACCTGCCCAGGGTCACACAGCTAGTAATTGTTAAATGTCTGAGGCGGAATTTGAACTCAGGTCCTCCTGAATCCAGGGCTGGTGCTCTATCCACTGCACTACCTAGCTGCCCCTAACAATTCAGTCTTAATGAAGTCTCTCTGAAACAAATGCATTTAGAAGATGTTGTTGGCCATTGGTTCTCAAAGAGGACCATGACATCTGGAGGTGATGCCATGACTTGCACTGAATTAAATTTAAGTGAGGGAGGGCCCTGTAAGATTGACAACCTCACTCTCTCCTTCAGAGCCATCTAGGTCCAGTGGCAAGATATATGTCAGGATGACTGGAGATGACCCCAGATGTTTTAAGACAAAGTCACCCAACTAGTAAGTGTCTGAGGTGAGATTCGAACTCAGGTCCTCTTGACTCCAGGAACAGTACTCTATCTCCTGTGCCACCCAGCTGCCCGCTTAGAAGCAGGAAAGGCTAGAAAACTACATAAGATCTAGCAGGGCTCCCAAACCAGATTTAAAGGATATCATACAGTGCCATTTTTCTCAAGCCTTTTGGTCACAGGCCCCTTTTATACGCTTAACAATTATTGAGGACCCTCCCAAGATCTTTTGTTTGTATCTACTAATATTTACCACACAAGAACTTAAACCATCTTAGTATTACTATGAAAAGTTTTTACCTTGAGGACACGCTGAGAGGGTCTCAAGGGAATCTCAAAGGCTCCTCTACCACACTCTGAGAACCGCTGATATAGAAGAAAGGTTACTGGCCTAAAAGGTTAGGTCTAGATTCTGGTTCTGGCCCCGTCACTTACTGGTTATGTAATCTTAGGTAGATTACATAATCTCTCTGAGGCTATATCCTCATCTGTAAATTAAGTCAATTGGAATGGATGAAATCTATTTTCTTCCAGTTCTAACATTCTGTGATTCACAGAGACAAGAAAAAAAAAGAGACCAATGGTTTTAGGGCCATTATTAGTATGGCCAAGAGGGCTACCAACCACTAAAAGATAATAGTGTTAAAGTTGGGAGAACCCTCAGAATTTATGGGGTCCAACTATCTCATTTTATAGTTGAGGAACTTTTTTTTTTTTTCAGGGCAATGAGGGTTAAGTGATTTGCCCAGGGTCACACAGCTAGTGTCTGAGGTCACATTTGAACTCAGGTCCTCCTGAATCCAGGGCCAGTGCTTTATCCTCTGCAACACTTGGCTGCTCCGAGTTGAGGAACTTTTAAGTGACTTGCCCAAACCCACAAAAGTGTTGACACTTCTATGAATCAAATCAGAAACTGGGAACTTGAAATCTGTTCCACTGGATACCTAGGTACAACCCAGTTGGAAGGAAGGGCTTTAGTAATGAACTAGGAGAGACAGGCTGTGTTGGAGCCCTCTCTAACTGGGTTGTGAGGGCCACTGTGAAATTTTCAGTACAGATATTTACAATTTAGAAATCAGCAATTGCTACAAATTAGGACTTAATTTGTTTGGTTGATTGTCCACATTTAAGAGTTAATGGGGGGGGGTAGCTAGGTGGCACAGTGGATTAAGCAGAGGATTCAGGAGTACCTGAGTTCAAATCCAGCCTCAGGCACTTGACACTTACTAGCTGTGTGACCCTGGGCAAGTCACTTAACCCTCATTGTCCGGCAAAAAAAAAAAAGGGTTAATACTAGAGATAAAAATTTGAAGCATATATATGTGTGTGTGTATATATATATATATATATATATACACACATACACACACACACATATGTGCTTAAAATATGCTTAAAATCCTCCCTCCCCCCAAATATTTACCAGTACATCACTGTATTGTTCCATAAACATTATTTGAGCTCAGCAGGCTTGCAAGAGGTCTCATTGACTGGAGGCCTACTGACTATAGGCTAATAATAATAATATAAATAACCAGCATTTATATAGAGTTTTAATGTTTGCAAAGTATTTTATATCAATTATCTCATCTGAACTTCCCAATACAGCTGGGAATAGACCCATGCTTTGGGGGTCACAGAAGAGGGGTATAGGGAGCCAGTTCTAACTAAGAAATATGCTGGTATGAGTAAATGGGGAGACCTTTGGGATCAGGGCAACAGTGGGGAAAGAGGAGGGCCAATGTGTGGAGAGGAAGAGAACCTCATCTGCTTAACATTTCATTCATTTTAAAGCCTAGTTGTGTGGCCAGTACCTTGTAAAGGTGTTCTACAGTTTATATATACATATAAAAGTTTATATATATGTATATATATAAGTTTATATATATATGTGTATATATATATATAAGTTTAAGTTAGGAGTTGGAAGACTCTGGATAACCCCCAGTTCAATACCTTAGTTTTTCAGAAGGGGATACTGAGGCCCAAGGTGGGTTGAAGTGATTTACTCAAGGTTACAAAGCACTAAGTGATAACGCTAAGACCTGAAGGCAGGGAGTCCCCATTTCTACAGCTAGTAATCATTCCTTTACATCGACCCTCTAGGAATTTATATTCCATTTAGGGAAGGGCTGAGGAGTGACAAGATTTACCTACCAGTGAGATTCAAGATTAACTGCTGGATTGGGTTGGATGTCACCAAATCCAACAGTTTTAATTAGGATTACCCTCCTGGTGACCGATCCTTCCCTTCTTCCAAATACCCGATTTGCCCCATGACTCGGATTTGAGACACGATGCTAAACTTGGATGAAAAGTGATCGTTATCTTCCGTCCCCAAAGAAACCCATGCCCAGTCTCATCCTTCCTCTGGCTCAGGATGCCCCTCTCCTCCCCCCCCCCCCCGCCCAATTGGAAGCCGTGCCCGAGGCTGAAAAGCTTCGGGAATGTTGGGCTGTAGGAGTGACCAGACCTGCCCTGCTTGCCCCCGAGGGCCTGGCAGAGGTGGCAAAGAGGCAGACGAAGGCTTGGTGCCAGGGGGGAGGAACAACTTAGCCATTAGCGCTGTCCAGGAGCGGAATGAATGGGCCGGCCGGGGGTGGGGGGAGGTGTACGCTCATTGGAGGTCCGCGAGCCGAGGAGGGTGGGAGAGGGGGCCAGGCCGGGTCCGAGCGGCAGAGCCCGGGTTGCGGGCGCCGGGACGCGAAGGGGGAGGGGAGGGGAGGGGGAGGGGAGGGGAAGAGGAGGGAGGAGGACGGGGAGGGGTACGGAGAGCGTGCGCGCGCACCGCCAGCTCACACCGCACACACACTCGCTCTCGCCCTGACACCCACTCGCGAGCCCAGGCGCGGAGGCCGCGCTCGTCCCCTCCACCCGCAGCCCTTGCTCCCCGGCGCGTGCCCGCTCGCCCGCCCCCACCCAACCGCCCAGCCGCCCAGCCACCCGCGGTGGGGGCGCGGGGAGAGGCTCGGCCGCCGCGCGCGGGGCCGGGGGGGCAGGGAAGGAGAACGGAGCCAGGCCCGGCCTGGCCCCGAGCAGCCGCCGAGTCAGTGCGTCTGTCCGCCCGGCGGCGGCGGGGGGAGGTGAGGGGCCGGCCGCGGGCCCGGAGTGAGCGCCCCGGAGGCCGGCGTAACCGCCCTCCGCGGCCCGCCCGCAGCGCCGCCGCCGCCGCTCGTCGTCTTCCTGCTCGGCGCCCTCCTCCTCCCGGCGGCCGAGGAGGGGAATGAGCAGCTGCCCGCCGCTGGCTCCGGGACCGAGTGGGCCCGGCGCGGCTGCTTCCCACGCTGCCAGCGCCGCCGCCGCCGCCCAGCGGGAGCAGGCCCGGGCCGGCGCCGTCCGGGAGCCGCGGCCTCGCTCCGTCCGAGGCCTCGAGAGGAGCCGGCCCCGGCACTAGAGCCGCCGAACGGGGCCGCGGCGTTCCACCCCCTCCCCCCGCGCTGGGGCTTGAGCCGCGACAGGAAGTGCCCCCCCACCCCCCCGCCTGGGCCAGCGATCGCTGCAGCCGCCACGGCCACGGTCACAGCCACGGGTGCGGCGGGAGCCGCCTCGGGGGCGCGGGGATCCCCAATCTGCTTTCCCTTCCGGTGACCCATGAAGCCCGGCGCCCGCTGACGAGCCCTTGCGGCCGCTGCCCAGCCCGCGGAGTGGCCCAGGCCCCGGCGTCTGCCCGCTCCCGCCGCCGCTGCCGGGGTTGGAGCCGACGGAGACGCGCCCGAGCAAGTTCCCCACGCGCCCTTTTTTAAACTTCGGAGGCTCCCTAGTGGAGGCATGTGAAGCCCCCCGGGGGGCCGGGGAGCAGGAGCTCCACGAGCCGCCGCTCGGCGTCTTCTCCGCCGCTCGGATTGTGGGACCGCGACGCCCCGGCATGAGGGGGACGCCGCTGACTGCTCCCCGGGGTTCAGAGAGCCGAGAGGCCGCGAGGATACGGAAGAGCAGACAGCCGTGATTCTCTGGGGGGGGGCGGTGGGAGGGCCGCCGGCTCCCGAATGTACCTGGAAGCCGGGGGGCAAGCAGGTACTTGTTGAATAAGCACAATCATCTCCGAAGTCCCGAACGGCGCCGAGTTTCTCCGTTTTTGCCAATATTTTGGAGACTGTTCGATGTGTTGTCCATTCGACGTAAGATGACGGCTTTTTAAAACTCTTTCTAGAAGAAGTAAACAATGACCACCCCGGCTCTGTTGCCCTTGTCTGGACGTAGGATACCACCCTTAAACCTGGGGCCGCCCTCCTTTACCCATCACAGGGCTACATTAAGACTATCGGAGAAGTTTATCCTCCTCCTTATTCTTAGTGCCTTCATCACCCTATGTTTTGGGGCATTTTTCTTCCTTCCGGACTCTTCAAAACACAAACGCTTTGACCTGGGTTTAGAGGATGTGTTGATTCCACATGTAGATACCAGCAAAGGAGAAAAAGACATTGGAGGCTTCTTGATCCATGGACAAGGACATGATGAACACAGACACAGGTATACAAAAGGTATTCTTTTGGTTTCAGATGGGAAAGCAATGGCATTGTGCTCAAGTACCTTAGTGAATAGAGCATGGTTTTGGTTGTATTAACGTGATTTTTCGGGGCCCCCCCCCTCCCCCTGCACCCCTCCCCCCGCTCCCGTTGTAATATAGTGATCCATACAATTGTTTGGTAAATTCTAGATTTTTTGGAAACTAGAATCAGAATTTCAAACTCTTTAAAACTCAGAGTGCACAGAGAAATCATTTCATTCAACCCTCCGATTTTACAAATAAGGAAAACGAAGCCCTGAAAAGTCACTGTTAAGGTGTCAAATGTGAAAAAAAATTTTTTTTGACTGTGTGTATACATACACACACACACATATAATATACACATATAGACATACACTTACACACATACTTACATTTAGGCTTATATCTGTGTGTGACCTAAAAGTTCTTAAAGAATGCTTTGCTAGAAGTGCCTTTAGTCTGGTGATCTTTAGTCTGTAGTATTTGCCGGTGCCTCTTTCCTGAACCTTTCTTTGGTTGGATTTGGTGATGGGCAGACGTTTTAAAGATTTAATTCTGTACCTCACTCATCTTTTCATCTTCACCGAGAAACACGCAAAAAAGGTGTCTCTTTAATAATTTATGTATTAAAATTAGGCTGATTTTTTTTCCACATCCAGGGAAATGGATTGCTTTATTTTGTAAAGCAATTTAAGAAAATCAGTACTTTAAATTGACTTTGATGTGAGTCATGTTTAACAGTAACACAGATTTGTACTTTGCTTGCTTCTACCTTTTCTCCCTATTTTTAGCTTTTGATATTGATTAATTTATCTCTTTAAAATGCAAGGTGGACTCTGTTGAAATGAATTATTTTTTAATCCACTGTTTTATAACTTACTTAACTTGAATTGTGCTAGTCAAGATTTAGATAACTAAATCTAATGAGACTAAGTGGAATACAGCTGTTAGGATAAAATGGGAAACCAAATTATAATCCTTTTAGATAATATTTATATTACTGATCAAAATATGTTTGTGGCGTAGTTTAATCTTTCCAGCAAGAGTCTCCAAACTTATTTAACTGTACTATCATCTTTTCATACTCTCTCTGTTTCCTAGGAGGAAATAGTCCTCTGAAAAAATGGAAACATAAAATGCTTAAATTGGATTTTTAAAATGCCGTAGTTATTGTTAAAGTCTATAGGCTTGTTTTCAGATAACTGATTTATTTGCTTAAAACTGACAAGCTGGATGTGTAACGAAGCCATAACTTTCGAGAGAAGCTTTATCCATCTGGTTCTAGACTCAAAGATTAGAGAGGTTTTGGAGATCACCTACTCCAGACAGTACATGAGCAGGAATCCCCTCTTCCTTAGCCAGCATCTACTTCTGTGGACCTCTGTTGATGGGACGCTTTTCAGTAGCTTTGGTTGTTAGGAAATTTTTCCTTATCTCAGCCAAAAAGTAGTCTTTCTCAGCCTTAGATTCATCATTGCTGGTTTGGGCTTCTGGGGCCATGTCAGCCCATCAAAGAATTGAAGATAGCGCCCCTTCTTCATTATTCTGGTCTAATTTCTCTAGTTCCTGTTCTAATGCCCTTGTGGCATGATTTTTACTACTGTAATCAGAAAGCCACCCTCTTCTGGATCAGCCTCTTCCTGAACTGCCTTCCTTACATGTGCTGCCTGGAATGGAAATGGGTATTTAGATTTTATCTAACTAGAACTAGAATATAAAGCTGACCTTTCACCCTTCTTCTGGATACTGTACTTGTATGAATGCAGTTTAAGATCTCATTGCTTTTTTTGGCTGTCAAATCTGTTGACTTGAATGAGCAACTGTTGACTGATGTTGAATTTAGAGTTTACTAAGAGCCTTGGGTCTTTTAGACATTGGCAATTTTCTGAGACAGCTCATGGCCCAGTGGATAAAGTTTGGAGTTTGGAAGACCTGAGTTCCAATTTGGTCTCTAACCCTTAGTAGTCATGTGACCCAGGACAAGTCATTGTAAGCTCGGTCTGCCTTAATTTTGTCCACTGTAAAATGGGGGATAATAATAGCACCTACTTCCCAGGGCTATTGTGAGACTCAAATGAGATATTTGTAAAAGCACTGAGCAACACAGTGTCGTGCACACAGCATACATTACGTATATAAATGCTTATTTCCTTTCCTTTCCTTCCCCTCCTAGTCATGCCTCCCCTATTTTGGACTTGTTTTTTAAAGGAATTTACATTTATCCTTATTATTATTAAATTTTAGAGATTAATCCAGTTTAATATTTAAAAAAATAGAGTATTAATAAGATTTTGTTTTCGAATACCTTTTTTTTTTTTGGGTGAGGCAATTGGGGTTAAGTGACTTGCCCAGGGTCACACAGCTAGTAAGTGTCAAGGTTCTGAGGTCGGATTTGAACTCAGGTCCTCCTGAATCCCAGGCCGGTGCTCTATCCACTGTGCCACCTATCTGCCCCCAATACCATTTTAAAATCTACTCACCACTTGTTAAACTCTAAGCTCAATTTGTGAATGGTGATTTCTGTAATTTTAATATCTCTTCTATAAATTAGTTTGGAAGTTGCTAATCTTTTTATTTGCTCCCTTTAATTTTCTAGTTGGGCATAATAAACACA
The DNA here is from genome assembly GCF_019393635.1 of Dromiciops gliroides. Lineage (NCBI taxonomy): Eukaryota > Metazoa > Chordata > Mammalia > Microbiotheria > Microbiotheriidae > Dromiciops > Dromiciops gliroides. The sequence continues at coordinate 446,222,832 of NC_057864.1, forward strand.
TTTTCAAAAGGTCTGGTATAATAGGCATTTATCTAAGACTTTAAATAGGTTATTTCATTTGAACCTTAGGTATCTTGGGAGATAAGTACTGCAGGTAAAATGCCTATTTTATACCTTAGGAAACTGAGGCTCTGGGAAGTTAGGTGATTTGCCCATATCTTTAGTGAATTCCTAAGGTATCCAGGCATTCTTTGACTCCAAGCCCATCCGTCTTTGCACTGTGGAAAGATGCCAGTGATATCACAATATTTGCTACAAAAGCATTGGTGCTACTTAGAATACTTTTCTCTTCAGCACTATTTGTATAAATTGTTATAACAATTTAAAAAATAAGTTTGTTCTTTAAAGTTTATACTTTGGTCTGACCACGACAGAATGACTTTGGTCAAGTCACTTAACCTCTTTAGATCTCTTATATTTAAAAATAATGATTGGACCACAAAATCTCCAGGACCTTTTGAAGTCCAGATTCTAATTGAGTCGATTCCTGTTTGAAGTGACAGCATGTGACACTAGCATCACAGGAACCTGCCATTTACCAGACACTTTCTATCATGTTTTCTGTGTTAACTTAAAATAAGTCATTATTATGCAGCCTAGATCAAAATATTTAGACAGTGTGTCATAGTTAAGCTAAAAGTAGAAAGCTTGATTTAAAATAGAAATGTATACATTGTATTCTCATTTTTATAAGCAAGAATAAGTTCACACAAATTCCTTATATTCATGTGGTACTTTTAACTTTCTCCATGGTTCTTTTATTGGTTTATGTTGTCAGAGTTTGTTATATTAGTTAATTTGTTCCTTGTGACCTTGCTTTTGTCTGTTTGAGTGAAAAGCAAGAGTACATTATGCTTCCTCGAGCTTCTTGCAGACCATATTCTTGTGGTGCCCTAGGATACTCGACCGTTTAAGTCTATCTTTTCAGCTGGTGGTAGCAGAGAGCAAAATGAAGAAGGCAATGCCTTTATAAAATAGTGTTTCCATGGTTGGTTCAATATGCAGAATAACTCATTTTTTTGTTAGTGTCGTAAAGTTTGCCAAATGCCTTCCTCATGATGACAGCCCTCTGAGAAAGCTAGTGACTCTTTTTATAGATGAAAAGATTTAGGGTTGGAGAGGTTGTCATTTGCTCATTATTACAGAATCCTAACTTAAAGAGCTGGAAAAGACCTTAGAAGTTATCTAATTCAGTTCATTCATTTTACAAATGAGGAAACTGAGGCTCAGAGAGACGACTTGCTCAAGAACTCAGGCAGTAAATAGGACTGCTGGCATGTGAACCTTGGTCCTAGAACTCTTCCACTGGATTATACAGCTGATGAGTGTCTGAAGCAGGATTTTCACCCAGGGCTCCAGAATTAAAGGTCAGCACTATCCATTATATCATGCTGCCTTTTATAGCACCTTTCTCTGATTGAAAACTGTAGTTAAACATATTATGTTTAAACGAAAGATGGTGACATCTTTTGAACTCTCATGAATGATTGTTGATAATGACACGAATGCCAGGTTTTGATGAGTTTCAAATAAGTCCTGTTAGTACTGGCCTACATAGCTTCCAGTGATCTCTTTGATATGAGGAAAGTGCTTTGTAAACCTTGAAGTACATTGTAAAATGTGAGTTACGCCTGCTATTTGCTGCATATTTTTCTTATTTCATTTTTCATTATAATGATTAAAGAGTTTATTCTGTTTTAATGGAATATTATGAAAATGAATGAAATCTGAATACAGAAGTATTTAATTGAAGGTATTATATTTGGGCCTTTAGCCAGTTAGCATTTTTTAGAAAGGGACTTGAGAAGGATATTGGACTTGATGTTATTCTTTCCCGAGGAAATACAGTGAATATTTTTAGTTTATATATCTGAAGTTTATTAACTTTGAAACTTGAGTTCCTGTTTCCTCTTATCTCCCTTGTTCCCTGTCTCCCACTCAGCTTTTACGTTCTCTGTCCACTCATTTTATTTTTTATTTTTTATTTTTTTTGCTGGGCAATGAGGGTTAAGTGACTTGCCCAGGGTCACACAGCTAGTAAGTGTCAAGTGTCTGAGGTCGGATTTGAGCTCAGGTACTCCTGAATCCAGGGCTGGTGCTTTATCCACTGCACCACCTAGCTGCCCCCCACTCATTTTATTTTTGGATCTTACTGTGAATGATCTTTTAACTTCTCTTGAGTTTCTGTCTGTTGCATGTATTTTATATCTGAACATAGATTTTTGTATGTTATTTCTAATCATATCTGAAAAATATCTGTGGTGATAAAACTTCTTAGTGAATAATGTAATATAGTTTTATTGACGATAGATAATTTTCAGATAGAGGTGTAAAATGTGCAAATTCAGTATGTAAAATATGTGTTAATCATATAAACATAGAAAGATTCCATTTTTATGGAAAAGGTTAGGCAAGATCATAACAGAAAAACTGATTGATTGATGGTTTCTTTTCCCCTAGACATTGCTTCCTAGTAAGTTTATTGCGAAAGATCTATATGAAGGATGATGGGAAGTAAATCATTGTTTCCCTAGGCCTTACAGCCCCCTCCCCTCCATTTTTACAGTATTGTCTCCCTATACCTTATACTACAGTGGCTCCCCCCCCCCCAATTTTACGGATTAAAGAACTTAGCAAATACTTGATAAATACTGTTTATCTGATGAGTTTTCCATCCATAATTGATGAGTTAGGATATACAATAACTTAGAGAAATACAGTGTATCTTGCTTTTTATAATAGTGTTCCTGAAAAGTTTAGTGAATATTAAATAATTTTAAATATAGACTGGAACCTGATATTTAAAATTGAGCATTTCTGTAAGTAGTTGTAATTACACATTTAAAAAAATCAGATTTCAATATAAGTAATCGGGGTGGCTAAGTGGCGCAGTGGATAAAGCACTGGCCCTGCATTCAGGAGGAGCTGAGTTCAGGTCCAGCCTCAGACACTTGACACTTACTAGCTGTGTGACCCTGGGCAAGTCACTTAACCCCCATTGCCCCACCAAAAAAAATATATATATATGTATATATGTATATATATATGTAATCAAGTTTACTCAGTAAATATATACAACAAACTCCATAGTAAAGATCCTTATCAGTGATTTTTGTTGTTGTTAAAAAGACATTATGTAAAAATGATACTTTTCTGTATTGTCTTAAAATCAGACTCCAAACCATTATGTGAATGGTTTACGTTTTGGCCCAGTTAAAATGAGTATGTTGCGAAGTGATAAAGTGAAGTCCTATATTGGACCAAATATAGGCCATTTGACAAGTGAGCCACACCCCTAAAGTGAGGTTCTTTGAAAGGGGAAAAATGTATATAGGTATACACTGAAAAAAGTTAAACAAAATGATGATGTTAAAATAGATGTATTTATCATTCTGAGTCAAAATCTCTGAGCTGGCAGGTACCTGCTTCAGAGGCCATGTGGCCCAGCCTATACCTCAGCAAGCATCCCCAACAAGTAAGTGGTCATTCAACCTTTCCTTGAAGCCTGTGGTGGCAGCTGATTGCACTTGGTGACAGTGCTTATCTTTTGAAAGCTTTTCCTCTTCAGTTGAAATCTGTCCTTTTGTGACTTTTCACTTGGAGCTGGCCAGAACAAGTCTAATCCCTCTTTCATATGGCATCCCTTCAGATGCTTGAAGATGACTGTAATGCCCCTCCAAGCTGAGTATTTCCAGTTGTTTCAGCTAATTCTTGTGTGTGGTGATCTCAAGGAGCTTCATTCTGCATAGTGGAGTGGTTGGAGGGCCCAACTTGTAGTCAGGAAAACTTGGGTTCAAATTTCTGCCTCTGATACTCATTGGTTGAGGGATCCTGTGCAAGTTAGCTTCTCTCAACCTCAGTTTCTTTATCTGCAAAATGGATCTGATAATAGCACCTACCTCCTAGGGTCCTGAGGGTCTAATGAAAAATGTATGAAGCATTTTGCAAGTAACTACCATATAACAGATACAGAACCTTGATGTGTTGGGTGAGATACAAAGATCAGACAAGAATTGGTTCCTGATACAAGTAGTCTATGTTGTCTAATAGATTTCTTTTCTTTTCTTTTTTTTTCCTCCATAAAAGTATTTTATTATTTTCCAGTTACATGTAGAGATAGTTTTCAACATTTGTTTTTTAATAGATTCTTTTAAACATTCATTCATTCATTCATTCATTGGATGGGGGAGGGTGACATGAACAGATTTGCTAAATTAATATTAGTAACTTTCATTTTAAAAAATAATTTAAAATTGTGAATTTGAGAAACATCAACAAATACAGATATTTCATATAAAAGAACAAAGATTATATGTGAAAACAAATCTCCATTATGTATAGCTTGTTTTTTAATGTATATAATAAATTTGAAATATAATTTTAAAGCTGTCTATCTTAAAATAAAGGAAATTTTAAAGCAGTCTATCTTAAAATAAAGGAATTGGTTTCTGTTCTCGTAGAGCTTTACAGTGTCATGGAAAGATTTGAGATACACAGATTACTACACAATAATATATGATAGAACATAAGAGAAGTCTATACTATATATTAGGAAGCCTGGGAGAGTGGAGGCGGCAACATCCTTACTAAAGGATGGGATCAAGGGATGCTTTAAGAAAGATATTCCACATTTGTAGTAATCATTATGGGCTGAGGAACATTTAACAGGTGGAGATGGGATGGGTGGGAAAGGAAGTCCATGCTTAGGAAATGGCATAAGCAAAGAAATAGAAACAAAAAGCTTGGAAATGTGTGTGTGTGTGTGTGTGCTCATGAGGTGGCAAATAGTTCACTTTCTTGGATCGTGAAGTAAGTGGAAAGGAAGCTAGGTGGCACAGCAGAAAGATCACCAGGCCTGAAAGTCAGGAAGACTCATCTTCCCGAATTCAACTGTGGTGTTACTAGCTGTGTGACTCCAGGCAAACCGCTTAAACCTGTTTGCCTCAGTTTCCTCCTGTGTAAAATGAGCCGAAAAAGGAAATGGCAAACCACTCCAGTGTATCTTTGCCCCAAAAAAACACCCCAAATGGGGTCACAAAGAGTCAGACATGAATGAAACAACTGAACAGCAAAGTAAGTGGAGGGATAGTCGTATGAAATAACACTGGAAAGTTTACAGATTGCGGAGGCCTTGAATTCCTGACTAAAGAGTGGATTTTAATTCATAATCAGTAGGGAGTCCTTGTAGCAGAAGAATTATAGAATCTAATTTGTCTTTAAGAAAAATTAGTCTCGTAGTATATGAAGGATGGCTATTGCAATAGAGCAGGTAGAGAGTAAGGAGACCCAATACGAATGTGGAGACATTCAAGAAAAAAACATTTGAGAAGTAGAATCAATGACTTGACAGCTGATTAGATGTGGCAGTGAAGAAGAAGGGTGAGTTTGAGACAACACGTTGTTTTGATGGAAAGATATAAAAATTCCCACACTAGCTGATAAGTTTCCACTGCAGCCCATGCTGCAATGGAATTCTAACATTAAGAGTACTAGCCCTAGGGGCAGCTAGGTGGCGCAGTGGATAAAGCATCGGCCCTGGAGTCAGGAATACCTGAGTTCAAATCTGGACTCAGACACTTAACACTTACTAGCTGTGTGACCCTGGGCAAGTCACTTAACCCCAGTTGCCTCACTTAAAAAAAAAAAAAAGAGTACTAGCCTTAGCTGTAGGTCCTACTACTAGTATAGATATGGTACAAGAGAAAGGAGGAGGAAGAAAAGTAATTTCTTTTCCTATAAATCTGTGTTAGGTGAAATTGCAAAACAAGCCTAAATTTATCTTTGGCACCCTCCCGTCCTTTTTGCCCCTCCCTGTTACTTCCTAATATGTCTTTCTAAAGATCCCTGTGCCTGTAAGTATTTCTACTGCAGAACTCCAGCTTTGGGGGAAGCAAGGGACTGATCTGCCATCTCATCAGAATGACATGTGCCAAAGTTATTGTTTTCAGTCTTCAAAAAATAAAAATTTCCATTTTTTTTTCAGTGTGAGGTAAGTTGTACAAATACTTTCTCTCTTTTACAGATGAGGGTACTGAGGCTAAAATATGTTAAGCAGTTTGCTCATGAACAATATTAAATATGAGAAGCAAAATTTGAACTAGTCTTCTCATATTTTACATTTCCAAAAGAGGATGCTGTTCAACCAAAAACAGCACATGTGTAATAAAATTTCCGAGACTATAGCAAAAGGAAGGGAAACATCTTAGATAATTTGGGTGGGTGTACCATAAGCAGGTTAACCTTGCTTCTGAGTTGATTCTTGTTATGTAAGATGTTCTAATATGGCCAGAGAGAAGTATGATGTGTCTTGGGTAGTCTAGGTATGATGAACTCTCAACAGTGAGGAGGCCAGGACCACGTGTTAATTCACTTTCTTCCACTTCTGTGCATAGATTTTCTGGATACAAGGCTTTTTCCACAAGGGTTAGATTTTGGGAGTATTGGGTGAACATTTAGGTAGCCTGCTTGGGGATCATTAAAAAGTCAAGGTCACATTGTATTGGTTGATAATCTGTCTTAGATAGTATTTGTTGTGTTATACCCTCTCTGCCTTGTGCTCAGATCTGGACCTGCCACTTCAGTTCCCATTCTGGGTCCCTGGGTGAAATTGTTGAGAGTTTACCATATCTAGACTACCCTTTGTTATATTTTTTAATTAAGGTAAACTGAGACAGTTGGTCTAGCAGTAATCAATAATTTGGGTCAGTGGCTTATCTCAATGACCAAAGACCTGGAAGTAGGGCTCACCAGCCTTCTTTTAGTTTTGGGGATTAAAGAATTGAGTAGGTGGGGAAAACAGTGTTATTTGTTACAGGGTAGCTGGCATCATGGGAGTGGGGGCATGATGGATTACATCAGGAAAAGCAGGCTGGCACCCAGGTGGAGCTAGTAACCATTCCTCTTTGTCAGTTAAGGGATATTAATTGTTTTATGGGACCCTCTGCATCTTGTATTCTTTGATAGGGCATCAGAACTACTCCACTTGCTGTCTCCTTGGGAGAGATGAAAACTCCTAATTGTACAAGGATAGGCAAGGACAGATGACATCTTTTGGGGATGTACCAAGTTAACTTGTAACTTTAAACTAACTCAGGAAAAGTGGAATTCCTGAAGTCAACTCAAGGGCATAGAAGGGTGGCTTCAGGCAGAGATAGACTCAGTTATAAAGTTAATACAGCAAAAAATCAGTTACATTGTAGAATCAGTTCAGTAGAAATCCATACAGTAGAAACTAGGGGTAATATTAATTTCGATCTTTTCACCTGGGCATGTGATGCTGCTCTCTAGAAATCTTATTGCCATTGCCTTTGAGTGTAATGAAACCTCTTCCTGACACCCCCTTCCCCAATCTCTATTTCTGGGAACAAAAAATAAACATTTATAGACAGGACTATTAATCAGTTCTAAGGACTCCATTTCCCATCCTTGGGATTTCTTAGAACAAAATACTCTTCCCTGTCCACCATTTTTCTTTATATGCGGTCTTTCCTTTTAGAATGAAAACTCTGAGGTCAGGGACCATTTTGCTTTGTATCCCCAGAACTTAGCACAGTACCTGCCACTTATAGGAAGCCAGTGATAAATGTTTTTTTCTTTTATTTGTTCATCCAAAGGGGTCTGTCCAAGGCTAAATTATTTCTTGTGAAATAATTAAGAATACAAGGACAATTTGTGATTAAATGCAACTGTGAGTGATGCACAAAATACTAGGAGTTTGGAGGAGAGTATTGTCAGTGAAGGTAGGGGTGGTTGAAGATGGTCATTTTAAGAAAGCAATAAGTCTTGAAGTTGGACCTTGAAGGAAGCTAGGTTTGGATTAATAGAGGGGAGGAGAGGGATTTGGGGGAGAGGTGAAAACAGCATCAATGGACAAGTATAAAGTGGTTCTAAAATATTTAAGTACTACTTCTATAGTAAGTAGCCTGATTATTGACCCCTGACTCTCTCCTTTCCAATCCATATTTCAAGGTTGCCAAATTTTTGTGATATAATAATAAAGAGGAGGATGAAGGGCAAAAGAAAGGTGACCTGGCTGAATAGGATTTGTACCAGAGATTATTGGAAGGTGATATTGGATAAGTAAGATGGGATCTTATTATGAAGTCATAAATGTAAGGCCGAGGCATTTGGACTTGATCCTTTAGATAGTAAGGAGCCATTGGAGATTAAAAAAAAAATTCAGGGGCTACCATTTGGAGATAATAATAATGATTGTTAGTTCTCCTTTTTGGAAAATAGTTCTGGAATGTCCTTAGTGTGAATCGATTGAGGTTTAAAAAAATGTAATGTAAAGATGGATTAAAATAAGTCTCTTGGCTTTCTATATTAAAACTTCTTCTAACATTAACATGTTTGTGTTTTTATCTAAAGAGCTCTTAAAAATTAATCATGGGCTGAAATTTTATGGTATTAATTAAGAAGTACACTGCTAGAAAGTATAGGGTACTATGATAGTTTTTGGAAGTAACTTTTCCTTCCAGCACTGACCTATGATTTCCTTGGCAAGGAAACTGCCATTACCAATGCAGACTGACTGACAAGTGGTCTGCAACTTTTAGTCCTGGAAAGTTGATTGAAGTGTTGAAAAATTAATAGACTTGCCCAGGGTCACATACTTAGTGTCTATTAACAATGGGACTTGGACCAGGTCTTTTGGATGTTGAGAGGCTAGCTCCCATGAGATCAAAGGATAATGAGATCATAGAATTGAGAGTTGGAAGGGATCTTAAGAGTCCATGTAGGTTAACCCCATCATTTTACAGATGAGGTAACTGAGACTTAAGGAAATGACTTGTCCAGGGTCACACAGCTGCAGAGTAACATTTTAAAACTCAGATTCTGACTCCAAAGCAAGAGCTCTTTCTGTCAGTCTATGTTGCCCTCTTGTCTAGTTCAATGGTCTCTCATTTTATATACATTAATTGGAAGTCTTATTTAGATGGCAAGTGAAATGAATTTAGTTTCATCTTTCTTTTTAGTTAAGAATATAAAATAACTGGATACATTGCTATACATTGATACAGATTTCTGGATGCCCTAGTGTAGAGGAAGTATTGTTTTAGGTGGTAAAATTGCTGAATGGTAGGATGGGAGGTTGCATTTGTTTCTATTCCATAGGCACTCTATGTACTTCATTCAGTTATTGCAAACTTCCTACAGAGATGAATGACAATGGATGCCCAGTATGGTTTTTTTGCTTTTTCTCTGCACATTTCAAGAACACTTTGTCAGACGCCCAGTTTTCAAAGGCATATTTTTATTTCCTTTTTTTAAAGGTTAGGAAGCATTTATTAATTTCAAGTATCTTTCTTAAATTGTATTCCTTTAAATGGAGTATAATAAAGTGAACGTCTTTCTTCCTAAAGTATTAGCACTGAAGAAGATGGTTTCCCCAACATGAAGAACAAAGTTGGATTTCAGTTAACTGTGAAATAAAACATATGGAGTAAACTTTTGTCTATTGTCTGACTCTCTCGATGTGGGAGAAATTTAATATTTTTCAAGATTTTGGTTATTCTCAACTACTGTGGGCTATCTAATAACTTTCCCTAACTGAAGTAAAAAAAACAAAATCCATTTCTATATGCTTGTTACTACAGGCAAACTATGCAGTTTGCTTACTCTCTCTACTTCCTCCTTTCTTTTGGCATAATTTGACTTTACTGTAGTAATTTTTGTTATACCACTGTTTATTCTTCAGGCTTTTGGAATGACAAAGAAACTAAAATATCCATTAGCTATGTCTCTATAAACCTGCAGCCTTTTTTGGGTAAGATTATTTGTTCTCTTATTTTAGAAAGAATATTGGGTTTAAAGTCAGAAGACCTGTATAAAGATCCTTCTTCATTACTTATTAGTTGTGTGACTCTGAACAAATTACTTAACCTTTGGGAGTCAGTGTCCTTGTCTATAAAATGCTGATAATGATGCTTGCATTACTTTCCTTGTTGGGTCTTTGGGAGGAAGACATTTTGTAAACCTTAAATAAGCACTATGGAAATAAGCTATTGTTATTCATAGAAACACTGCTTTAGAGTAAAATGGAATTTGTACTTGTAGATAAATGTAGAGCTTAAAGGAAGCATTTGTCTTGAATCCACACTTATGTCACCACCCATGGATTCAATTACCATCTTTCTGTAGATGATTCAAAAGTTATGGATCTAACCCTAACTTCTCTTCTGAACTACATTTCCTAGCCTTAACAGCCTGCCAGATGTCTTACTGGCATCTCAAATGCCCCTTATCCAAAATAGAATTCATCTCCCTTCCTTAACCTAGCTAGGCTTTCTCCAAACTTCCCCACGACTGTTGGTGGTGATACTTTTTCCTATTAGCTGAGGTTGCAATATTGAAGTCACCCTTGACTCCTTTCCCCATCTCCCATCTCTCATCAAAGCTTGTTGACCTTGCCTCCGCTCATTCTCTTCACTCACTATGCTGCTTCTTTGCTTTCAGTCTTGGCTTTCTCCTCCAATCCATCCTCCATAGACCTTTAGAGTAACTTCCTAAAGCACAGGACTGATTATGTCACTCATTCGTTCAAAAATGTGTCTCTAGGGTAAAATACAATAAAACTCACCTACCTTTCCAAATTTCTTTCTTATCCTTTCCCTTTTATTCACTCCACATTAGAGCCATACTCCTTCCTGGCTTAGCTGCGGTGTCAGTTCTCTTTTTCCTATCCTTCCATTTCCACAATTGTTAGTGTTCTCTGCTTTCTGAAGTTCTTTTGTGTTTGCTTATCTGTATACCTGTAAACCCCCTTCAGTAGAATCTAAGCTCTTCAAGGCTAAGGACTGTTTGTTTTATGCCTTTGTGTTCACACCTCCAATCACAGTGACTCAGAACATAAATGCTTGATAAAGATTTGTTGTATGAATTTGTACAGTCCCCCCCAAATATGCCTAAACTCATTCTGCTGGGAACTCTCCATTAGGAAATTAAAGATGAGAATTAAAGAGCGTGCCTGAGTTCTTTATCCCTTAAATCTAGTTTTGTAGATGCTATGTCCATCTAACAAATTTAATTAATTTAATAAAATTCGTTTAACAACACCTGTTAGATGTGCAGACAGATATCAAATGGGTTATTTTCTAATCTTGGGCCTTGATGTTTGAACACTTCCCATGTTACAGGGTATTTTCAAAGTTAAGAATTTATATGATTTTTTTTTTTGGGGGGGAGGGAGGATTGGGAATACTGAGGTGAAAAGAAGTAGGAGGAATTAAAAAGTAAGTGATAGGAGTTAGCAGACAAAAGAAATGCCATAATTTAGTCTTAGCCCTTCATGACCTAATGTAAATAACTCACTGGTTTTATTTTTTTATTTTAAAGTCATGATACTTTGATTTTATGGATAGTGACTAGGGAATGCTTTTATTTTACAAGATTATTGTGGAGATTGTCGTAACCAGATCTGTGAAAGGTTACAAGGATATGGAGATAATTTCTATAAAGAATCTGTTGTAATAGGATTTTACTTGTCAACAGCTATAATTTTAGTTCTTTAAAAGATCAATGTGTACATGTTTTTTTGGTATGTCTTTCATAAAGCCATAATATTTTTTAGTGTGGATAAAAGTTAAATCATTTTTGTATTTAAATTCCAAGGGAATTAGACTACTTTCCATATAAGGTCTTTAATATTGTAACTTTCAAATGAGATAATGTATTTAAAAGAACTTTGTAATCATTAAAGACTGGTATAAAGGTTAATTATTACCATTATTTTCGTCTCAGAGTTAACATAGTTTAGCAGAAAGAATTTGAGACAGGCTGGAACAGTGGACCGAATCTAGTTAAGTGTTTAATAGACTTAAATGTAAAGTCTTGTGTTTGGGTTAAAAAATGCAACCACATGAGTATAGAATGAAGAGAGTATAACCAGCCAACAACACTTCCTGGGAAAAAGATTTGGATGTTTTGCTGGACTATAAGGACATTATAAAGCTAAGGTGTGAATGGTAGCTGAAAAAGCTAATTTTATTTTATTTATTTATTTTTGTTGTTGTTTTTTTTTTTGTGTGTGTGTGTGTGAGGCAATTGAGGTTAAGTGACTTGCCATGGGTCACACAGCTAGTAAGTGTTAAGTATCTGAGGTGGGATTTGAACTCAGGTCCTCCTGAATCCGGGGCCAGTGCTCTATCCACTGTGCCACCTAGCTGCCCCTCCAGTTTTATTTTAAGCTTCATTAAGGGACGAATAGTGAAGAAACATTTAATATGGCAGACTTTAAGGATACAAAGGCAAAAGTTTCCACCCTTAAGGAACTTAAGGACTATTGGAAGAGATAACATGTACATATTATGTACATATTAAAAAAATTGAATACATAATGAGAAAGATTATGGTTGGTTGTACTTTGCCTTTGTCAGGTAACAGCTGAAATATTTTGTTCAGTTCCCAGGGACATGTAAAGATGGCGTCTAGGGAAAGGCCACTAGGATAGTGAAGGACTGGAAGCTATGTTCAATACTCAGTTGAAGAACCTGAGAAATATTTACACAGATTTTTTGGGGAGGGGATTATGGTAATTAACTTTATGAATTTGAAGAGAAGTCATGGAGAAGAGTGATGAAGTGATTTTCTTTGGCCTGAGAGAGCAGAACTAGAAATAGAAATTCAGAAGAGAGATGTTTAGTCTTTTTTTTTTTTTTGGCGGGGCAATGAGGGTTAAGTGACTTGCCCAGGGTCACACAGCTAGTAAGTGTCAAGTGTCTGAGTTCATATTTGAACTCAGGTCCTTCTGAATCCAGGGCCAGTGCCTTATACACTGTGCCACCTAGTTGCCCCCAGAGAGATGTTTAGTTTTGATGTAAGAAAACACTTGTTAACAGTTTGAAGTCTCTAAAAGTAGAATGGGCTTCACAGGAGGTTCTCAGTCAGAGACAGAAAGACTGTTAACTATTTTATTTTTATAAGTTTTATTGTCACTTTTTGTTTTCATGCCAGTTATTTCCTCTTGACCACCATAAAATCTTCCCTATAAAAAATAAAGCAAAACAAAACCCCCCAGCACAATCAATAACACAGAACTGAGAGTGACGGTTTATACCACATTCTATTTTTTGTGGGGCAATGAAGGTTAAGTGACTTGCCCAGGGTCACAAAGCTAGTAAGTGTCAAGTGTCTGAGGCTGGATTTGAACTTAGGTAGATCCTCCTGAATCCAGGGTGAGTGCTTTATCCACTGTGCCACCTAGCTGCCCCTATACCACATTCTACATCAGCATTACTATATCCTTTTGAGGGGGGGGAGGTATGTTTCATTATTCTTATTTGGAATTTAGTTTACTTTGTTTTAATGTTATTTTTAACACTTTCTTTTGGAGCAATAGTATTACATTCATGTAACAAAAGTTGCTTGACTATTACTCAATCAGTGGCACTTAACTTTCTTCATAGCTCTTTTTTTAATTCAAAATACTATAAATATTTTGGTATATATGGGACTTTTCCTTCTATCTTAGACCTCTTTGGAGTTTATGTCCAGTGATGGATCCTTAGGTGGAAGAATATGAACAGTTTAGTAACTTGTTGACCAAAATTCCAAATTGCTTTCTAAAAAGATCAGATCAATTTATAGTTTATTGGTGTGCCTTTTTTCTGTCAGGCCATTGAACAGTAACTATATTATTTATCATCCTTTCTACTTTGAGGTATGTGAGGTGAAAACTCTTATTCTTTTTTCTTTTTTTTTTGAGGTGACAAAGGCTTTATTTTCTTCTCATGAGAAGGAGGCACCCTAGTGTGCAGCTAGTGGGTGCCCAAAAAGGGCACTCGCAGGCCCTGTTTTATACCCTAGTCCCTAACGTGAATGGACCTTCCCCTTTTTCATCACTGGTCGGGGTTACAATCTATGTGCAAAAACTAGCTAATCCGAACACAGTTTTCCCACCCCTCTTCCTTGTATGGGCATGACTCAGGAGTGGACCTTATACTTCCTTATATGGACAGAACTCTGGAGAGGACCTAATTGAGATCTGGGCTCCTTGAACCATGTGACCTTGCTAACCTGAGGGGGAGGAGGGGATCTGAGACCTTTGTCCTACCAACTGGTCAGGGGGAAAACTCTTATTCTAATTTGCATTTCTCTTGCTAATGATTTAAATAATTTTGATATGGTAGTTGGTACCTTGACATTCTTATCTTTTCCTTGCTTATCTTTTTGAGGGATAGTTATTTTTTGCATGCTTATTTGTTTTTGTTTTTTTGCTTTAAATTTTATTTTACTTAGTCCAATTTAGTAGACAATTAACATTTTCCATCAACTCGAGGTGCAGAAACTCACTGGCTTCACAATTTTTTGTTTAGGTGCTGCCTTTGTAGGAGCCTTAGCAGCAGATGCAGCTGTTTTTTTTTTTTAGTTGCTTGCTTAGCCTTTTTTGCTTCCTAGGCAGCCCTGATGGTTTGTTCTTGTTGGGCCTTTCCAACTTCAGGTTTTTGGTTCCTCTGGGCTATTATATCAGCAAGAGAAGCCCCAGTGATGGCTCTCTGGAATTTAACAGCTGGGAGAGTTCTTTTCTTTTGAATTTTTTGACTGTCCCTTCTTGTGCTTTCTTTTATTGTATATGTTTGTATGAATTTCTGATATATCTTTGATTTAAGATTCTTATTGGATACATTTTTTGGCAGAGATTTTTCCCTGCTTAATTTTTCCAATTACTCTAGGAGTATAGATTTTGTTCATGTAAAAGTTTAAAAATTTTATATGTTCAAAATTATATTTTGTCTTTTGTGAGTTAATCTCTTTTTTGGTTGCGAATTTTGCTCCTTTCATCCTATAGTTTTAAAAATAATGTGACCATTGATATTTGTCTCATTCATTTGGTGATTATTGTAGTGTATTGCAGTCAGGTATAAGTATCTGGACTAACTAATGTCTGGAGAACTGCATTCTGTATTCACTTACTTCTGAATTAGTCAGTAAACATTTATTAAGCAACTACTACATAAGTGAGTTAAGTGCTAAGCTGGGAATACAAGTAAAGGCTAAAGACAGTTCTTGCTTCTAGAGAGCTCATAGTCTAATGAGAGAGGCAACATGCAAAACACTCTATACAAACAAGCGATATGGAGATAATCCAAGGGAAGGCACTAGTATTAAGGGAGATCTGGAAAGATTTCTAGTAGAAGGATTTTAGGGGGACTTTAAGGAATTCAGAAGGGAGAGAATTCCAGGAATAGGGGACAGCCAGTGAAAATTCATGGAGTGGGGAAATGGATTATTTTTTAAAAAAATCTTAATAGTCTTTTTTTTTTTTTTTAAAGTGAGGCAGTTGGGGTTAAGTGACTTGCCCAGGGTCACACAGCTAGTAAGTGTTAGGTGTCTGAGGCCGGATTTGAACTCAGGTACTTCTGACTCCAGGGTCCGTGCTCTATCCACTGCGCCACCTAGCTGCCTCAATAGTCTTTTATTTTTCCCTCAATTACAAGTAAATATAGTTTTGACTTTAATTTTTGTAAGATTTTGAGTTCGAAATTTTCCCCGTCCCTCCCTCCTTAAGACTGCAAGCAATCTGATATAGGTTATACGGTACAATTATGTTAGACATATTTCCACATTAGTTATGTTATAAAACAAGAATCAGAACAAAAGGAAAAAAAACACAAGGAAGAAAAAACAACAAAAAAAAGTGAAAATAGTATGCTTCAATCTGCATTCAGACTTCATGGTTCTTTTCTTGGATATGAAGAACATTTTCCATCATGAGTCTTTTGGAATTGTCTTGGATCATTGTATTGCTGAAAAGAGCTAAATCCATTAAGGTTGTTCATTACACAGTGTTACTGTTATTGTGTACAGTACTCTCTCCTGGTTATACTAACTTCATTCAGCATCAATTCATGTAAATCTTTCCAGGTTTTTCTGAAGTCAGTCTGGAGATGGATTATTTTATTTGAGGAAAAACAAAGGAGACAAGTAAGGAGTAAGAAGATTGGAGAAGGGGGGTATGTATGTAGGGAAGGATATGAAGGATTTTGAATGCCAAACACATGATTTTATACTTGATCCTGGAGGTGTGATAGGGAGCCATTGGAATTGATTTAGTGGAATGGGTAGAGATGTGTGTGACATGATCAGACCCCAACCTTTAGAAAAAACACTTTGACAGCTTAGTGGAGGATGGGTTGCAGTGGGGAAAGACTTGTGGCAGGAAGACTAACCAGAAGTTTGTTGCAATGGTCCTGGATGTTAGAGGATGAGAGTCTGCACCAGGGTGGTTATCGAGTCAGAGAAAAGAAAGGAAGGAATATTAGCAAAGTAGACTCAAATAGAAGTTGGCAACAGATTGGATATGTGTGGAAAGAGAGTGAGGAAATAAAAGATGACACCTGGGTTGTGAGCCTTGGTGATTGGAAAGACAGGATGGTAGTACTCTTTTATTCATTCATTCATTCATTCATTCACTTATCTATCTATTTTTTAAAAAATTATAGATGTCTTTTATAATCATATCCTTTATAAACAATGATCTCATTGGCAATTCTTTTGAAAATTGTGAATTTCTCTGTGTTGAAAAATAATCTTCATATTTAAAACTTTAGGAACTACTATTATAGATACAGCTTAAAGCTAGAATCTGAGGCCATAGACAAGGAATGCAGATTAAGGGAATGTGTCAAAAGATATTTATATGAATAAAATAGGGACAAGGAAGCTGGACTTGAAGTTAGGAACTCTGGATTCATGTCTATGATGTTATATATCTATATATCTATATATATCTATATATACATATATATACATATATATGTATATATATATACACACACACACACACACATATAAAACTGTGGGTAAATAAATTTGTCTTGACTACAGGTAGATGGATGGATGGATTGATAGATGATAGACATAGTTTTATGTACATATCTAATTTTATAGATGGTAGTATTCTCAATAGTAATAGGGAAGTTAGGAAGAGGGGAGGGTTTTGGGGGAACAGAAAAAGGGTTCAGTGTTGGACGTGTTGAGTTTAAGATGTCTATGGGGGGGGGCAGCTGGGTGGCACAGTGGATAGAGCACTGGCCCTGAATTCAGGAGTACCTGAGTTCAAATCTGGCCTCAGACCCGTGACACTTACTAGCTGTGTGACCCTGGGCAAGTCAATTAACCCCAATTGCCTCACCAAAAAAAAAAAAGATGTCTATGGGGTATGTAGTTCAAGATTTCCCATAGACATTTGGAGATTCTAGACTGAAGTTTAGCGGAGACCTTAGGGCTGGATAAATAAATTTGAGAATCAATAGCATAGATATGGTAATTGAATGCTTTCATTTAAATTTGGAATGCTTTACAAATTTCCATGGGTGGTCTTTATCTAGTCTGTTCCACTATTTTACATCTCAGCTTTTGAATCCATTACTAAATAGTTTTCATGATTACTGTTTTCTAATAGAGTTTGAGATCGCCTAATGCTAGGCCCCTGTCATTCCTTTTTTTCCCCCTCCATCATTTTCTTTGAGATTCTAGACTTTTTGATCCTCCAAGATAATTATTATGCTGTCAGTGAAGGATCTTGACATAGAGGATAGAGAGCTGGCCTTGGAGGAACTATGTTCAAGTCTCACCTCTGATAGATACTGACTTTGGGAAGCTGGGCAAGTATTTTAACACCCGTGTCTCAGGAAGCTCTCTCACACCATAAGGTGTAGAGCAGCAGGTTCTAGTCTGTATTGACAGAGGAACTTTCCTTATTGGGAGTTCTCTGTACCAATAAAATCACAGTTCTGGTTAAAAAAAAAAAAAGTTCTTTAGAGTAAACCCTGGAAGGTCGGATTGCTTTAGCACGATATCTGCAAATTAATTTAGATAATCATTTTTATTCTATTGGCTCAGCTTAGCCTTGAAACAGTGACTTGCCAACTTTGATATCTTTAAAAATTATTTCTTAGTTGTATTTACATGTCTTTAGAGTCTCTTGGTAGATTAACCTTCAGATATTTTATGCACTCTATAACCATTCTCAATGGAAATTCTCTTTCTTTTCTTCCTGATTTTATTAGTACTTTGTAAAAATATGGATGATTTTTATGGATTTATTTTGTATCATGATACTTTACAGAAACTATTAATTGTCTTTATCCGTTTCTTGATTCTTTCAGGTTACCTATATAAACCATGATCTTTATAACTTAGGTTAATTCTTTGTTAACGTTTATGCCTTTATTTATCTTGCTTTATTGCATCAAATATCAGACTCAGCACAAACATGATACAAAGTTTGCTTGCATTTCTACAACTATGTTAAATATTAGTGGAAAGAAGAGGCACCCTTTCTTACTTTATCCCTGTGCTTAATGTTGTAACGATTGGAATGATGCCACCTGCTGGAGAGGTACTGTAGGAAAGCTCCACCATGAGGAGAAGGCATCTGAGGGGAAGCCATATGGTCAGTTACTTGGCATCAGGAAGTGATGTTTGCTTGGGGGTAGTGTCTATCGAAACTACCAGCCAATCAACTTGAGGAGCCTCCCATTTCTGGGAGGAGGACATGAAGTAGGAAGCGGAGGCTGGCAGAGGGGTTCTTCCTCTTTTTGTTCCTTACCTCGTTATAGTGGGTTGGATGATGGGGTCTCTTAGAAATAGTTAGATTTTTACCTTTCTCTCTGATCCTAATACTCTTTAATAAATACTTAAACACTTAAATACTCTTGCTAAAGCTTATGATTTATTGGCGACCACTCATTAGATTTTAGGTAGTATAGCTAGAATTTTAGCTCATTACAATGTAAAAGCTTCCAGTGTTTAAACATTGCAGACAATATTAGCTTTGCAGACAGTATCAGTTTTAGGTATATACTTTTGTTCATATTAATTCTTCTGTGTCTATGCTTTAAATTTTTTTTTTAGCATAAGTTAGTACTGTATTTTGCCAAAGGCATTTTTCCTGTAGCTATATAATTCAGTTTTTTATTTGTATGATTAATTTTAATTGTTTCCCTAAATTTGAATCATACTTGTTTCCCTTTTGTAAATACAACTTAGTCTTAGGAATAATTTCTTGTATATGTCGCTAAAGTCCTTTTTCTAAGAAAAAACTTTATATAGTGAGAATGGTCTATACTTTTCTTTCTCTACTTTATTCCTTCCAAGTTTAGAATCATGATCATATTTGTTTAGTAAAATGAGCTTGATAGATTGTAGTCTTAATTATTAAGAAATAACAATTAATTCTTTACAGTAACGATTATTAATTTCTCTTTAATTGTTTGGTAAGAATTCTCTTCTAAATTTGGTTGTCCAAGGAAGAATTAGTATTTTTTTGGGATATTGTAGAGATCATTTTTCTTCAGGTTGGGTTAGATTGATGGCCTCTGAAGACCCTTTCACCTGAGATTGTGTGGAACATTTTCTAATCAGATGACTGAGAAGATAAATGATCACACTTCATTTCCTCATGTGTAAAATGGAAGTCATACTTGCATTATACCATTAGTTCTCAAAGGTGTGGATTTGGGAGATGGAGTATCATGTGTGAAGAACAGAGAGAAGGCCAGTTTGGCTGGATAGTAGAGTTCAGAAGGGGGATTTATATCTATTGGGGTGGAAACAGGACTTTAAAAGATAAACAGAGGGCACTTAGGTCCTGTAGTAGATAAAGCAACTGGCCCTGGAGTCAGGAGGACCTGAGTTCAAATGTGACCTCAGACAGTAACACTTCACTCCCACCAAAAAAAAAAAAAAGCAGAGAAGTTTACATTTCAGTTCAGAGGCAGTAGGGAGCTCCTGGAGTTGATTGAATCGGGAGTCACATGGTCAGGTCTGTGTTTAAGGAAAACTGCTTTGGCCGAAGTGTTTGGCATAGACTAGAGTAGAGAGAAACCTGATTTAGAGAGAATGGATGAGGAGACTTAAAATAATCTAGGCCAGAGGTGATGAGGACTTGAATTAAGGGGGGAAATTGTGTGAGTGGAAAGAAGGGTTCAGTAATGAGAGATGTTGTGGACAAGTGTTTAGTTATGTGGTGTCAGGGAAAGTGATGAGAAATTCTGAAAAATGCTGAGGTTATGAATCTGAAAGTCTTTGTAGATGAGGTTTGGTGATCTTTTTTTAGCATTTCTTTCCTGCTCTTATTACTTTTTTTTTTTTTTTTTTTTTGGTGAGGCTATTGGGGTTAAGTGACTTGCCCAGGATCACACAGCTAGTAAGTGTCAAGTGTCTGAGGTCAGATTTGAACTCAGGTACTCCTGACTCCAGAGTCGGTGCTCTATCCACTGTGCCACCTAGCTGCCCCTCTTATTACTTTTTGATGCTTATTCTCTTCATTGTAGTGACCATTCAGGCCTTAGAAATCACAAAAATAAATGTTACTTCTAAAGATTTAAGTAATGTACTTTTATAGTTTACTTCAATTTTTAATGTTGTTATCTAGTAATAGCTACTTTGGAGAAACACTTTTCTTCAAATAAAAACAGTGCAGTGTATGAATTGTGATACATCGCTGAAAGTGAAGGTAGTGATTCTTTTTCCAATTATTATTAACCTTTCAACATATTCAAAATGAAATTTTTCTAGTACACTAATGGATAGGCTTATAGAACTACACACAACATCGAAAGCTGGCAGGTGAATTCTTAACCAGTTAGGAGAATTAGTAATTTTCTTGCTCTAAAACTGGCCCAACGAATAACTGCTGCTACTTTTAAAAAAGTAGCATCCTCTTTGAATCCCATTGCTCTAGTCTATAGCTGCCGAGGAGGTTCTGCTCTGAGCATGGATCAGCTTTGGGGATTTCGTTATCAGGTCAATTCTGAAAGTGTTTCCAAGGGGGGTGTGGGGTGGGCCTGTTGGTGTTAGTTTTAGAGACTTAGAACTAGGCTCCTTGGATTTTTCCAGGTAGATCAGAACCCTTGGAAAAGAGTTGAGGATGGTAGCTAGCATCTTGTTGATGTCCTCGAGACCACCTTCTTTAGGGTGCTCTGTGTTGGGAGATGTACTTTTGAGACTTTGGTAGATAATCAGTGCTGCAAGTGTACCATTGAACTAATTTTCCCAATTACAATTTACTAGAGTACTTGTATTTCCTTTAAAACACAATAAATTTTCAATTATACATACCAATATTGGAAGTAATGACTCAGATAAATATGGAATGGATTGGGGTTATGGCAGCTGGCAGTAGAATGATGTGTTGATCAGTAGTTCCACTATTCATCCCACCCTACCAGGATAAAAAGGGAACATTACTGTTGAACTTATTGCTCACTTCACTTAGTCACTCAGTAAGTATTTATTAAGCACCTTTACATATGCCGGATACTGTAACGAGCAATAGCAAAACAAAAAAGAGGTGAAAGACAATCCCTGTTCTTGAGGAGAACACAATCTATGGGAGAGACCAAAAGCAGACAAGTCTATACAAACAGGCTATAAATACAAGATACACAGGCAATAACCAAGGGGAGGCACTGACATATAGAGGGGTTAGAAAAGGCTTCATGTACATGAGGAGTGAGAGCATTCCGGTCAAGGGGGACAGTCCAAGAAAATGTCTGGAACCTAGAGATAGTGTCTTGTTCATGGAACAGTCAGGAGACCAGTGTCAATGGTTGGAAGAGTATGTTGAGGGGCGAGTAAGGTGTGAGAAGATTGGTAAGGTAGAAGGGGGCTAGGTTATAAAAGGCTTTGAATGCTAAATAGAGCACTTTGCATTTTCTCCTAGAGGCAATGGAGAGCCACTGGAGTTTATTGAGTAGGGGGGACAGACATTGTCAGAACTGCCCTTTAGGAAAACCACTTTAGTGGCGGAAGGGAGAATAGATTGGAGTGGGGAGACACTTGAGGCAGGTGCACCCACCAGAAGGCTGTTGCTATTGTTGTAATCAAGGCCTGAGGGGTTGAGCTCTTGGAGCAGGGTTGTAGCTCTGGGCTCAGCCATGGGTGTTGTGTCTGTTTGACATAAAGGAGTTTGACCTTCGGGAGGGAGGTCGTGAACCTAACCCTATTTGAACTGGGTTGTGTGTTGGGTTGGGGTGAACAGGAAAGACTTAGAGTGGGTTAAATGAACAAATATTTATTGATCATCTATTGCTCTGGGAGCTGTAGGGGATACAGTACTGTCTGTGTCCTTGTCTTCTAGGAGTTTACAGTCTAATCAGGGAATTGATGTTAATACAAGTTCAATCTAACAGCAACAACAATAATAATAACTAACATTTATATTGTACTTACTCTGTGCCAGTTACCGCATTAAGTGCTTTATAATTATTACCTCATTTGATCCTCACAACAACCCTAGGAAGTAGGTGCTATAATACTTGATTAATTGTCAAGTAAATGTTATGGGCAGTAATTATTCTAGGAATTGCTAGAGGCTCAGACATTATGTTGGTTGTGGTGGTCTTGAGGATGCTTTGCTTAGGAGAGAGGACTTGGAGTCAGGATCTTGAAAGTTGGGTAAGATTTGGAGACTTGGAGGAGAGGAATGCATTCTGAGAGGGAATGTGAGCAGACACACAAAGGTGGGAAACTCAACATGGTTCAAATGATAGTGAATCAGTTTGTCTGGAATACAGGGTTTGGGAAGGGGTATAATGTTTGACTTCAGATTGTGAACCATAGGGAATTACTGAAGGGTTTTGAACCACTGGATTGTGTAATTTACAATGCAGATAATTTGTATTTATACAGCCAGGAATTGGTGGTAATTGGTATTATTAAAATTGAAGTGGACCATTTCCTTAAGATTGAAGATTTGCTGGGTATGAGGTATACAATACTTTGCTAAATTTGAGGGTTTATGATTATTAGAATGGTTTCCTAAAGAGGTTAAGGAATCTCTTTTAAAGATCTTACAAAAATAGTAAATATGAGAATTTGTGTTAGACTTTTTGAAATTAGGGTATTTAGAAGTTTTGGAATTCTTAGATCTTCAGAAGTTTCAATAGATCTATGATTAAGTGATCTCTGATCTAATCTAAAGGAGATATGCTGTAACCATTATAAACTTTATTTAGGAGTAAGTAGTGTTATATTTTTCATAAATGGACACTAAATACAGTACAATAATGGCTTACAAGCCTTTTCATAGTATATTACCATTTTTTGGTGTTAGTCATAATTTTATTTTATTTTATTTTTTTTGTTTTTGTTTTTTTTTTGCAGGGCAGTGAGGGTTAAGTGACTTACCCAGGGTCACACAGCTAGTAAGGCCAGATTTGAACTCAGGTCCTCCTGAATCCAAGGCCAGTGCTCTATCTACTGTGCCACCTAGCTGCCCCCTAGTCACAATTTATTTATTTATTTATTTTATTTTATTTTTTTTTTTTTAGTGAGGCAATTGGGGTTAAGTGACTTGCCCAGGGTCACACAGCTAGTAAGTGTTAAGTGTCTGAGGCCGGATTTGAACCCAGGTACTCCTGACTCCAGGGCCGGTGCTCTATCCACTGTGCCACCTAGCTGCCCCTAGTCATAATTTATTAAAGGTAAATTCTCCAGTATTCATTGTAATGCTTTAAAGAAAGTTAACAACAACAAATGATTAAGCTCCAACATTAAATCAACATTAACATATTAGCTTTTCTCCTTTATTTTCAAATCTATGAGAAAATGATCTTACTAAATTACATCATATCATTTTTAAGTGAGGTAATGCCTTTTCTTTAAGAAATTCATATTATATGTGTGCTCCAAATAAGAAATTAAAAACTAGAATTTACTAAGTAGATAAATTCGAGAGGAATTACTTTTTTTTTTAAAGTATTTCATTATTTTCTGGTTACATATAAGGATAGTTTTCAACATTTGTTTTCACAGGATTTTTAGTTCGAATTTTTTTTTTCCCACCCTCCCTCCTCCCCAAGATGGAAAGCAGTCTGATATAGGTTATATATGTACAATCACAATAAACATATTTCTACATTAGTCATCTTGTAAATGAAGAATCAGAGCACAAGGGAAAAACCTCAAAAAGAAGGAAAAAAAAACAGCCCCAAAATAGAAACAGTATGGTTCAAACTGCATTCATACTCCACAGTTCTTTTTTCTGGATGTTGAGAACATTTTCTATCATGAGTTCTTTGAAACTGTTTTGGATCACTGCACTGCTGAGAAGAGCCAAGTCTATCACCACTGTTCATCACACAATATTGCTGTTAACTTTGTACAGTGTTCTCCTGGTTCTACTCCTCTCAGTCAGCATCAATTCATGTAAGTCCTTCCAGGTTTCTCTGAACTCCTCCTGCTCATTGTTTATTACAGTACAATAGTATTCCATTACATTCATATACCACAACTTTTTTACCTGTTCCCCTATTGATGGGCATTTCCTCGATTTCCAATTCTTTGCCACCACAAAGAGAGCTGCTATAAATATTTTTGTACATGTGGGTCCTTTTCCCTTTTCTTTGGTCTCTTTGGGATACAGACCAGCAGGGGTACCACTGGGTCAAAGGGTATGAACAGTCCCATAGCCCTTTGGGCATAGTTCCAAATTGCTCTCCAGAATGGTTGGATCAGTTCACAGCTCCACCAACAATGTGTTCTGATTTTTCCACAGCTTCTCCAACATTTATTATTTTCCTTTTTTGCCATATTAGCCAATCTGATAGGTATGAGGTGGTACCTCAGAGTTGTTTTAATTTGCATTTCTCTAATCAGTAGTGATTTAGAGCATTTTTTTCATATGGCAGTAGATAGCTTTGACTTCATCAGAAAACTGCCTGTTCATATCCTTTGACCATTTCTCAATTGGGGAATGACTTGGATTTTTATAAATTTGATTTAGTTCCCTAAATATTTTAGAAATAAGGCCTTTATCAGAAATGTTGGCTGTAAAAATTATTTCCCAGTTTTCTGCCTCCCTTCTAATTTTAACTGCATTGCTTCTGTTTATACAAAACCTTTTTTTTTTTTTTTTTTTTTTTTTTTTTTTTTAGTGAGGCAATTGGGGTTAAGTGACTTGCCCAGAGTCACACAGCTAGTAAGTGTTAAGTGTCTGAGGCCAGATTTGAACTCAGGTACTCCTGACTCCAGGGCTCGTGCTTTATCTGCTGTGCCACCTAGCTGCCCCTAAAACCTTTTTAATTTAATGTAATCAAAGCCTTCCATCTTGCATTTCATATATTCTCTATCTCTTGTTTGGACATAAATTGTTTTCCTCTCCATAAATCTGAGAGATAAACTATTCCTTCCTCTCCTAATTATTTGCCCTACAAAAGAATCCTCTCCCCCTCTCCTTCCTTTTCTCAATACATAAGCTACTTCTTATCGAGCTCTCTTTCATGGATATGGCCCTGTTCTAGGGGTTCTGGAGGGGCACAAACCCATAAATCACAAATGGGCACTGCCTTTGCTGAGTGTATGATGTAGTTGAAATTTAGGCCGAGTTATTGGCAATTATCCATGTGAAGAGCAACCAAAAATGACAAGTCAAACTGTTCTGAAATTATAGTGTTAAGTCAATGGAAAAATTATTCCATCAAAATTTAAGTTTATATTGAACTTTTTAGGAATATTTGTAATGCATAAGGTGTCTGTAATGTGATCAGTATGACAAAAACCAATCAGTAATCAATAAACATTTACTAAGTCCCTACTATGTGTCAGGCACAGTGTTTAGTACTGGGAGTACAAAAAGGCAAAAGAATGCCTCTGCCTTCAACCAGCTTACAATCTAATGGGAGAAACAACATGCAAACCAATATATAAAGTAAGCCACAATAGGATAAATGGGAAATAATTAACAGAGGAAAGGCAACTGGAATTAAGAGGGGTTGAGGAAAGTTTTCTGTAAAAGTTGGGATATTAGTTGAGATTTACAGGAAGCCAGAAGGCAGAGATAAGGGAGAAGATGCCTGGAGCTGAGAGATGGATTTTTTTGTTTGTGTAATAACCAGAAAGCTAGTGTGTACTTGTATTGAAGTAAGTAATAAAAGAATACTGTTGGTAAAGGAACTCAGAGGATAAAGGCTTCCAGTCACCACTTGACCTACATAGACATTCATGAAAGAAAATTAAACCAAAACACAACCTAATATATTCTTTTCCTTCAAATATTTGTATGGGCAAGTGCTTTAGTTAGAAGAGTTTCCCTTTCTTAAAATAAATGAAGCTGTTTAAAAAACGTTTTACGTAAATATCATCTTATTTGATTATTAGAACAATCTTGTGAGGAAAACTGAGTATTGAAGAGGTGAAGTAATTTGCCCAGGATCAAAGAGAGCCAGTACATGGCTGATTAAGAGCTGAAATCCCCTTGGGCTGTGAGCAAAGTTCTTTCCTCACCATACCACTCCTGCCTGCAGCCTTGTAGCACCAGCATTCTCCTAGTGATGCTGTATATAGCGGTAAATCCACCTTTTGGATAATTGACCAAAAGATAATGTAGAGGTTTGATCACGTTGAAGAAAAACGTGTTAATACTAATTTTGTTCTCTGTGATTTAGGTTTAAGTCTTCAGAAACAATTTAAATTTAATATGAATCCTTATCCTAGCCATTGCTGTCTTGGAAAGATATCCACACTGACATTAGGCCCCTACCTTATGACATGACTTTGCCCCAGGATGATTTCAGGTAATACTTACAGGTATCTTGAACAAGAAAAAGGTCATAGTATGTAAAAATGCAGTTCTGGGTTAACTTCCAGAATAGTTATCACTGAATTCCTTTCTTGACCACTCCCTTTAAGAACTGAAAATAGTTTTTTCCTGTGACAGATATCTTAACCTTGAATGCAAAAAAAGGACTCTCCAAAAGAGATACCTGGTGGTGCCAACCACTTTAGGTGAATGGGGAGGCACTGATCTTATCTAGACTGGAATTAAATTTGGTTTTCACCCTTAATCTTTTTTTAACCTTTTACCTTTTATTCTGTTTTCTTCCCAAAGAGAAAAGTCTGGAAAGGGTTTTCAGCTAGAGAAATACTATATCTTAATATTTTTAGAGAAACTAAAAAGGAGGTTTTAAATATGCTTCCACCCTGGTTATAAGTAGGCTGCTACAGCATAGTATAAGATAAGACTTATGTAAGAAGTGGCATAAAATTCCTCCTTATTATGGAGGAAGGAATGATAGATGCAAGAGGTGGGCAAGAGTGAGGAACAAAATGAAGAGTTTGAATGTTTGAGCTGGTACCTGTGAAATGTTAAAAGACATAGAGGAAGACCCCTACCCCCTGCCCCAGTGTGTTGGGTAGATAAATTAATGGAAACTTTATGGGAAGATACAAAACAAGAACTGTGTAGCATAAGGTGTGCATGGATTGTGCTTTGTACCATTAGAGGGTGCTCCTACACTGATGCCCATATTGATGTGATTGAGGTGCCATAGAAATATAAGCAATTCTATTGAAGGTGGGTCAGTGGTATTGTCTTTGCATATCACAGAACTTAATGTGATTTTGAAAATCATTATAACTAAGTG
Source organism: Dromiciops gliroides (assembly GCF_019393635.1). Lineage (NCBI taxonomy): Eukaryota > Metazoa > Chordata > Mammalia > Microbiotheria > Microbiotheriidae > Dromiciops > Dromiciops gliroides. The sequence goes on from NC_057864.1 coordinate 446,250,203, forward strand.
GACTGATACTAGAACCTAGCTTCTTAAACTGTGGGTCACGACCCCATAGCGGGGTAACTGAATGTGGGGGTCGCAAAAAATTTGGCAACAGTAAAAGGTTATGTATACCTATTTTATATACTTATATATTTATGGTCGTGTAAAAATTTCTCAGGCGAAAAGGGGTCACGAGTGGAAAAAGTTTAAGAAGCCCTGTACAAGGTGAACACTTTTGTTTTTGTTTTTGTTTTGTTTTAGTGAGGCAGTTGGAGTGTGACTTGCCCAGGGTCACACAGCTCATAAGTGTTATGTCTGAGGCCAGTTCTGAACTCAGGTACTCCTGAATCCAGGGCCGGTGCTCTATCCACTGTGCCACCTAGCTGCCCCCTGAAGGTGAACACTTTTAAAAGCATGGTTTAAAATACCTCCTTTTTGGTTCAAGGAAAATTTTCTACAAATACATAAAGTAGCTTCCAGCCTCTTATATAAGTGTCAAAATGCAGTTTGTCAAATATTTTCTTTAATGTCCATGAAGACTGAAGTCACTTTATTTTCTTTGAGTCCTTCTAGGAGTATATACCTTTTCTTTGTCCAGACTACCCACCATTCTCACTTATTTTCCTCAGTGTGAGTGTTCATTTCTCTTAATTTGTCATTTACATTTTGATCTCTATGCTTTCTAAGGAAAATGGAATTCTGCATGATTTGAATCACAGACACTTTGAAAGTCCTGATTGTACTCCAGGGAGAATTCAGTCTAACTCAAGGTTAGAATTCCCTAAGCTTAGTAATGCGGAATGCCAATTTAAATGTCTGTCTCCATGCTTTAACAGCCACTGTTGGGAACAGATAAGACCTTATTAATAGTGAAGAAAAACAAAGGATATGAAGTAGTACTCCAGAGGGCACAAAGTACATAGTCTGCTTTAGATATTGGTATTCATGTATTCATCCCATTAACCTCTCTAGCTCATGCATTTTTCTTAGCTTTCTTGATAACTCAAGAATTCTTTCTCTTATCTGTGGAGAAAGGGACAGAAAACAGATTTTGGCTTTAGGTAGGGTTGAAGATGCTAGTTTTATAAGTTTTCCTAGCATTATTTTATGGCAGATATTAATGCTTCATTATTTCAAGGACCTGTGATTTCATGAGTGGGTACTCCCTGCAACAGTGATCATAACCTTTCTAAGCAGTCAATCAGGAAGCATTTATAAAAGTATTAGGAATACAGAAATAAAAAGGAAACAACCCCTGGCTAGGGTAGTACAGTGGAAAGCTGACTCTGGAGTTAAGAGAATATGGGTTCAAATCACACATTCACTACATGTGTCACATGACCTTGGACTCAGTTTCCTCATCTGTAAAATAAGTGGGTTGAAACATGGAGATGGCTTCTGAGGTCCCTTACAGCTCCAGATCCGTAATCGTTACTTTGTTGGAGTACGAGATAGAAAGTAACTACGGGATAATTTTGGTGAATGGGAGGAAATGCTCACAGTTGACAGATCTCTTGTCATAGACGACCTTGAGCTGGGTTTTGAAGGAGACTAGGGATTCGGGAATTGGAGGTAGGGAGCGAGTACCTTCACAGTATAGGCCTCCAGTGGGTGGGCAGGGATAGCCTGTGTAAAGGCACAGAGATAGATTGTAAAAGGGGGTGTTAAATAAGTCTTGAAAGGTCAGATGGTGAAGGAATTTCCATATTAAACAGGAACTTTTATTTGATACTGGAGATAATAGGGAGCCACTGGAGCTTCTTAAATAGGAAGTGACCTATCCTCTGTTTCTAACTTGGTGGATTTCAACATAATGTCCCATCTGTGGCCTCACCCTGGATCTTCAGTCATCCCTTGTGTCTTCTCGTTCTGGACATGTCTCTGCTATCTCCGCCCCTTTTCCCAATGATTTCCTTCTGGGACCTACAGTTTGGGGAGGGCCTCAGGCCAGTTCACCTTCCTTGTCCTCCTGGATATATTTCTGACTTTGGACTTTAATAACATGTGTTCCCCCCATCCCCATGCCCCCAATTTTGTTTCTGACTTTCTTTACATTCCTAGTGCTTAGCACAGTGCGGGTCAGATAACAAACACTAACTGAATGTTTCTTGCCTTGCCTTCTTTCTGAAGCTGAGTGAAGTGTGGAACAGAGAGGGGAGAGACTGCAGGTGAATAAAGGGAAGAGTATTCTGAAGAGCCCATTATTAGGTCTGGCAATTAAGTGAACTTTGATAGCTTTGGTGAGAGCAATTTTAGTTGAATGATGAGGTCATTCTCTGCTGTGGGAGGTTTGTAGTAGCTTCTCTGGTGAATTGATTTCCTTGTTGCAATGAGGGCCCAGTTAAAAGTACATAACGGATTTGTAATGGGTCTCCTAAGCACTACTGTGTACTGGTAAGAACTGGGATACAAAGAAAGGCAATAATGTTTCTTGCCCTCCAGGACTGTATATTCTAATGGGAGAGAAAACATGTAAATATCGAGGTACCTACAAAATATATACAGAGTAGATGGAAAGTAATCTGAGGAGAAAGGCACTAGAATCTGGGGCAGGGATTGTTTTTATATTTTTCACTTTGCTTTGTATCCCCGGCATAGTACAGTGCCTGGAAAATAGAAGGTATTAAGTAGATGCTTGTTGATTCATTCCAAGTCACTAAATGGTCAATAGAATAAGCCAAGGGCAGAGCCCTCAATCATGTCATTAGAGATATTCCCCCATGTTGACCTTGAGCAATTCTTTGGGTCCTTCAGTGAGCTTACCCATCCATCTAACCACAATTTTCATTTGTCCATAGTTATCATGAGAGACTTTGTCAAACATCTTTTTTTTGTTTTTTTTAGTGGGGCAATAAGCATCTGAGGCCAGATTTGAACTCAGGTCCTCCTGACTCCAGGGCCCATACTCTATCCACTGAGCCACCTAGCTGCCCCTTTTGTCAAACATCTTGGTGAAAGCCAGATAAACTGTGTTCAGCAGTTCTTCATCTATCAGTCTGTGAAACCTGTAGAGAAGAAAAGGAGATTTCCCCCCCCCCCCAATGTCTTATTACTAAAATAGCCAGGTCATAATAACTTCCATTTTAAGGGTCTAAACTGTCAGTTTAATATTCTGATCTAGAATTTTGGGTCTATAGCAGATTCAACCGTTAAAATTTGTAGAATCTACCTTTCTCTTTTTGAAAATAAGGACCTTTATCCATTTTAAGTTGTATGGCACCTTTTCTTTTATTCACGGTACCTCAAAGGTTATTTTCAGCATTTCAAACATTCACAGTCTCTTCTTTTGTAAAGTGATCTCAAGTTCTCTTCAAGTCCAACATTTTATTCTTGATTGGTAAATTTTTCAGTACCTCAAGTATAATTTGTGCAGGCTAGATGACTTCAGTTCATTTTAAGGGCAGCAAAGTACTTTCTTATCTTCAGTTTACATTTCCCTGTATAACCCTTTTTTGTGTTTTTTTTTTTTTTTCAGTCTGAAGATCATTTTCTTTGATACAGATGACAAGCACATTGATTCTGTTTTCTCTCTTGGAACCATAAATATCACAGTCTGCTCCAAGCAATGGGCATATTTCTTACTTTTTTTTGGTGGCTGTTCCCAACCTATAGCTAAAAAAAGTCTTTTGTTGTCATTGTCTTATTCCTGAGCCTTTGGTCTAGTATTGCAACTTTTTGGAATAGTATTGCAACTTTAGGCTTCCTTACGTTATTCTTATGGTTCCCAACCTGTCTTTTGTTTCTGTTTTCTATATTATTCTGTCTTATCTAAGACTTTTCTCTTGTCTAATAAGATAATTTTGAGAAGCTTTCCTTAAGCCCTTTGACCTTTTTCTCTGGCCAATCTTTCCACTCTGGCCAGAATCAGTGGCTTTTTAAAGTCTTTGTCCTTATCAACCACAGTGTTCTTCATTATACTTTCTCCTACCTTTGATTCCATGATTTCCCCCTGCCCCTCCTTCTTTCCTGGACTTTGTATCCTTTACTGGTTCTTTCAGTTATCTTCTCTATGTAGATAACTCTCAAATCTTTATCTTTTACTCTCATCTGTCTATTAAATTCCAGTAGTCATTGTTGTTGTCATCATCAGCTCTGTTTATTGATGACACATCAAACTTAATATGTCTCAAACCAGACTTATCATTTTTTTTTTCCACCCACTCTTCTTCCCAAATTCTCTATTTTGATTATGTTTCTGGTCACCAAGATTGAAAACTTGGAGAGTCATCTCTGACTCTTCTCTGGGTGGAGCCAAAGCTGACCTCCATAATCTCTTTCATACCCATCCTCCCCTTTCCAGTTCAGATGCCACTACCTTTGTTTAGATTCTGATTACTCTTATCTGGACTACTGTTAAACTCCATAGTGATCTGCCTGCCTTTAGTCTTTCTCTTCCTTTTTATATCCACACCAGTGCCAGAATAATCTTTTGTATAACTGATTATATCTTTCCCTGGCTCAAACCCTCAGATGGGTTGTCAGTTGCTTCATTGCTTATCAAATAAAATATAAAATCCCTACATTAACATTCAAGGCCCTCCAAAATTTGGCACCAATTCATCTTTCCTTATTTAACTGTGCTTTTCTTGATGAAGCCCACGTTGCATTATTTCTTGACTCTTTGGATTTGTCCATGCTAACTCTCACACCTGGAATGAACTTCCCCTAATGGTAGACACCTTGAAATCTTCCTTTAAGACCTAACTCAAGTATTGTTTTCTTCATAAAACCTTCTTTGATCTACCCAGTTTGAAGTGATCTCTGAAATCTTATTTCTCTGTTTAACCTTTCTGCACTTCATCGTATTCTAAATTGTGCCATAGTTATTAGTGTTCATATTTTACTTGTATTATAATTATTGTTTATCTTTCTTTGGGTACTTTATATATTGCTTATGGGACTTAAGAACATAATGGCCTGTAGTCCTGGGGATTGGCAATTTTAAAGTCCTTGACAGCTGGGACTATAGAATTTTTTTTATCTTTACATCCTCAAAGCTTAGCATAGTGTTTTGTGCAAACACAGTAGTCATTTGAGACAGCTATCTCCAAACAATTTTTTTTTTATCATTCCAAGTTTTGAGAATGTACTTTTACTATAAGCATATTTATTTACAAATTATATAACTGGACTACTCTACCAATATGTTGCGTTCATTACAAATCATAGACCAAAATAGAAATGAAAAGGTAAGATAAATGTTATTTAAAAAAATCTTTTAGTGATTCAGAATACCTTTTTTAATTTTTACTAAATATAATTAATATTTTTAGTGAGAACACTGATTGAAATATAGTTTATTATTTAAAAATTTTTGATTTAATATTGATATAGTAGTACTTCCTCATATTCTGAAAGTGAGCCAGTTGAGGGAATGACTGTCAACTCCATTGCACTGTGCATCTCCTGATCTTCCTCCCAGAATGCTTCGTATACCATATATGACACATGTACAGGCTAAATTTGGGTGTTAAGTGGCAAATATAAGTAATACAACTTTATGTTAAAGTGTTTTTTGCTTGGCATTTATAATTTTTCTCAAATGCCTACAGGGATCACTCATACCTCACCTTTGTCTAATCATGCCAGAGTCCTTGATAAATGTGTGGTTCAGCATCAAAAGCTGATATATTTATATGAATGGAAATGATGCTAAAGTAGATGCATTACCATCTGCTCTGCTGCTGTATCCTAATAACCATTGGACCTTTCCGTCTGACTTGCAGCTGAAACCTCTTATATATGTTGTTTTACTGTGTAAGAATGGAGCTTCTTGAGACCAGGTATGCTTCTTTTTTGTTTTCCTGGTGCTTTACATTTCATAAGTAATTATTAAATACTTTTTTATTCATTTGAGTTAATAAGCAGCTCCTGATTTGATGTGAACAAATGCAGGTTGGGTGCCACCAGGCTCTTATCGTTGGCAGCTAGAGAACATAAGATGTGTGGGACTGAATTCCCCTTGCTTAAGATGATCATCTTATTGAATTCTAAGCTAGAAAGATTAATTAAAATGAGCCTCTTTAGTTTCTTATGTCAACTGTTGTCTGAAATATAGAGAAGGACATACTGCAGTGACCATGCAGCACCAAACACTGTTTTGGAGTTCTTTTAAAAATAGCTCTTTATGGAGTATTTCTCTTCTGTCTCTCATTTGAATAATAATAATAATAATAATAATAATAATAATAATAATAATAATAATAATAATAATAACAGTAATCATGACCAGCTAGTGTTTCTATGGCATTTTATGGTTTGCTGAAGTCCTTCGCATATATTTGATCATTTCTTCCCCACAGCAATCCTGTGAAGTAGATAGATTACTATTATTTTGCCAGTTTTTCTGGTTGAGGAAGCAGGCTGAATGAGCCCATGTGATTTACTTGAGGCCACGCCCAAGTCTCTGAGCTGAGTTTGAATTGAGGTTTTCTTGACTCCAAGGCCAGAGTTTTTGACTGTGCCATCTTTACTTCAACCATAACTTTAATAGAGTAAACACAAATTTTTATGTAGACTTTTCTTTTTCTTTACAAAACCGTGCTATCGAGCCAGTCTTCAAGGTCTTGGTCTGTAACATTCATGGATGTAGTTGGAGGTTGTTCACATTCTAAACTCTTTTCTGAGCTCAGTGAGAGTTTTGCAGGAACATTTTTCTCTTAGTCCATCTTCTTATATTCTTTAGATTTGGAGATCAGAGCTGTTTGAGCTATTAGTTTCTTCCACTTTCCTCTAGGAGCATCTGATTTAGCAGGTGATCTAATTGTGCATCACTATGGCCCACTTCTCTTGAATACACTCTCTTCTCTTCCTCACACTGCCACCACCCTGGTGCAAGCTCCTAGCACCTCATACCTTGCTTATTCCAATAACCTGCTGGTGGGTCAGCCTGCCTAAGTCTTCCCCTACTCCAAATCGACCTCTATTCAACCACCAAAGCGATTTTCCTAAAGCATAGGTCTGACTATGTTTCCCTACTGCCCTGCCTTGCCTCTACCACATACTCAGTAAACTCCAGTGGCTCCCCATTGCCTTCAGGTTAAAAAAACTTACCTCTGTTTGGTGTTCAAAGCCTGTCATAACTTGGCCCTCCTCCTGCCTTTCCACTCTTCTTATACTTTTTTCCCCTCTCTTCTTACACCTTTTCTTTTTTCTTCTTAAACTTCTAGTCCCCCCTTCATTGACACTGGCCTCCTTGCTATTCTCTGAACAAGACACTAGATCTTTTTGCCATAGATGTTTTCTCTGGCTGCCCCACATACTTGGGATGCTCTTTCTCTTCATGTTCTTACATGTTGGCTTCAAATCCCATTTTTATTTTTAAGTGAGACAATTGGGGTTAAGTGACTTGCCCAGGGTCACACAGCTAGTAAGTGTTAAGTGTCTGAGGCCGGATTTGAACTCAGGTCCTCCTGACTCCAGGGCTGGTACTCTATCCACTGCGCCACCTAGCTGCCCCTTCAAATCCCATTTTGAAAAGCCTTTTCCCAACCCTTCTTCTTTTTTGTTGGTTTGTTTGTTTTTATAGGGCAGTGAGGGTTAAATGACTTGCCTAGGTTCACACAGCTAGTTAAGTGTCAAGTGTCTGAGGCTGGATTTGAACTCAGGTCCTCCTGAATCCAAGGCCAGTGCTTTATCTACTGCACCACCTAGCTGCCTCTTAACCCTTCTTAATTCCAGTGCTCTCCCCATGTTAATTATTTTCTGTTTATCCTGTATCTAGTTTGTTTGTACATATTAGTTTCACGTCTCCACGATTAGATTGTGAGTTCCATGAGAGCAGAGACTATCTTTTGCTTCTTTTTCACCCCCCCATCACACTTAGCACAGTGCCCGGCACATGGTAGGCACTTAATAAGTTCCACGATTAGATTGTGAGTTCCATGAGAGCAGAGACTATCTTTTGCTTCTTTTTCACCCCCCCCTTCACACTTAGCACAGTGCCCGGCACATGGTAGGTACTTAATAAGTATTGATTGATCAATATAAGCACTTATGTGTATGAGTATTATGATTCTTCTCTTTCTTTCTTTCTTTTCCCTAGGAATGAGTAGTGTGTGTGTGTGTGTGTGTGTGTATGTGTGTGTGTGTGTGTGTGTGTGTGTGTGTGTATTTTTTGGGGGTGTGGGGCAATGAGAGTTAAGTGACTTGCCCAAGGTCACACAGCTAGTAAGTGTCAAGTGTCTGAGGCTGGATTTGAATTTGGGTCCTCCTGAACCTAGGGCCGGTTCCTTATCCACTGCGCCACCTAGCTGCCCCCTGTGTATGAGTATTATGTATAACAAGTTCACAGACCCCAAGTTAAGAACCCCTGTAATAAAGGAGCTTTATAATTTCCTTGTTCTTTTCCTCCTGGCTAATTCTGGAGTCAACTCATCCTACATTTGTACTGTCTGTCCCAGCTATATGTACGTATGGGCAGGCTATATTATAATGTAGGCAATCAATATTCTTTATTGACTTGGTCTTTATTCTTGATGATTAGGCTCCATTCTTTCAAATGCTTAAATATCTCTTACAGGAGATACTGCAGTATTCTAGTGTTTGCAGAAATCAGCATCATGGGGCATATGGAAGATATCACCATCCATAGGAAATCTTTTTTCAATTTGGATTCTGTGGTAGAATCTCTTCTATCACATGGAACACTTGTTGAGCATATGTCTCCCGATTTTATGCCTTGACTGATGTTTTATGGTCAAAGGGTCATTGAACAAGGTTTTTTATTGTTAGCTCTTTCACAGAGTCTTGAATGATTTTGAATTGTGAATGGGTGACACTTTGTTGGAAGAGAACCTTTAAGTCAATATTTTGTTCTAACAAATAAAATGCTTTTTCCAAAATAAACAGTGAGCACAATGAGGTCTTATATTCTGTGCATCTTCAGTTACTTTTGAGGTGGTAAGGATTTGGTACATGACAGAATGTCACTTACCAAAATGCCTGCCTATTTCTTGCTAATACTCTGGTAAGAATGCATTCAGTGTGTGTGTGGATCAGTCTTAGGAAGATTTTGTACAGAGGGAAGAGTAGGAATGACATTCAGTAGCTGATATTCTCTTATGTGGGTTTTTCCCCTGTGTTTTTGTGTCTTGATTTCCAGATAATGTGAATCAGTCCCTCAGTGACCTCAAAATTGTTGCTTCTGTCATGGATCTCCTCTGTGTTTTGTCCAAATTGGCTATTTCCCCCCATTCTTTGTCCATTTAATTCCATTTCTAACTTCTCTATAAGAACATCTGTCATAGTAGAGTCTGAGTATAGTGCCTCTACAGGCTTAAATGGTAAATTATTCAGTCATCTTTGTAGGTTTTTTCCATTTTTCTTCTCTGTGCTATCCTGTTTTGTCCTTAAATGCTCCTGGAATAACTTTTACTAGTTGAATTCTTGCTATGCTTTCTTTAAATTTATTTTACCCTTTATTAAGCTTCTCTCTGCCTTTCAAGGTGATATTGTTCATAATCACCAATTGTTACTCATTTGTTTTAGAAACAAATTTTGAAATTGCCTTTGGCTGCTTCCTCTTTTTTACTCTGTAAGTAAGATAAGTATTTGTTCACTAAGGTTGCTTTAAGACTTTTTTTTTCCTGCTCGCTACAGTGTCATTTGACATTGGTTAAATTTTTTTTTTTTTTTTTTTTTTTTAGTGAGGCAATTGGGGTTAAGTGACTTGCCCAGGGTCACACAGCTAGTAAGTGTGTGTTAAGTGTCTGAGGCCGGATTTGAACTCAGGTACTCCTGACTCCAGGGCCGGTGCTCTATCCTGGTTAAACTTTTATGTAAGATTAATATAAAATCAATATTGGTATAATTTTTACTGTTCATTACCCATTACCCATTTTTAATTATTAGTTGTTTTAGGTCAGGATTAAGATATTTCTTTTGCATACCATCTCCTTTTTTCATTCTTTAAAAAAAACACCAATCATGATCTTTGCTTTAACAAGTTGGTGGTCCAGTTGAACATAGATGATTTAGAGATAAACCCATCAGTAGCAGGCTGTCTTTTACAATTTAAAATTTCATTTTTTATGATTATTTTTTGTACTCACCATATCTACCACCTACTGATTCTTTTCTCAGAGAAAGTATTCATTAAAGGTATGAAACTTATGCATAGTCTACGATATTTAATATTTCTTTTTAATTTTTGGGGGGTGGGGCAATGAGGGTTAAGTGACTTGCCCAAGGTCATACAGCTAGTGTCCAGTGTCTGAAGCTAGATTTGAACTCAGGTTCTCCTGAATCCAGGGCTGGTGCTTTACCTACTGTGCCACCCTGCTACCCCTCTTCCATTCCTTCTTCATTTTTGCAAGGTGTCTAATAATTTAATATTTAATGCTTTTGGGGGGGGTGGCGGGGCAATGAGGGTTAAATATCTTGCCCAGGGTCACACAGCTAGTAAGTGTCAAGGGTCTGAGGCCAGAATTGAACTCAGGTCCTCCTGACTCCAGGGCTGGTGCTTTATCCACTGTGCCACCTAGCTGCCCTCTTCCATTCCTTCTTCTTCTTCTTTTTTTTTTTTTTTTGGTATTCCATTCCTTCTTAACCCATGCTTTCCAATATAATTCTCACCATCCTTTCCTATTCCCACCTTGGCACTGAATTTAATATTAAATTTGGTGAACATAGTGTAAGTTGATTTAATTTGGAGAGTCATCTTAAATTCTTCATAGGATTTTTGTCATGTTTTATAGCTGATCTTGGTGTGTAAGCTATGTTTAGTTTTATGGTCTTTTTCAAAATACTCATGAACATTCCATTATGAAGTGACCATATATGAGTAATGAAATGTTTTTTATTGCTTTTGAAGATCCTTTTTGATCTCTTCCATGGCCTGAGACAAATTCATATTTTTCTTGGAGCCTTGGATGTAGTAGCTTTGACTTTGCTATCTTCTTCTGAGTGTGTTTTGATCTTCTTTGTCACCACAAGTAATTTTCTATGGTCAGATTTTTTTCTGTTTGCTCATTTTCCCAGACTATTTTTTGACTTTTAACTCTTTGTTAAAGTAGGGCTCTGCTTCCAGGGTGGAGGGCACACTGTCCCAAGCTTCAGGGGTTTTGTGTAGCTGTTTTCAGAGAGATATATCTAGGGTCCTGTAAGCTTTTAGTACTTCCAAGATGATATCTAAGGAGATGTGTGTTTACTACTCTCTTGGCCTGTGATCTGGTCTGTGAGTGACCATAAACACTCTTTTTAAGCACTAGAACTGTGATCATGGTCCCTGCTCCACTACAGCCATAAACTCTGGTGTGCTAGTGCTCTTCCTTGCCCTGGGCTTGCCACTCACAACTATGACCTGGATCTGAATATGGGCAAAACAACAGCGTCCTGCCTCAGTGCTAGCAAAGAGACCCTTGTAATCTCCTTCTGACAAGTTGTTTGACCCCCTTACCACGCTTGAAGCAGTATGTGGTCAGTGGGGCTGAGAGTTGACCCCTGCCCAGAGAGATTATCTCCACTCAGATCACCCTGAGCCTTGGGCTGTTGAAGAGAGCCATGACATCAGGAGGTGAAGTCATGACTTGTAGTGATTTGGATTTAAGTGAGGGAGGGCTGTGCTAAGTCATCAACCTTTTTCTCCTCCAGAGCCATCTGGGTGCAGTGGCAAGATATATATCAAAATGACTGGAGATGGCCCCTGATGTTTTTAAGGCAATTGGAGTTAAGTGACATGCCCAGGGTCACACAGCTAGCAAGTGTCTGAAGTGAGATTCAAACTTAGGTCCTCCCAACTTCAGGGCCAGTGCTCTACCCACTGTGCCACCTAGCTGCCCCTGAGCCTTGGGTTATCAATTCAAAGAATGTATCCTCCTTTTAATGCTATCTATACAAAAGGATATGTCTTTATTCAAGTTTGAAAGCATTTATTAAGCATCTACTATGTGCTGTGTCCTGTGCCAAGTGCTAGGGATAAAAAAAAAAGGCAAGAGACAGTTCCCACCATCAAGGAATTGACAATCCAATAGAGGAGACAGCAAACAAGCACATGGATATAAACGAGCTATATACAGGAATAGTAAGAAGCCCTCCTGTAGAAGGTTGGATTTTAGTTGGGACTTAAAGGAAGCCAGAAGGTGGAAGAGAAGAGGGAGAGTGTTCCAGGCCAAAGGAGCTGGCCAGCGAGCATGCCTGGAGCTGAGACAGGGAGTGCCTTGTTTGTGACACAGCCCAAAGGCCAGTGTCATCGGATCAAAGAATGTGACTCGCTGGAATTTATGGAGTTTGAGGGTTATGTGGTCGGATCTTCATTTTTAGAAAATCATTTTGGCGGATTAGAGAATTGACTGGACTAGGGAAAGACTTGAGGCAGGCCAGCTAATCAGCAGGCTGTTTCTTTTTTTTTTGGGGGGGGGGGTCGGGGAGGCAATTGGGGTTAAGTGGCTTGCCCAGGGCCACATAGCTAGTTAAGTATCAAGTGTCTGAGGTCGGCTTTGAACTCAGGTCCTCCTGACTCCAGGGCTGGTGCTCTATCCACTACACCACCTAGCTGTCCCCAGCAGGCTTTTTCAGTAGTCTAGACATGAGGGTTCTGGACTACAGTGGGGTTGTGTCAGAGGAGAGAAAGGGGCATATTGGAATTGCAAAGATGAAATCAACAAGCCTTGGCAAAAGGTTGGATATGGAGGGTGAGAGAGAGTGAAGAGTTGAGGATGACTCCTGGGTTGTGAGCCTGGGGGACAGGGAGGATGGAGGTGTGTTGGGTTGTAAAGATAAATGAGTTTAGTTTTGTACAGGTTGAGTGTAAGATGTCTACTGGACATCCAGTTCAGATGTCTGACAGGCAGTTGGAAATGTGAGACTGGAGGTCAGGAGAGGTGTTAGAGCTGGCTAGATACATGTGAGAATCATCAGCACTGAGGGGATAATTACATTCATCAGAGCTGGGGTGAAGTAGTTAGTTATAGAGGGAGAAGAGGGCCCAGGACAGAGCCCTATGGCACAAGGATAGGTAATAGGCAGGATCTGGATGAGGATTCAGCAAAGGAAGTTGGGCAGTGTTTTGTCAGGTAGGAGAACCAGGAGAGAGGGATGTTCCCTATCAAAGTATCAGAGGTTGTGGAGAGGTCAGAAAGAAAAGGCCATTGGATCTGATGACTAAGTGATCATTGGTAATTTTGGAAATAAGCTTGAGTAGAACAATAAGGTTGGAAGCCAGATTTTAAGGGGTTAAAAAGAGAGGAAGCAGGGCATCTGTCTATTCCTGACAGCCCTCTCCATTCTCTCCCCACATAGAAGTCAAAAAGATATTCTGGTAGCACACATCTAACCAAGTTCTTCTTGTACTCGAGAAGCTTCAGTGCTTGCCCATTTCCACAGTGATGATAGGCCAACTCACAGTTTGGCATTTCAGAATCTAGAGTCAGCTTTTCTTTCCAGGTTGGCACACACTGTGCTCTAGCAAACTAGCCTACTTGCTGCTTTCTGTGCAAGACATTCCATCTTCCATCTCCATGCTTTTCCATAAGTCATCCCCTCTGCCTGGAGCATTCTCCTCCCTTACCGCTAATTCTTTGGAAACTGTAGGTCTCTTCAAGGCTTGGCTCAAGGTCCACCCCTTCAAAAGGACTTTCCTGGTTCCCCAAATGCTGGTTCTCCCCTCACCCCCAAATCACTTAGTATTTATTTTGCTTATATCTTATATTTAATTATTTGTGAATGTTATATATTCCTGAAGTAGAATGTAAGTTTGTTGAAAGCAGTCAGTGTGCCTTAGCTTTTCTAGTGGTACCCTCAGTGCCTAGTGTGGTTCCTGACATATAGACATCCCTTAGTTTTGAATGATATATGGAAGGGATTCTTCCAATTGCTAAAAATTGTACATGAAATTTCCATTGCATAAGGGAAGCATCCACCATTAGAATAATTAGGTATAGAGAGGTTAGTTTGTTGTTGTTGTTGTTTCTCCTAGGAATTGAATTAAATTAATCCCTGTCCTTAAAGAGGCAGCTAGGTGTTGCAGTGAATAGAGTGCTGGAGCTGAAGTCAGGAAGATCAGATTTGGCCTCAGGCATTTACTGGCTTTGTGACCCTGGGCAAGTCATTTAACCTTTCTGTGCCTCAGTTTCCTCAACTGTAAAATGAGAATAAGAGATTAATGCCTACCTCTCGGGGAGGTATTTTTATGAAGATAAAATGAGATAATATCCATAAAGCACTTTGTAAACCTTAAGGACTGTGTAAATACTAGCAATTTAAAAGTTACTATTATTAAATTTTATTTTACCCTTGTACTTAGGCATCTATTAAACCTCTTCACTAAGTCATCAAGCCACATCAGTGTAGCCCATTTCCTTAAAAAGTAACTCATTGTTCACTATCTGTCATCAATTGGAGAACTGAATGGTCAAGGGATTGGAGGTCACAGTGTGAGTGAAGAGGTCTCTCTGTGACATAGAAGTGACCCTGAGTTTTCAAAGGTTATTCCAGTTGAGTGTATAGATATATAGCCTAAATGTAAAAAGTCAGACCTTTAAAAAAATGGAGGGGAATGGAAGGAAATATTCAGAATTATGGTATAGGTAGTATATAACATAGTATACAGAATTAACACACACACACACACACACACATATATATATATATATATATATATATATATATATATATATATATATATATATATATATAGTTAAGATCTATTCCATTGTTAGATCTGGTGTTAAAAGCTATGAAAAGTGTTCCAAAGAATAAATGAGAACTCTCACCAATCAAATGAAAGATTTTTCTACATGACTAACAGAGAACTACAAATAAAAATACTCCTTGAGTTTTCAGCTCACCTGGAAAAGCAGCAGAGAACAGATATAAACTAGCCAGTGTTAGAGGGGCTACAGGAAGGTAGGGATAGTGAGCATTGGCAGAGCCATGAATTGGTCCACCCATTCTGGAAAACTCTTTGGAATTATACAAGAAAAGTCACTTAAATGTTTAATAATCCTTGACAGAAATGTCCGTGGAGATCAGAGACAGACAGACCCCACATATATGAAAATACAGTAGCACTTTTTGGGGTAGCAAAAAATTGCAAACAAAGGGGTTCATCGATTGGGGAATGGCAGAACAGAATATAATATGCAAATGTAGCAGAATATTTTTGTATCATAGGAAACAGTGGACATGAGGAATTGAGAGAAATGTGGGAAGACTTATGAACTGATGCAGAGTGAAGTCATCAGAACTAGAACAATGTACAGAAATACTATATTAATGTAAAAAAAAGGAACACTGCACGGAATCTGAATACTAAGTTCTTTTAATAAATAATATTGGCTCTGAATAAGAGGAGAAAGCACTTCCCTCTCTGATAGGTGTGGAATATGATATATACTTGTCAGATAGGGTCATTATGTTATTTGGCATTGCTCGATATTTTTTCCTTTGTTATAAGTGTATAACACCTTGGTTTGCTGTAGGTAGTATATCTAGAAATGACCAATGTAAAAACAAAAGGCATCAATAAAACATACATTTTTGGTGGTCCATTAATTTAGTTTTATTTTAAAAATCAGTTGGTTAGTGAATTCCCATATAAATCCTCACTGGTCTTTTCAGACAAAAAGTTCCCTTTGCCTCTTTAGAATAATTTTATTTCAAGTTCTTCCTAGACCGTCTGGGTTGATTTTTCTCTGTAGAATTTGAATCTGTTGTATTCTATCTCCTCTTTCTCTGAACTTTTTTGCAATCTGTTCTCCCCAAATAAAGGATTTATGTCAGATAGCCTGGTTTTCCTTTCTTTATCACAAATTCTAAGACTGAATAGCCACTCTCACCAAGGTTCCTGCCATTTTAATCTTGGAAACAAATTCTTCCATGTCAATGAGAATCAGATGCAGGATAGAATTTCCTTTCATTGGTTTATCTACTTTTTGAAGGATGTTATTATCATTAAGGCAAGTTGTGGATTTTATTAGTTGCTCTGCTTATGGCAGAGATAGAGCTTTAGCAGATGTCCAGATGATTGAAGTCTGACCTCCAACCTTCTATGACATATGTCTGTCTTAGACTTGTGATCAATTTCAGAACTTTCTTTTTCTTTCCATATGATCTGTAGTGTACTCAGAGGATAATATTCTGTGTCTGTCTACCTTGATTTCCATTGAAATGCCCTCAATCTTGTTTGTCTGCTCTTAGATTTCCTTATGAGTGTATCTTCGGGTACAGTGCTACCTTGCTTGTGTGTAAGTTTATGCACACAAAGAATACACATGTACACTCAATTTTATGAATCCTGTTCTTTCGAATAAGATATATGTTTATATAACCATTTCCTATCAAACTGTTCTTGATTCAGAAAGTCTTAATGATAACAAATTTGTTATCTTCTGTTAGGCTCTCTAGTTTACCTTACTTATTAGCTACATACTTTCGTGTATGTTCATAGGTATCTGAGACCATGGGTTTTATTCTGAGACCTTTTTTGATTTTGGCTTCTGAATACTTCTTGAGTATCTGCAAGAGTACTTACTGAATCTATCCTTATAATGTAGCTAGCTACTCTGGAAAGGCACTAAACAACTTTCTGCCTCTTCCTTTGATTGGATTTGCAAGGTTCTAGATAAATACAGTCCTTTTTAGTCCATGTTAGTTGGCCAGAATCTTGTCATTATTATAACCTTTATTACAATTACTTACTGTTAATGAAGAGATAACTTAAAAAAAAAAAGCATTTATGAAGAGCTTACTATATGCCAAGCAATGTGCTAAGCTCTGCAAATACAAATAGAAAATTTAGACAGTTCTGTATCAAGAAGCTCATATTCTTTTTTGTTGTTGTTTTTGTTTTTGTTTTTTTTTTTTAGTAAGGCAATTGGGGTTAAGTGACTTGCCCAGGGTCACACAGCTAGTAAGTGTTAAGTGTCTGAGGCCGGATTTGAACTCAGGTACTCCTGAATCCAGGGCTGGTGCTCTATCCACTGCGCCATCTAGCTGCCCCAAGAAGCTTATATTCTTATAGAGGGAGACAAAACATATCTTGGGCTACAGGCAGGCATCAGGGACTAATCCCAAAGGTGCAACAGCTAGGTAATTGTTATTTTGCTAATTTATTCAGTTTGTCACCAATTATAATCCACAGATCTTTGCTATAAATGAAATAATGTACATAAGGTCTTTGTAATGTGATGCTAGTAATGTAATATCCATTTACATAGGACTTTTTGCTTTATACAGTGCTTTACATGTTTTATCCAATTTTAACACAGTAACCCTGTGAGAGAGGTAGTACAAATATTTTATAGCAAACTGAGGCTCACAAAGGTAGCCACTTGCTTAGGGCCACATGGCTATAAAATAATAAAACTATCATTCAAATCCAGAAACCTTCATGAGAAGTACAGTTATCAGTTGTCCCATTGCTTCATGAAATTTTTCTCTTTAGTTACCAATATGTTTTTAATCTTAAACAAAATGGTTTTATATTGTACATAAATAGCAGTTATTTTGTGGAGTAAGGGTGAGAAGAGTTTAAACTTGGGATTGCGTTGGTATAGGGAACTATTATGAAAAATCTCCCTTTATAAATGAAGATTAGCAACGGTGCTAAAATTTATAGTCTTGTACAATGGTCTGGGACATTGAGAACTTGGACCCATGGTTACATAGTCACTATAGATCAGGGAGATAGATTTTCCTAACTCAGATTTAGATCCATTCACTATTGTATGCTTTGTTATGAAATAGAATGAGTAGCTGCTTAAATTATTTTTGTTAGGCTTTCTTGGCACTTCTTCAAATTTTCTATGACACTAAGCTATAAAGTGAATGTATTGAGTTATTTTGTGCATTATTTTCTCATTTTGATACTCAACAGTATTATTTTGCTGATTCATTCAACTTATCAATTATCCACTGACAGATTTTCTGCAATAATGAGATGTGTAAAATGCTTTGTAAATCTTGAAGTCAACTCAACATTTATTACATTCTTATTTTTGGTCCACACAGTGCTGAGCAGTGGAAATACAAATACAAACAGAAAGATAGTCCTTACCCTCAAAGAACTTACATTCTAATGGGTTAAGACAATACATGAAAGGAAACTAAAATAGAGGATGTCCCTTTATAGGGACATAGTATAAAAAGTCCAGGGTGTCTGGAGTGTGCCTGGAGAGGAATGAAGACATCACTAGCCTGGGTGTTTCTCTTACAATGGAGTCTGTGGGAGAAACCAGCTAATCAAAAGAAGGTGCTACATTGGTGAAGTGAGAAGGGTGAGAAGTCTAGGAGTAGAAAGAACTTTCCAAGGTAAGGAAGAGGCTTCATTGATATGGTAGAGAAAGTCCAGAGAGTCAGGAACAGATCTTGGAGAGGAAGAAAAACACTATATTAATGCTAATTGGGATTAGCCAGTTATTCCTATTTATGGAATTATGGAGTTTCAGGGTTGAAAGGACATTTATAGAAAAAGGGAAGTGTTGATAGGTGTCTTTCTTTTGTTTGTAGGTTTTTTCATTAAAACTTTTGTATTAAAAATATGACTCTTTGTGCCAGTGCAACTTGAGAACTGTTGAAAGTGTTGCACAGTTTCCCTATTGCATGTTAGCCTGATCCTCTTTCTCCTATTCAATTCTGGTTCCAACATAACCCTTTTTTATTCAGTATCTGTCCTTAGATACATGTACAGGCTGGGCCAGAAGTCATGAATGTGAGAATAGGCTCTGGACTCCTCTCAAAAATGAAAAAGATTCGTAAAGCAAGAGATTTGTTTCCCCTGAAATAATGTCAGGACATGGTGACATGAGACAATCTGAATGGAGGAGGACTTAGATGGAAGGAGGATATGCAAAACTAACAGGTTGAGAAATAAATTGATTGGATGTTAAGAAGTTGAATAGTTACATAAATAGGTTTTCTAAATGCGCCCTTTGA
The DNA here is from genome assembly GCF_019393635.1 of Dromiciops gliroides. Classification (NCBI taxonomy): domain Eukaryota; kingdom Metazoa; phylum Chordata; class Mammalia; order Microbiotheria; family Microbiotheriidae; genus Dromiciops; species Dromiciops gliroides. The sequence continues at coordinate 446,269,052 of NC_057864.1, forward strand.
TTAGCTAAATTTTGGAATCAGATTGTACTTCGAGTAATGGGCCAATGGCAAATGAGGGGGGGGACTTAACATGCATTAGGGGATAGGATAAAAGGAGCTTGCATGCTGCAATTCTTTGCACTCACTTGCTGCAACACTGAATCACTGCTGAGTTTGGGAAAATTATTGAGTAGTGGTCTCTCACAAATATTTAATAACGCCTTAATTTTAAAAAAAAATTTACAGTACCATAGCATTGTATTCAGTATATATAGGAAATGGATTTATATTATGTGTGAAAAATCAAATTTCATAAATCGTGAAAAATCAAGACAAATAATTTTCACAAAGTTGTTAATACATTAGATTCCCGCATGACTTTTGTCCATCCTATATTAATGTACTGATTCAACTGACTAGCCATCCACTAAGCATTTCTGAACATTTAAATTTTCCAAAGATAACACATGGAAGAGTGGCATAAGTTTCTCAAGAAAATAGATGATTTAAAGGCATGATGGGCCTGTCATGTGGCCGCTGCGTAGCCCAAGTGATCCACTGATATCCATAATCTGTAGAGACCAAGGGCAAGGCCTCTAGCACGTTTGTGGGATCCTTGGTGGAGGATCAAAGACCAACAAGTGTCATGTGAGATAAGAGAGAAGGCGTGAATGAGTTGGGATCTATACTGACAGAGAAGATGACCAAGTTAGAGTAGAGCAGGAAGAGACCTTAGATTGAATCCTTTTATTTTACAGATGAGGAAAATGGGGACCATAGCAGTTAAATGACTTTATTGAGGCCACACAGATAGTAAACAAAGAGCATTAATTCTAACCTAGACCAATTCCAACCTAGACCGGCAAACTCCAAATTGTACCATCTTTCCATTGTATTGGATGTTCACAACAATGAGATCACATACATACAAACTGAAGTGTAACTACTACTCTAGATAGAACTCTTTTAATTTTTAAGTAAATCAGGCCAATTTAGTTTAGGTTTAAGCCAGGAGCTAGAAGCCAGGAGCTAGTATACAAAGGTAAATAAAACACAAGATTCTGATTCTTTAGTTCACAGTCTCCTTTGTAGGTTTAGGGAATTAAGTTGCTGTTAACAAAGGATAATGTAAGGACAAAGAATTATAGGCAAAATGTTACAAGAAATTTAGGAGAGAGATCACTGCCAGGGAGGAGTTGGAGGGGTGGTAATGTGGAAGAGGAGGAATGAGGATGTCACATAATTTAAATTTGATCTCGCAGTACATTAGTCACTCTTTTGCCTTCTTGTAGTGAATGATTTTCAATTTTCTCCTTCTGATGTTAAATTCCAGGTGAATTCACTATCCCCATTGGAGGCAAATTTCTTCTATTAACAGCCATGCCCCACAGCAATTCAGAAAGAACAGAAAATGGATTACAGACTGTGTCTTATGAAAGAGTTCTTAATAATTACAACCAAAGATAAGTGACAGTTTAGAGGTACCTTCCTAAATTACCAACCAATTCATCACTCTAATTAAGTTTGCCATATAGACTTAGCAACTGTTAGCACTTGAATTCAGCTGAGCTGTGTTGATGGGAAGAAGCAAAATTTTACCTGGCTTAGGTGGTGGTGGTTGTTGTTGTTGTTGTTGTTGTTTGCAGGCAATGGGGGTTAAGTGACTTGCCCAGGGTCACACAGCTAGTAAGTGTCAAGTGTCTGAGGCCAGATTTGAACTCAGGTATTCCTGAATTCAGGGCCGGTGCTTTAACCACTGTGCCATCTAGCTGCCCCCCACCCGGCTTAGTTTTGAAAGGACAAATAAAGATGGGATAAAAAAGTATTATTTATGTAGCATGTTCTGTCAAGGTAGCACTAAACATTTTACATTTAAATTTTTTGTTGTTCATGATTTTGCCCAAAACTCATGCAGAATCTTAGAATATTGTTTTAAGAAATTACTCAATAAATATTGATTTACTGGGATTTGAATTTTTTTTCAAGAAAATACATCATTAGAACTGCAAACATATTTTCAGCTGGAGACTAGCTGATCTGATGAAGAGATCTATTAACTGAAAATGAATAAATAAAAAGTAAGTGCTTACTGTGTAAGAAGCACTGGGGTTACAAGTTCAGCCCTGAACCTCAAGGAGCTTATATTCAAACAGGGAGAGAGTAGTGACTTGAGAAGAGTGTTTTAGTCTGGGGCAATCTTAGGGCTGATGGGTTGATGGATATGTCCTTTCCAGAGACTTATCATAGTGATAAGTCTTTGATTGATTGATTGATTACAATTCTGAGAGTAAGAGGTGGAGGTGTGTGAAAGGGAGATAGGCCTGGGTCAGGGCAGGAAGCAGCCTAGGTGAAGAAGCAAGCCTACTTTCTGGGAATTCAGAGTTGAATGGTTTAGCCCCTCTACAAGATCTCTGAAAGTCCTTTTTGAACAGTGAACCAACAGCAGCTATAGGGTAGAAATTGGAGGAGGAAGGAGAAAAGTTCCTGGGTATATATAACTGTTTAATGGGACACTGTGAAGAGGAGATAGGAGATAGAAAACTAGTGTGGCAGTGTGCATTATATTGGCAGGAAATACCTGGGAACAGGGGCTAAAGGATGTGTGAATAGTTTTCAGAAGAAGAAATGCTTGTTAACCATTTAATGGTCCAAACCACTAACAATAAGAGAAATGCATGTTAAAACAGTTTTGTCTCATACCCATTAAAGTGGCCAAAAAGACAGTCAATTTTATTGATAGATTGTAGAAAGATATGTTAATATCCAATTTACTATCCAATTAGCCTCCATTTAGTATCAGAGAAATATGGATTAAGTGGCAGCCATTCTATAAAACAGTTTGTTTGAATCTAAGTAAGTCTATATATACCTTTTGGCCCCAGTGAGACAATGACAAAATTCAATTTTACAAGTTATAATTAAGTGCCTTCTATGTGTAAGACATTGTGGTAGGTGCTGAGGATACAAAGGCAAAACAAAACAAAGAAACCTAAACAAACTTCAGCCTTTTGAATAGTTGCTGCCCTTTAAAAGCTTTTGCTTTTACTCGGGGAAGGGGAGATGTGTGCAAGCATGCACATAAATGTAAAGGAATTTTATTGTGCCATAAGAAAAGATCAATAGGATGGATTCAGAGAAATATTGGAAGACCTCTGAAGTTATGCAGAGGTAATAAAGTGGAGCCAATTAACAGGTGTGTAACTACAGTAATGTATCTGAAAACACTAAAAGCCAGCCGAATTTAGATTAATTGCAGTGGACCATCTTGGTTTCTGAGAACACAGGATGTGGTACGCTTTCCTCTTGGTATTGTATGGAATGTCAGAGTCGGTTGCTCTTTGTTTAGTTATTCTTAAGTATCTTTCTTTGTTGTAAGTTTAAGTGGTGAGGTTGTAGAGTGTTTCCATAAAAAGCAAAGAAAGGGCATAATTTTTAAAAAGTTTACAAAATAGCTGTAGAGTGGGTTAGCCAGTACTCTTGGGTAGTTAGCAATATTCAAGATTTTAACACGAGGTAACTATGTGATTGCATTTGTATCACTGAGATTTAGCGGGATGGGCTTCATAAATAGGAAGTAGTGTGGGATAGCGGAGAGACTGCTGGATTTGAAGTCTCAGGAACTAGAATCCAATTTTGGCTTTTCCCCTTAATCCTTGTGTAGTTTTAGGCAGTCACTTAATCTCTCCAGACTCGTTTTCCTTGTCTACAGAATGATGAGGCTGGATTTCTAAGGCCTTTTTGAACTCTTAAGTCTGTGATCTTCTCTGTCATATGTATTTAGAAGAAAGAAGACAGAAGGGCAAGTAGTATAATGCTTTCTATAAAGCATATGCCCCCTTCCTCCCTCCCACCTGGCCCCTCTATAAATTCACACCCCCTAGAAGTCTGAACAAGATAAAACCTTGGAATTGAGGTTAGGTAGCTCAACCTCTCTCTACCTGAAGCATCATTCTCCACTGCATCATCCTGCCAAAATATTCATCTCTGCTCAATAACTCCTGTGAAAACAACCTCATTGATTTAATTTTTGTACAGTTCTTATTGTTAGGGAGTTTTTTGTGTTTCACAGTAATTTTCACCCTTTGTCCATACTTTGGCATATAGGAAAAAGTACTGAGTGAGTACTTGGGAGATGATCTTGGTTGTCATCTCATTTCTGTCACTGTGTCACCTTAGGCAAGTTACTTGATTTTCTAGGACTCAGTTTAATCATTCGTAAAATACAGGTGGGGTAGGGAAAGCTGTGTACTAGATCTGGCCCCTTCCAGCTCTCATAATCAGTCATCCTACTTTTATTCTCTGTACTCAAGTAAAGTAAGTATGGTTGTCATTCTTCAGTGGTATTCATCACATTACTTTTGACTGGCAGAAGCCCTGTTGATGGGTCCCAGGTCTCCTGTTTTAGGTTACTCCAGGAGTTCCTGTTTGGCTTCCACCTATTACTTCCATGTCCATCTCCTGGCTTGTTCAAGTTTCCAAGCTATTTTATGTTGTCTTTTTAAGTGGAGCTTTGTCTCAGTGTCTTTTGAGGAAACCATTCACTAGCTTTTTCAGCAGTCTCATTTCTTACATTAAATTGTCAGAACAAGGCACTCTTGTCTTAAGATAGTTCCATCTTTATTATTTACTCATGGATTTTTTAGTTATAGCTCGAATCCTGACAGCTTCCGAATAGGTTCTTTGTCCCCTCACATACATAGTCTTTTTTGTTAAAAGTTTTATTCCTCTCCTGTGCTTGGTGTGTACATTGGTGGGGGTGTTCATTATCACTGACTTTGGCCTCTGATAAAGTCACTGAAATTTCACCCCAGCCTGGGTGTCATCCCACCCACCTCTTCTAGAATGGTATTACATGTTCTTTCTCCAAGGGATACATATCCTAGTTATTTGCTTGCAAGTAATGACTCAATAAATATTTCTTGGTTGACTTAGACATGACTTTTCTGCAAAAAATACATTGATAAGATTACAAAACAACCTAATCTGATGAAAATGTCTAAGCTGAAGATGTAAATTATAGTTACACACACACACGTGTATATATTATTTATATATATATATATATATATATATCCTAATTATTCTGCTCTAATGAGATATTCCCTTGTTTTGCATTCTACTCACATCTAGTAATAAGTTATAGGAAGATCTCAGAATCACAGATTTCAGGGGTTAGAAGAAGAATTAGACTCTGGTCCTTGTTTTTAGTCTTGTCTGACTCTTTGTGACCTCATTTGGGGTTTTCTTGGCAGAGATATTGGAGTGGTTTGCTATTTCCTTCTCCAGCTCATTTTATAAATGAGGAAACTTAGGCACATAAAGTTAAGTGAATTGCCCAGGGTCACACACCCAGTATATGTCTGAGGCTGGATTTGAACTCAGATCTTCCTGACTCTGGTACTGTGCCACTTACCTGCACCTACATATTCTTTATACCTCTGTGTGTGTGTGTGTGTGTGTGTGTATCCACTAAGGAGCCTGTTCTCTAATGTTAAGATATAAGCAAGGAAGGTCATTACTTAGAAATCTTATTCTTCCCTAATAGTATATATATTTTTTCCAGTTACATATAAGAATAGTTTTCAACATCATTTTTTATAAGATTTTTGATTTCCAAATTTTCTTCCTACCCTCCCTTCCCTTTCCCCTCCCCGAGACAGCAATCTGATAGTTTTTTATATATATATATATATATATATATATATATATATATGTGTGTGTGTGTGTGTGTGTGTGTGTGTGTGTGTATATAATATACACATATATATATGCTTATATTATATATACAAAATCATATTAAACATTAGAAATTTTATCCTTGTTGACTGAATATACACTAGTTAATATTTAAATAGAATATTTAATAGTTAAGCAACTTAAAATTTTTCCAGCTTTTATTCCTGAAATAATGGAAATGTATTTGTTGTCTTTGCTAGTGAACTCCTGAAACTGGCATACATTTTTTTTGTGGGGCAGTGGGGGTTAAGTGATTTGCTCAGGGTCACACAGCTAGTAAGTGTCAAGTGTCTGAGACTGGATTTGAACTCAGGTACTCCTGAATCCAGGGCCAGTGCTTTATCTGCTGCCCTACCTAGCTGCCCCCCATGTATAAATTTTTACTTTGATCTAAGATATCTATTTTTAGCAGTTTTTGTTTTGTTTTGTTTTTTTGCAGAGCAGTTAGGGTTAAGTGACTTGCCCAGCGTCACACAGCTAGTAAGTGTCAAGTGTCTGAGGCCGGATTTGAACTCAGGTACTCCTGTATTTTTAGCAGTTTTTAAAAATAAAAAAACCTTCAGTTTTTAATATATGCAACTTATATTTTATAAGGAATACCTCATCTTTTAAGAACTCTTTGAGGGCATTAAAAAATGTCCTTATGCCCTATATATAATCTTTGATAATCCTAGTGCATACATAGTTTTGGTTCTGGAATAATAAAGGGATGATAATCCTTTAAGTAACACTTGTTTTAGATATCCTGTTCATTGTGAGTATTGCCCTTAGCACAAGTTGTTTTTTTGTTTGTTTGTTTGTTTGTTTTTTTAGTGAGGCAATTGGGGTTAGGTGACTTGCCCACGGTCGCACAGCTAGTAAGTGTTAGGTGTCTGAGGCCAGATTTGAACTCAGGTACTCCTGACTCCAGGGCTGGTGCTCTATCCATTGGGCCACCTAGCTGCCCCTGTTTTTTGTTTTTTTGTTTGTTTTTTTTTTTTTAAGCAAAAAATTGAATTTAAGTAATTAAAGGAGGAATGAAGATGACATTGTTATAATGAAAGAACTAGGACTGGGAACAATGGAGGCATAGTCATTCCTGAAAGTGTTGCTTATTAGGTTTCACATAGTTCTTGTTTCCCCTTATGCACTTGTACTTTTTTTCCTGTCACATAGCATTTTGAAGCCTTTTGTTTTTTGTGGATTCCACCTTGTGTTTTCTAAATTATTGTGGGGCTAGATAGGGTTTTTCTAAAACATTTCTACTTACATATTAATGGCTATTTATATAATAATGGCTATTGCACCCATTTTGGCAGCAAACATTTATTATTAATTAATATTAAATATTAGAAGAGCATTGACTGAGTGACAGTTAACACAGGCTGAAAAGCCCCAGTGCCATATTGTCTCTGAGAGAGCACATGGCCTCAGGCAGAGTTCAGAAGCCCTACATTCATGACATTGGCCTAAGAGGAGAGTGAGCACCAAGAGACAGCAGGTCCAGGTCTGGAGCTGAGCTCAGCTGATGCCAGCCTCATGGTTGAGGTCTTTAGCATCTTTTGATAGAGGTGGATCACTGTATTGATCCAAGCTAATTGATTAGTGTCATTCACTTCCATTGGTTGATGTGACTTGAGGGTGGTCCATATAAAAAGAGCTCTACCAAGACATGACCTAATGGGAGAGACCCCCTGAGGGGCAAAGTCAGAGTCCAGAGAGGTACTGCTTAATCCCATCAGTTTACTGAACTAGTCAAAGAGGCTATTCTCCATTTCTGTTGTTCGCCCTGAACAGGATTAAAACTTCCTCCTAAAAACTGAATCCTCTGAAGTAGGGGGAGAGAAACCCAACTAAATTTGAGCCCCTGGGTTCCCACAAGAAATCCATTATTAGTTATTTTCTCACACTTCCACATTCTATTCGTTATTTAGCATTTGTATATGTCATATCTTTTCCACCAGATGCTAACTTAGGGCTGTTAGGGCAGAGAGCATGCTTTAATTATTTTTGTGTCTCTTTCAGCATCCATGTTATGCATAAATTTTTGAAATAAGGACAACGAACATGGCTTGGACAGACTTTTGGGAGATAGTGGAGGATAGAAAGGTCTGGTGTGCTGTGGACCATGGGGTCCTGAAGAATCTATTGGTTATTTAAACTCTGTGTTGATACGTGACTGGGCCACCTCTTCTAAGTATACATCTCTGTAATGATATCCTTTGAGCCATTTCTATGCGTTTTTTTTTTATTAGCAATATACACATACCTTCAAGTCGATTCAGGTCAATAAGCATTTATTAAACTGTAGACAGCACATATAAGACACTTTGCCAGGTGTTAAGGAGCCAGAGGAAATCATGAAAAACAGTATCTATCCTTAAAGACCTTACAGCCTATTATTTGAAGATGTACATCCCTAAACATGAGATAATTTTAGGAGTAGAGAGTCCCAGCACCAACACCAACACTGAGGGGAATCAGTAAAAGTCTCTGTAGGAGGCCAGACGTGAGCCTTGAAGGAAGCAGTTGATGTGAGGGAGGTGTGTATGCATTCCCATTCCCAGTGTGTTTTTGAAGCAGACAGGTTCTTAGAAGTAAATCAGGGAGACAATGCCAGATGCACAAGTTTTTCTAAGCCTAGTATAGATGCATCATTACAATCATATAGCTTTGCTCTAAAAGTTATTAAAAACTCAAGGATGAATGAAACTGGCTAACTCTTGTCCAAGAGGTGTAACTGGTCATTAAAAATGACAGCTATGACAGAGGGTCAGTGATTGGTATTATGACTCCTTGCTCATAAGGAGGTTCTAAAATGAAACGTGAGAAAAATAGCAAACTTTGACTTTTATTCCACTATATATCTCTTCAGTGCTTTTTGCCTGACCTACAACTTTAATTCTTTGGAGTTTGTAGTATTCTGTGACTTGTAGGCATACAGCATTACTGAATATTGATGTTAAGCAGATGGGCCTTTGGTTCCAGGAAAAACTTGAGGTCATTAAAAAAACTATCCAGGAGGCAGCTAGGTGGCCCAGTGGATAAAGCACCGGCCCTGGATTCAGGAGGACCTGAGTTCAAATCCAGCTTCAGACACTTGACACTTACTAGCTGTGTGACCCTGGGCAAGTCACTTAACCCTCATTGCCCCGCAAAAAAAAACCCAAAACAAAAAAACCCCAAAACTATACAGTTTCCCAAGCGCAGCCCAACCTAGTGTCCTTTATTCTGGGTCCGTTTCATTGTCCAGGAGTTCAGGTTTAAGATTGGAAAGAAATGAATACTGGACCGTACCTCATTTAAAAAAAAAGTTTAACAATAGCATGGAAAAGATTCTGTTCAACAAGGATACAGCATTTATATTTCCCCTTGTCTTTTTATAGAAGCTCATCTGGTCCAATGGGTGCATTGAATTGCATAGGTGGGGAATATGCATCTAGTCTGGAGGGCAGCTGACACTTAGGGGGCCAGGAAGTTGCTTCAGTTGCTTGACCTTTAACAAATTCACCTAGATGAATCAAAGTTTTGGGGGCAGCTTCTTGGTCTTTTAGAGAACAGCAGCCTGGCCCATGTGGCAGGAGCCTTAGTACCACATCATTGCTCCAGTAATGCCTCCTTAAGTGAACTTTCTCTTATTCTTCTCCACTCCCATTCTCCAAAAATTAGTAACCCGTTAACCTTTGGATTTCACTTAGCACTTTACTTATATGTCCTTGATAGATTATATTTATTTGTACATATATGTCAAAACCCCCTCCTAGGTTTTAAGTTCCATGAAGTTAGGAACTGTTCTGTATCTAAAATTTTAATTTCACGTAGCATCCAATTCAGTATAAAAATCTACTATGTGCAAGGCCAAGTGTAATCACAGGGACCACAGGTTTTATGGCATTCTGTAATGTTCGTGGAGCTCATGTTCTGTTGTGAGGGAGATATGTTTAATATAAGGGACTCAACAAATGACAGGCTTGGACTGAGATGGATTTGGAGGGTTAGGGAAGCCTTCATATGGGAGGTGGCACCAGAACCAAGCCTTCAAGGGAGGTAAGCATTCTAAGAAGTGAAAGGCCAAAGTGATTGAATTATATGAATGATGTAATCAGATGGAGACTGATATTAAATTGGGGAAGAATAAATGGATTGCTGTGCATTAGTGAAAGCCCAACTGAGGTCAGAAAACATATATTATCTGACATTGCATGCTGCAGATTTCCTGCATCACAAAGGGAAATAAATGAGAAGTTAGGGAAACAGATCAAAGCCATGCCACAGAAGCACGATAACCTAGTTCATCAGATATATCTTCATATAGGCTGGCCAAAAGCAGAGCAACTAATTATTTCTTGACTTGCTTTAATGTAACTGGATTTTCCTTGAGTTTATAGAGGGTGCAGAGTTTTGAATTGTATCCCAAATACTAGTCTTTGATAAATGGGCTTCAGAAATTGAATTAGATTTAATTTATATTTGATCTATGACAAGAGAAGCATCTTTTGAGTTCGTGATCTCAGTGAACTTTTTTTAAAAATTAATTTTATTTTTTGAAAAAATTTTTTTTCAAATTACATGTAAAGATATTTTTGGGGGTTCCAAAGTCTCCCACTCTCCCTTCCCTCCTTGCTCCTGAAGCCAGCAAGCAATCTAATATAGTTATACATTACAGTCATGTTAAACATATTTATTTCCACATTAGTCATGTTGCAAGAGAAGAACCAGAACAAAAGGAAAAAAAACACAAAAAAAGGAATAAACAACAAAAAGGCAACAAAAAAAGTGAAAATGGTATGCTTCAATCTGCATTCAGATTCTACCATTCTTTTTCTGAACGCAGAAAGCATTTTCCACCATGGGTCTTTTGGCATTGTCTTGGATCATTGTATTGCTGAGAAGAGTTAATTCTATCACAGTTAATCATCACACAATGCTGTTGATACCATATACAATGTTAGCTTTGTTTCTTTTAATGCTTTTTTGGAATGGGTAAATCATAGGATCATAGGCAATCAACAAGTGTTTATGAATCACCTGTGGACTTTTTAAATATAGTATTTTATTTTTTTCAACATTTGTTTCTATAAGATTTCTAGTTTCAAATTTTTCTTCCTTCCTCCCCTCCCCTTCCCTCCCCCTTCCCCAAGACAGCAAGCAATCTGATATAGGTTATATATGTACAATCACATTAAACATATTTCTGCATTAGTCATGCTGTAAAAGAAGAATCAGAGCAAAAGGGAAAAACCTTATAAAAGGAAAACAAAAAAAATAGAAATAGTATGGTTCAGTCTGCATCTAGATTCCACAGTTCTTTTTTTTCTGGATTTGGAGAGCATTTTCTCTCATGAGTCCTTTGAAACTATCTTGGACTGTTGTGTTGCTGAGAAGAGTCAAGTCTATCATAGTTGACCAACACACAATGTTGTTGATACTGGGTACAATGTTCTGATTTTTCTCATCTCACTTGGCATCAATTCATCTAAGTCCTTCCAGGTTTCTCTGAAATCCACCTGCTTATCGTTTCTTCACATTGATTTTTAAAAAAACTTTGTGTTCTCAATTTTCTTCTTCCCTCCCCCCTCAACCCTCCCTATGGAATTAAGCAATTCAATATAAGTCATACATGTGCAATTATGCCAAGCATCTTCACATTACTCAAGTTGAATCACCTGTGTTTTAAAAAAATTATTTGTGCTAAACTGTGTTTTTTAAATTATTGCTATTTATATATTAATGGCTATTGCGCCTATTGGATATTGGTACAAAACCTTTTGATTTTATTTAATCAAAAGTTTCCATTTTATATTCTATGATCCTCTTTACCTTATTTGATGAGAGGAAAACAACCCCTACTCAATAATTTTCCTGAACTCAGCAGTAAAGTGTCAAAGGCTCTTTTATTTCTTTCTTGCGAGAAAGTGCACAGTGAGCAGTGATTCAGTGTGCAACAGTTGAGTGCAAAGAATGGGAGCATGCAGGCTCTTTTTTTTTCTGTACCCCTACTGCATGTTAAGTCCCTCCCTTGTTTACCACTGGGTTACTAGAGAGTTACAATCTAGTCCTGAAATCTAGCTGATCAAAAGGCGCATTTAGAAAACCTACTTACATAATTTATTGAGTGTCTTAATATTCAATCAATTTAGAGTATTTCTCAATCCATTGGTTTTGCATGTCTTCCTTCTATCTAAGGCCTCCTCCACTGGGATTGTCTCATGTTACCATGCCCTGACATTATTTCGGGATGTTACACTTTACCCAAACTCAAGTCTCTAAACTTAAACCTCTTCCTTTTGAAAGGAATCCAGAGCCTATTCTCACATTTGATAAGTAATTTCTTCTTTGTTTCCCTAATTTTTCTCATACTTCACTGAAAAAAATGAAGGCCATTTGCTGAGAACTCCTTTTCTTGCATCACTCAGACATTGTCCCACACTGTCTCCTTCCTTCACTCATGTCTTCATGGAGAGGTGGCCTTTCTCCTTGCCAAGGAGAACCTCTAGGTTTCCAATTCTTTGCCACCACAAAAAGAACTGCTATAAATATTTTTGTACATATAGGTTCTTTTCCTTTTTTAAATTTCTGTGGAATATAAATCTAGTAGTAGTATTACCAGATCAAAGGGTATGCATAGTTTTATAGCCCCATGGGCATAATTCTAAATTGCTCTCCATAATGGTTGGATCATTTCAAAACTCCACAAGCAGTACATTAGTGTCACAATTTTTTCATATGCCCTCGAACATTTCTAATTTTCCTTTTCGTTCATATTTGAGGTGGTGCATCATAGATGTTTTAATTTGCATTTCTCGAATTAATAGTAATTTAGTGCATTTTTAATAGTCGGGGAATGAATTTTTTAAAATTAAAAGTATTTTATTGTTTTCCAGTTACATGTAAGGATAGTTTTCAACATTTGTTTTCACAGCATTTTTAGTTCCAAATTTTTCTCCCACCCTCCCTTCCCTCCCTCCTCCCCAAGGCGGAAAGCAATCTGATATAGGTTATATATGTACAGTCACATTAAGTATATTTCTGCCTTAGTCATATTGTGATAGAAGAATCAGAGCACAAGAGGAAAACCTCAAAAAAGAAGGAAAAAAAACCAGCCCCAAAGTAGAAACAGTGTGGTTCAATCTTCATTCATAGTCTACAGTTCTTTTTTCTGGATGTTGAGAACATTTTCTATCATGAGTTCTTTGAAACTGTTTTGGATCACTGCACTGTTGAGAAGAGCCAATCATCACACAATGTTGCTGTTAACTTTGTACATTGTTCTCCTGGTTCTGCTCCTCTCAGTCAGCATCAATTCATGTAAGTCCTTCCAGGTTTCTCTGAACTCCTCCTGCTCATTGTTTATTACAGTACAATAGTATTCCATTACATTCATATACCACAATTTTTTTTTACCTGTTCCCCAATTGATAGGCATTCCCTCGATTTCCAATTCTTTGCCACCACAAAGAGAGCTGCTATAAATATTTTTGTACATGTGGGTCCTTTTCCCTTTTCTTTGGTCTCTTTGGGATACAGACCAGCAGGGGTACCACTGGGTCAAAGGGTATGAACAGTCCCATAGCCCTTTGGGCATAGTTCCAAATTGCTCTCCAGAATGGTTGGATCAGTTCACAGCTCCACCAACAATGCATTAGTGCTCTGATTTTTCCACAGCTTCTCCAACATTTATTATTTTCTTTTTTTGCCATATTAGCCAATCTGATAGGTGTGAGGTGGTACCTCAGAGTTGTTTTAATTTGCATTTCTCTAATCAGTAGTGATTTAGAGCATTTTTTTTTTCATATGGCAATAGATAGCTTTGATTTCTTCATCAAAGAACTGCCTGTTCATATCCTTTGACCATTTCTCAATTGGGGAATGACTTACATTCTTACAAATTTTATTTAGTTCCCTATATATTTTAGAAATAAGGCCTTTATCAGAAATACTGCATGTAAACATTGTTTCCCAGCTTTCTGCCTCCCTTCTAAGTCTGGCTGCATTGCTTCTGTTTGTACAAAACCTTTTTAATTTAATGTAATCAAAGTCATTCATCTTGCATTTCATAATATTCTCTATCTCTTCTTTGGACATAAATTGTTTTCCTCTCCATAGATCTGAGAGGTAAACTACTCCTCTCCTAATTTCTCTATGGTATTACCCTTTATGTCTAAATCTTGTACCCATTTTGACCTTATTTTGGTATATGGTATAAGATGTTGATCTATGCCTAGTTTCTGCCATACTATCTTCCAGTTTTCCCAGCAGTTTTTGTCAAATACTGAGTTCCTATCCCAGAAGCTGGTGTCTCTTGTGCCTAACCTATTTCATTGATCCACCACTCTATTTCTTAGCCAGTACCAAATAGTTTTGTTGACTGCCACTTTATAGTATAGCTTCAAATTTGGTATGGCTAGCCCACCTTCCTGTGCATTTTTTTTTTCATTAGTTCCCTTGATATTCTTGACTTTCTTTTTCTTTTTTCTTTGTTCTTTTGCAGGGCAGTGAGGGTTAAGTGACTTGCCCAAGGTCGCACAGCTAGTTAAATGTCAAGTGTCTGAGGCTGAATTTGAACTCAGGTCCTCCTGAATCCAAGGCCAGTGCTTTATCCATTGCACCACCTAGCTGTCCCCTGGGAGTGGGTTTTTTTTTTGGGGGGGGGTGAGGCAATTGGGGTTAAGTGACTTGCCCAAGGTGACACAGCTAGTAAGTGTTGTGTCCAAGCTTGGATTTGAACTCAGGTCCTCCTGACTCCAGGGCCCATGCTCTATCCACTGTGCCACCTAGCTGCCCCTGGGAGTGCGTTTTTAAAAAGACAATTCTGATCAACTAAATGATCAACTATGATTCCAGAAGAAGGGCAAAGGACTCTGTCCACCTAATGAGAGAGATGATGGACTGACTAATAAGCAAAATAAAAAAAAAAATTCTAGGTTGCACAATGATTAAAGCACTGAGCCTGAAATCAGAAAGACCTGAGTTTAGATTTAGCCTCAGACACTCCTAGCTGTGTAAAATCCTGCCCCCCCCCAGTCACTTAATCTTAATTTGCCTCTGTTTCCTCTGTTGTTAAATAAAGATAATAAGAGTACCTACCCCCAGGGTTGTTTTGGGGACCAAATAAGCATAGTGCTTGGCACATAGTAGATGTTGTTTAAATGACTATTTTCTTACTCTTTTCCCTTCCATTTTTTGATATGACCAATGTGGGAAAATGTTTTACTTGACATGCTTTTGTGTTACAGAGGTTCTGTATTTCTTTTTTTACCTCCCTTTCTTTTCTTTCAGTGGGTGGGACAGAAAAAAAGAATTCTTAGTCATTAAAAAAATTTTTTTTTTAAATGAAGAAAGACCCTCAGCTGTGAAGGTTGGGGAAAGGGAGTGAATGCTGTGGGAGGCTTGCAGAAGGGATAAAAAGGTTTTGGAATAGCAACTGTGGTGAGCGGGATAGTGAATTGATTAAGGGGATATATAAAGACTGCCTTACTATAACCCATTTAAGATTATGCAATATAAACTTGAAGTGGACCTAGTTAACATGATTTTATGGTTTTCTTCAGCTCAGTCCAGTAGCATATGAATAGGAGCCAAGGTGGCAGATTATGGGAAAAACCCAGCGTTGGGGTTTGTAAAAACTTGATTGACAATAATGTTAAAAATTAATGAGTAGGGGGCAGCTAGGTGGCACAGTGGGTAAAGCACTGGCCCTGGATTCAGGAGGACCTGAGTTCAAATTTGGCCTTGACACTTACTAGCTGTGTGTGACCCTGGGCAAGTCATTTAACCCTCATTGCCCCCTCCCCCCCAAAAAAATTAATGCATAAAGTCTGTCCCCAAATTTAGGATTTAGGTAGGGAAAGGAGGAGAGGGTGGTCAGTGTAGAGATAATAGCCTGGAAAATAACTGAATAGAGATTAGTGGTCATGGTGAGGATGAAGAAGAGAGACAGGGATTGTCAAGTAGAGGGAAAGATACAATGATAGAAAGTGATGATGAGAGATTTCAGAACATATGAACATGGAAGGGAAAGAACATTTTGGAATGATGGCCAACTCAAGGGTATGAGCATCTCTGTGTATAGCCCTGGTGCACTAGATGTCATAGGAATTAAGTAAATTGAAGGAGTCTGTTTATTTTGTAAACTTTAAAGTTCTGTATACATGTTATTATCATCCCAATATGAGGGAAGGAATTGAGAAAGAGAGACCATGAGCTAGGAATTGAACTCAGGGAGGAAGGAGGAGATTGTTCTGGAAGGGTTCATAGATCATAGACATCAGGATTTGAATTGATTGATAAAAGTTTTTTAATGTGAACCTCAGAAGACGAGAGGTTGCTGAGTGAAGACAGTAGAGAAAATCTGGTAGTTACAGTGGGAATGAGCACTCTTGTTCTTCCACCTTGACCACTGAGTCGGGGGAGGTATGAAAGAAAGTGCAACCATATCGGAAAGGGTGGTCACCAGGGGTGTGATGTCCATTGGGTCCAAGTAAATGTGTGTGGTCACCCTGTCTGTCACCTTGTGGGGACAGCTAACTAGGACAACAGTTTCACAGTTTAGGTATTCAACATTTATTAAAATATATTAGAGTTAACAGAGAGAGAACAAGAATGGGAAAACCTAACCTACCCTCGAGGAGAAATCAGAGCTGCCAACCCCATAAGGTTCCAACCACCAACTCCTCAAACCAACTGCCTTACACACTGCTTCAACCTGGTTGATTGAGGGTGGTCACATGCTCACACAGCAGGGGGTCCATGTAATGTTAATTATATTGTCACAGAGTTAAGTTTCAGTGAGAACCAGAATATGGAAATAGTAAGAAAAAAAAAATTAAGATGTAGGATATTGATCACACTTTTTTTTTTTTTTTTAGTGAGGCAATTGGGGTTGTGACTTGCCCAGGGTCACACAGTTAGTAAGTGTTAAGTGTCTGAGGCTGGATTTGAACTCAGGTACTCCTGACTCCAGGGCCGGTGTTCCATCCACTGCGCCATCTAGCTGCCCCTAGTTGGTTTTTTTGTTTTGTTTTAGCTAGTAAGTGCCAAGTGTCTGAGGCCAGATTTGAACTCAGGTCCTTCTGAATCCAGTGCTGGTGCTTTATCCACTGCATCACCTAGCTGCCCCCTGGATCACACTTTCTTTCTTTCTTTTTTTTTTTGTTTGTTTGTTTGGTGAGGCAATTGAGGTTAAGCGACTTGCCCAAGGTCACACAGCTAGTGTCAAGTGTCTGAGGCCGGATTTGAACTCAGGTCCTCCTGAATCCAGGGCTGGTGCTTTATCCACTGCACCACCTAGCAATCACGCTTTCTTAATATAGACCACAAAATTGAAAAAAAAAAAAGTCAAGATTTAGTACCTATGTTTACCTACCTCTATCATTCTTTGAAAAGGATATCATTTAATAAAATTTGACTTGTCTTACAAGTTTACTTCTCAGAAAGGTTAAGAAATATGATGGGTAAGGGGATACTCTGCATTTAATTCTGAACATGGTTGAAACAGAAGTTAAAATAATTTGTGAGAGTGATAATGCCTTAGAATTCTTAATAGTGAAGGAAGAAAATCCTGCATGATGCCACTGTGACTTTCCAGAACAAATTACTCATTCTGGACCAGTATTGCCCTAAGTGTATTGGCTTTCCCTGTTAGAGGGTAAGCTTCTTATTTATGTCCTCACCAGTGTTTAACAGTGCAAAGAACTTTGTAAGTTCTTAATAAATGCTTTTTTTCCCCATTTATAATCCAAATTGCTTTGCAACTTTCCAGCTATGAAATGACTGGAACAATTTACAGTTCCACTAGTAGAGTATTAGTGTGCTTATTATCCTTCCATAGTTGATCCAACGTTTATTGTTCCCCTTTTTTGTCATCTTTGCCAATTTGTTGGGTATAGGGTACAACCTCAGAGTTGTTTTGTTTCACATGTTTCTTCTTATTAATTATTTTGAGCAAAATTATATATGGTTGTTACCAGTTTGCATTTCTTTTGAGAATTTTCATTTCCTTTGACTGCTTATCCATTGACAAGTATATCTTGGTCTTTTATATTTGTGTTACTTCTCCATGTCTCTTTAGATAGAAAATCATTGTAGGAGATATTTAACGAAGCTGTTTTTCCCCCAGTTAACTACTTACCCCTTTATCCTAGTTGTGTTAATTTTGTTATTATGGAAGCTTTTGTATTTCAATTAAAGTAGCTTAGATTTTAAGGAAAAGAGGCATGTAACTAAGGGCAAATATGAAATGGCACAAAATTGTAAGAAAAGTATCATGAAGGCTAACATTCTAAATGAAGGAAGACTTTTAGAGAATGTACAAAGAGAAAATATTTTTTAATTTTTAATTTAATATTTTATTTCTTCCCAATTACATGTAAACATAATTTTTAACATTCATCAAAAAATATTTTTCGAGTTCCAAATTCTCTTCTTCCCCATCTCCTCTTGTTGAGAAGGCAAGCAATTTAATATAGATTATGCATGTGCAGTCTTGCAAAACATATTTGTGTGTTGATCAGGTTGTGAAAGAAAACAGCAAAAAAAACCCCCAAAACCAAAAAAACCTGGAAAAAGAAAAGCTTGCTTCAACCTTCATTCAGACTTCAGTTCTTCCTCTGGAGATGGATCTAATTTTTTCATCCGAAGTCCTTCAGAATTGTCTTGGATCATTGTTGTAAAGTTGCTAAAATCCTAGCTAGTCTGTCTAAAATTATCTAATGAGTGGTCACCATTAAATTAGAAGCTTTAGCAAGAGTTTAGATTTTTAAATATTTATTAAAGAGCATTAGGATCTAATGATCAGAGAGAAAGGTAAAAAAATCTAACTATTTCTAAGAGATCCCATCATCCAACCTGCCATGGCGAGGTCAGGAATTAAAAAGACCAATGCTTCCTTCTTCCTCTCAGAAGCCTCCTGTGAAACTGGGAACATCCCATCCACACATACACACACAGCTCCAAGCTAATTGGCTGGTAGCCTTGATAGACAGTACCCACGAGCAAACGTCACTTTCTGATGCCAAGGAAAAGCCGCATGGCTTGTGCTCAAATGCCTTCTCCTCATGGCGGAGCTTTCCTACAGTAACTCTCCAACAGGTGGCATCACTCCAATCGTTACATTGTATTGCTTAGAATATCTAAATCATTCATAGTTGATCATCATACAATATTGATGTTACTGTATACAATAATCTCCTAGTTCTGCTCATTTTACTTTGCATCAGTTCATGCCAGTCTCTCTAGGTTTTTCTGAGAGTATCCTCCTTGTCATTTCTTATGGTACAGTACTATTACATCATACTCATATACAACAACTTGTTTAGTCATTCTCTGATTGGTGGACATCCTCCTCAATTTCCAATTTTTTGCCACCACAAAAAGAGCTGCTATAAATATTTTTGTACATATAGGTCCTTTTCCTTTTTGTTTTTTATCTCTTTGGAATATAGACCTAATAGTATTGCTTGGTCACAGGGTATGCATGGTTTTATAGCCCTTCGGACATAGTTCCAAATTGCTCTACAGAATGGTTGAATCACTTAATAACCTCACCAACAATACATTAGTGTCTCAGTTTACCCATATCCCCTCCAACATTTGTCATTTTCCTTTTTCTGTCCATAATAATATCCTTTTGATAGGTGTAGTGCGGTAGTTCAGGGTTGTTTTAATTTGCATTTTTCTAATCAATAGTGATTGAGAGCATGTTTTTTATATGACTGTAGATAGCTTTGATGACTTTGTCTGAAAACTGCCCATTCATATCATTTGACCATTTATGAGTTGAGAAATGTCTCCTCTTTTTTTAGAAATTTGACTCAGTTCCCTTTATATTTGAGAAATGAGGTCTTTATTAGAGAAACTTGTAAAGTTCTTTCACAGTTCTGATTACTGTGTATTTCTCTCCATCTTACTTCCCCCCTGTTTATCCTATTCTTACCTTTCACCCAGTCCATTCTTAAAAGTATTTTACTTCTGACTTTTACCTCTCTCAGACCACCCTTCCTTTTATCAGTTCTTCTCCCCCCCCCATTTCCTTCCCATCTTATACTGTAGGGTAAGATAGATTTCTATACTAAACTGAGTGTGTATGTTATTCCCTCTTTGAGCCAGTTCTGATTAGAATAAGGATATCCATTTTCTTATCAGTGGATAAAGTACTGAATTTTGAGTCTGGAACATTTGAACTCATCTCTCACCTCTGACTCCACTTCCATGGCTCTGGGTCACTTAACTTCTCTGTTTCAATTTTCTTCTAATCTATTAAATAATACCTGTTATTTTTGTTAGTTATGTGATAATAAATAAGAGTACGCAAAATAGTTTGCAAAATTTAAAGTACTGTATAAATGTCATTTGTTACTAATTTTTATAGAAGATATTTATATGCACCCATCTTATCTTTCTCAGACCAATTCACCTTTTTTTTAAATAGAATTTTATTTTCCAAAATATATGTAAAAACAAAATTTTAACATCAATTTTTAAAAAACTTTGTGTTCCAACTTCTTTTCCCCCCTCCATCCCCCCCCCCCCAAGAACTCAAGCAATTCAAAATAAGTTATACATGAATAGTCATGGAAGAATTCCCATATTAGCTAGTTGTGAGAGAAAACAGTCAAAAAAACCAAAACTTCAGATTAAGGAATTGTCAAAGAGGAAATGAAAAAAAAATTTTAAAACGTGTTTCCATCTGTTTTCAGATACTATCAGTTCTTTCTCTGCAGATGGGCTGCAGTCTTCATAAGTCCTTCAGGGTTATATTGGATCATTGCCTTGCTGAAAATAACCACATGCTTCCCAGCAGATCATCCCCCACTATTGCTCTTATTTTGTATACAGTACATTTCACTCTGCTTCAGTTCATGTAGGTCTTTCCAGGTTTTTCTGATAGTATCCTCTTCATCATAACCTCCCTCCTTCTTCAACCCTCCCTATGAAATCAAGCAATTCAGTAGGTCATACTGGTGCAGTAATGCAGAACATCTTCATCTTCCTTGAAAGTGTTTTGCTTTTTACTGCTTTCTCCCCCAGTCTGTCCTTTCCTCCTTCCCTTCCTCCCCTGCTTTTCTCCCTCTCCCCCCCAGGGCAAAAATATATTACTATACCTACTTGAGTATGTATGTTAGTCCTTCTTTGAGCCAATTCTGATGATATTAAGGTTCACTCACTCCCCAACTCCTTCCCCCTCTTCTAAGCTTTCTTCTTGTTTCCTTTATGTGAACTACCTCTCCCCAGACCATCTCTCCCCTTCTCCCTCACCCAGTTTATTCCTCCTACACCTCAACCTTATATTAATGATGTCATCATGGATTAGTTAGGTGGCACAGTGGACAAAGCACCAGCCCTGGACCCAGGAGGCCCCAAGCCCAAATCCAGCCCCAGACATAGGACACCCCACCCTGTCTGCCCTACAAAGAACAAAACATAAATGCTTTTTTTTTTTTTAAGTGAGGCAATTGGGGTTAAGTGACTTGCCCAGGGTCACACAGCTAGTAAGTGTTAAGTGTCTGAGGCTGGATTTGAACTCAGGTACTCCTGACTCCAGGGCCAGTGCTCTATCCACTGCGCCACTTAGCTGCCTCAAAACATAAATGCTTTACAGATATCATCCCTTCATATTCAGTTCAGCCCTGTCTTCTGTGAATTTCTTACTGAGATAGTTCTTATGATTTCAAAGTATTATCTTCCTATGTAGGAATTGTTAAGGGCTAAAATTCTAGTTGAACTGTCTAAAATATCTAATGAGTGGTCGCCAATAAATTATAAGCTTTAGCAAGAGTTAGACTTTTAAGCATTTATTAAGGAGAATAAGAATTTGGTAAAGAGAAGAAGAAAGGCCTAGATTCCTATCTATTAAAGGGAGAGCACATTTCTAGCTCCGCTCTCCACCAGAGTCCAGAGGAAAGAGAGCGAGACTGAGTGCCAGTCTCTTCCTTCCTCCTCCCACTCACCCGCGTCACTTCCTTTTCCCAAAGAAAAGACTCCTGGTCTTGCCCTCAAAGACCTTCACTTCATGGGTGGAACTCTTCTACAGTAAGTCTCCAGCAGGTGGCGTCATTCCAATCGTTACAGAATGTAAACAGTTTGATCTTTTAATATCCCTCATGAAGTCTTTTTCCTGTTTACCTTTTCATGATTCTCCAGGATCTTGTATTTGAAAGTCAAATTTTCTATTCAGTTCAGGTCTTTTCATCACAAATGCTTGAAAGACCTCTTTCTCATTGACATCCCATTTTTGCCTCTGAAAGATTATACTCAGTTTTGCTGGGTATGTGATTTTTGGCTGTAGTCCCAGTTCCTTTGCCCTCTGGAATATCATATTCCATGCCCTTCGATCCTTTAATGTAGAAGCTGCTACATCTTGCTTTATCCTTATTGGATCTCCACAGTATTTGAATTCCTTTTTTCTAGCTGCTTGCAGTATTTTCTCATTGACCTGGGAGTTCTGGAATTTGGCTATAATATTCCTGGAGGTTTTCCTTTTGGGATTTCTTTCAGGAGGTGATTGGTGGATTCTTTCAATTTCTATTTTAGCTTCTGCTTCTAGAATATCAGGGCAATTTTCCCTCACAGTCTCTTGGATGATGGTGTCTAAGCTTTTGTTTTGGTCGTGGTTTTCAGGTAGTCCAATGATTTTCAAATTATTTCTCCTAGATTTATTTTCTAGGTCAGCTGTTTTTCCAAGGAGATATTTCACATTGCCCTCTATTTTTTCATTCAGTTGGATTTGCTTTACTGTGTCTTGGTTTCTCATAAGGTTACTAGCTTCCATTTGTTCAATCCTAATTCTTAGGCAATTTTTTTCAGCAGACAGTTTTTTAATCTCCTTTTCCATTTGGCTTTTCAAACTGTTGACTTTTTTCTCATGACTCTCCTTCATCGCTCTCATTTCCCTTTCCATTCTTTCCTCCTTTTCTCTACATCTTCTTTCTATTTCTCCTACTTTCTCTTCAGAGTCCCTTTTGAGAGCTTCCATGGCCTGAGACCAGTTCATATTTTTCTTGGAAGCTTTGGATGTTGGAGCTTTGACCCTGTTATTATCTTCATCTTTGAGGTTGTATTGTGGTCTACCTTACCCCCAAAGAAGTTTTCGATGGTCTTCTGCTTTCTCTGCCTACTCATCCTGGCTTATTATTTCTTGTCTTTTAACTCCTTCTTAAAGTGTGGTGCTGCTTCCAGGACACACTGTTCAAGCTACAGCATGGCCTGGGGGATGGTTGGGGCTTCTTTTCAGCCTGCCTGGCCTTGCTTTCATTTGATTTTAAGCTCTCCACTGGAGGGTGGTGCTGCTTCTCGGCTCTGCTCCTGTTCTTAGCTTCAGAGGGTCCCAGGTGTTTTGGGTTGAGGGGAGGCAGGCTTTAATCTCACCTGGCCTGTTCTCAGGTCCGGAGATAACCGCAGGCCTACTTTACTAAGTAACCAACCAGCAAAGCTTTCTCTGGTGTGGTTCTCAGCTTCTGATGAGACTGCTCCCCTGTTCCTCTCCCCCACCTGGGTCTCCCGCCGCTCAGGATTTCTTCCTCGTTGCCCGCTGGGGTGGGACAGTCGAATCCTTCCCCCCAGTCCACTGGTACCCCTGCACTTACCCCCTCGGGCCAGCCGTTCAGTCCAACTGCGTACTCGGTTCCAGAAGATGCTGGTGCTGCAGCCGATTCAGAGGCATTGGGGCAAATTCCTCTGGCGGGTGTCTGGTGTGTTGGCCCGATTGCGGGGTTAGGCTTTATTTGTGGCCCAGCATGGCCCCCTGAGATCTATCTATAGCTGGAACAAACTCTCTGCCTGTATTTTTGTGTGTTTTTCTGCCCCAAGGGTTCTTTTATTGCTATTTTTGGGGTGGTTGTATCAGGAGCCCTGTGCGTTTAATGTCTTTCCTCCACCATCTTGGCTCCGCCCCAATTCATCTTTTTGCAAAAGGACTCAGATTGTTTCTATCTAATTTGGAACCTCATATTAATAAATAATCCTGTTGAAGGTATTTCTACTTTTGAGTGTCTGTGAATAGCTAAATATTCAATAAATAGCAAGGACCTTTACATTTTATGTACAAGAAAAAAACAATTCTTTGGCCTGTGTTTAATTGCTTGCTGTCTGTTATGTTTCTACTTGTGTGTGTGTGTGTGTGTTTAACTCATGAGTCACATTTAGCTGTTTTTCATAAAGGCCTACCTTATCTCTGAAAAACTTCTAAATTTAAACTTTCTAACAATGAAATGAAATTTAAGACAGGTTTTCCTTGGTGACTTGGACCAATTGATTGCAGGGATTACAGATTTTATGGCATGAGGCTAGGCTGTTGTTTCTGGTCTGTAAGTCAAGAGGAGGTTGTGGTAACATTGCTTTAAGTATTTTCTCCCTCCTTTTGAAGTTTGCTTCTCAGTCCTTTCCTGTGGTCTGATCTTTTGGCAGGTGTGGCTTTTCCTTGGGCATGCTCACTCTCTCTGCTAGTATGGATTACTGGCTACTGAAGCCCTGAGAGTTCTGTTGTCTATGTGCATGATATATGTGTGGGAGGTTTTCCTTAACTCCTGGGGGTGCTGGTTCTCTTTGTTTCCCTGATCTCTTGTTATATGACCAGTCTCCTTCCTTTTCTGGCTAAAGAGATGCTTACTGGCATTTGTCAAACCATATCTTATGGTTAAGTCATCCTTGGGAATAGGTTCTTGCAGCCTGATATTCCCCATGAATGTTTCTGTTGACCTATGGGTTACCTATAATTTGATCTGCTGAGACTGTGATGTATTCCATAAGTCACAGCTTTCTAATTTCACTGAAAGATGGGTATTAAAAAATGATGCTTTTTTGTCAGGCAGAATCTGAATTCATTCAAAGCTCTTCATGGTTTCTGAAATGAAATCTGTTCTCTGAGTCAGCTCTATCCAGCTTCTTGCCCCTCTTTGCTTGTCCAAGGAACATTTACAATTTGACTAAATGGGAAGCTTACTGTGCTTGCTAATATCCAGGCAATATGCATTCTTCATCTACTTTCCCTCCACAACTGGGTGCTTTACCAGGTTGTATGATATCCCCCCTCCCCCCCAGGTTTAGTTTTGAGACAACCCCTATATGGCATTATTTGGAAAACAGCACCTAAGAAATTCTACCGTTTGCAGAAAATCTATTCTATGTGAAGAGATAGTATACCTGCCATGAGAGTGATGAACATATCTGGTGAGTATACATACCATAGATCTCTCCCTTTTATGCCTTTCTCCATATTGATAATCTGTATTATTGTACCAATATACCTTTAGTATTATCCATCAAGGAAACGTTTAGGATTTTCATAGTGGTTATAGGAGACATTTGTTGAAAGGAACAACTTTAAGGCCTTGTTTTGGTCTGAGAATACTTTTTTGGGGGGGACGACTAATAATAATAATAAAAATAACAACCAGGCACAGCAGGATATTGTATTCCTTGCTTCCCTAGTAAAGGTGGTATATAGAAAAGTTTTTAATATGAGGCTGCTTGTTCCTTTTGAATTTGTGCATTAATTAATCTCAGATTAATTACTTTGGAGATGAGAAAATAAACATTTATGCCTCATAAAGTAATCAGTTTCATTTTGGAGGAGGGTTGTTTTTATGTGCAGATTTGTCCAGTATATCTTAGAACTTTCAAAGGAAATATTCATGGTACATAGCTGTTGTGCCTCTGAGAAGCATATAACCTTTTGGCCTTTTAAAATTTTTCAGTTCTGAACCAATTTTCAACATTTTTTTGTATTCTACCTTTGTGTTCAAGTTATCAGTCTTCAGTCTTTATGTTGAATTTGTTTGATGGTTCTTCTTAGGGTCTTTGTAAAATTTCTTTTGTTGTTGTATTGTTTCAGTTGTGTCCAACTCTTTGTCACCCCATTTGGGGTTTTCTTGGAAAAGATATTTGGAGTGATTTTCTATTTCCTTCTCCAGTTCATTTTACAGATGAGGAAACAAAGGCAAACAGGGTTAAGTGACTTACCCAGGGTCACAGTAAGTGTCTGAGGCCAGATTTGAACTCAGGAAGATGATTATCTTCCTGACTCCAGGCCTAGCACTCTATCCATTGTCCTACCCATTCAACAGATTTTGGTATGTAATCTGTAATTATCTTTAAGGTGGTTCTTTTGCCTTTTTTTTTTTTTTTTTAGCACTCCTAGGAAGGAAGACAAAAATACCATGAAATAATGTTTTTTGTTGCCTTCAGATATTATGAAACCAACTTTGACAAATCTTACTTGTTTCTCCAAAGAGAATTTATAAATCCTCCACTTACTGGCCTACTTTAAAAAATATCTTCCACTTTCATTTATAGCAAGACTTTCAATTTTAATATGATTTAGTTTAAGTAGCACCTTAACTTATTACTGTTCCTTGACTAAGGATCTCATATTTTTTCTTTTTCTTTCACTCAACCACTGTCATTATCACAGCAGAAGGCGGGTGTATAGACACATAGACGTCAGCATTATTTTGTATTTTTGTTTGTTTAATTTGTTGCTATGGGCAAATGATTTCTTACCATTGGCTATCCTCTTGGCATTGAATTGTTCCATACTTAGTAAGTCTAGTCCTTGGGTAGCAGTCTATTAATAGAAACAGAATAGTTTGGTAGAATATGCCAGAACTCGCTGTCTTCAAATAAGGCAAGGCATTAGAGTAAGACTTTTGTGGATTTTTTTTTTCAACCCGAAAGTTGTAGAGATTTTGTTTTGTGGGATGGGCTGTGATCTGTACTGTGGAAGGGTGTTTACACATCATTGAGATCTCAGATCTATTGAAGTTTGAGAAAGAAGACTATCAATCAATAGTGGATTTTTTTTTTTCTTTTTTGGACAAAAGGAGACTTCTCTCCCTCTCTTGGGGGGAGTTATTATACTGAACTCTTCCATTTGGAACTCTCTCCTTATGATAGCTTTAAAATCTTAATTGTTTTTAAAATTGTATTCCCAGATTTGAACTCAGGAAAATGAGTCTTCCTGATCCCAGGCCCAGCACTCTATCCACTGCACCACCTAGGTGTCCTTTGTTGTTCAATTGTTTTTCTGTCAAATGACCAAAAAAAAAAAAATTAAAAAAAAATTGTAATTTTGTTTCCATTTGCAAATTAGAAAGTCCTATTATGCTTCTGCAGTAGATAACTTGGTTTAGTCTGTAGTACATTTAAAATGAAAGTTTCTTACTGGAAATATGCAGATATCTTTTAACAAAAACCCAGAGAAAGAACAATCTGTAAATCATAATTTTATATGATTGACTACTGTTATTCATATAAATTTGAGTCTGTGTTTTCTGATAGCCTCAGCTTTTTCACTGTGTAAATGAGTAACTCTTTCATATGGCTGTATTTCTTTTTTGTAAGCCATACTCTTTATGAGTAGTAAAAATGTTAAGTTTTTAATCAGTTAATTTTTTCCCCTTTTATTGGAGACTAGTTTTTGTTATTTGTCTAAGATCATTAACTACCTATAAAAGGTCATTGTACTATGGGTAGCTTAATTAATGTTCATTTATAATTTCTTTGGATTATTGAGAGACCAGAATTTTCAGGTGATACGGAAGTAACAGTTAATAATTTAAGTTGAGGACTACTTGATCTAGATGTAGAAATATTTGTATGGGCTTTAAAATGAAACTGCCTTTTAGCATACAGGGTAATTTGTATTCATGACAGTATTTGTTTTCCATGCATCAAAGAAATCAAAACTTCCAGTGAAAGCAAGATAAACTTGATAGTAATATAACTTTCAAAAAGGAAATGAAAATAATAGTTTGCTTCAGTTCTCTAGTCTAGCAGAAGCAGGCAGTAGCTAATTTTTGGCTTTAAAAATTTGAGTGTAGATTTAACATTAAAAATAAATTCTTTTTAGGGCCAGATGACCTTCTTTCAGTTAGACCCTTGAAGGATGCACGTTTCAAAGCTGGTATCTCTTTAATTCATAGCTGGGGGTCATGGATGATAACATATTCACTGATGATAGTATAGTTGGAATGGTATAGCCTGGGAAGTGTAGGTGGAGGCCAACAAAATTAGGTTTGGAAGAGAGAAAACTAACCCTGTGATAAATCTTTAAAAATAGCTTTCTTTTATTTATTTTTCAGAGCTTTATGAAAGTTTAAATAGATTATACCTTCTTAAAAGAGGTCATCAGATTAGTTAAGTAAAGTCTTTTCCCCCTTACAGAAATCATGATATATTTTTTGCTCCCATTGTTTGTATATAGTAATTCTATTTTATTATTTTTTAAAAATAAAATCTTACCAGTCTAGATGGAATAAAAGTTATTACTGTATTTCTTTTGTTGTTCATCTTAGGGGTATGAGTTATAATGTCTATCCACTAATGCTCTGTCATGTTTATAATATATGACCATATATTATATATGATCACTGGTTACACATTTGGACTAGCCATTAACTAATTTCATTCTTTCTAGAGTTCTTTAAAACCTTTAAAGCAAAGTCATCTGGTATCAGTACTTTATCTAGAAAAACTTATGTATTTGGCATTCTCTCATCTAGGGCTTTCAACCCATCTGCTTCAAAAAACAAGTTTGGGAGTGGAAAAAACCCTTTCTCCACTTAATCCATAGTTTCTTTAAGGTTTAGCTTAGGTGCCCAGTTCATTTTCTGATCTCCCTAGTTGTTAGTGTTCTCTAGAGCACTGGACTTGGAGTCAAGAAGAACTGAATTAAAATCCTACCACAGGGGGCAGCTAGGTGGTGCAGTGGATAAAGTACCAGCCCTGGATTCAGGAGGACCTGAGTTCAAATCTGGCCTCAGACACTTGACACTTACTAGCTGTGTGACCCTGGGTAAGTCACTTAACCATCATTGCCCTGCCCAAAAGAAAAAAAAAAACAAACAAATCCTACCATAGATATTTAGTAACTGTGAACTTGGGCAGGTTGTATGCCACAGGATTATTACCTCCTTCCTGTGCCTTTCAGTTTAGTCCCCGGTTGGTTAAACTCTTGCGATTACTAATTTCTTTTCTAGATATCCAACCACCTCTTTATAATTCATTTTAGAATGTTCACAGTCATACTCGCTGATCTATAGTGTGCTGACTGTAATCTCTTCATTTTTTTGGAAAATTTGGCCAATGTTTGCTCTTCTCCAGCCCTGAGGTACAACTCTCATTCTCTTCAGTCTTTCAGCTATCACTGACAGAGGCTCAATGATCACATCTGTCACATTTTTCAGCACTTGAATTCATGAATAACTAAGAGCACTCTTAATATCTCCTTGCTTATCTTAGGTATTATCTCTGTATTAACAATTTTTGTTGTTGTCATCCAAAGGTTATTTTTGGCAGAGAAAATATAAGCTAAATAAGAGTTGAAGGCTATTTAATGATTAGCACCATATTCTTTTTGCACACCCGTCCTGTTACAGTGGTTGGATGGGGTTTGCTTTACTGCCTGAGGCACTCACTACTTGTCCTCACCTAGGAAGTGAAAGCACTTGAGGAATTCCCCTTTATATTGTGTTTTACTAGAGAGGATGAAGGATTTTAAGAAAGGATGGAAGAAAGAGTCTGAGCATATTGGAGAGAATCAAAATCAGCACCAAAAGCTTGACAAGTAAAAGAATGAAATATAGAGGAACAAGAGAAAGTATACTCCTTCTCATTGGGGCTATACAGTAAATATGAGGGTCTGTTCCCCCAAAACGGGGAAGGGTTTTTTCTCCACAAAAAAGGAGGGAAGAGCTTCATAGCTTTCAAATAAGCAGCAGCTTCTCAAACCCCACAGGAGTATTTGTACATAGACACTAACAAGTTAGACAAACTGCTATAAGCCCTTCACGTCAGTTTCCATTGTTTCTCCATTTATTGTACCTTGAATTCAAGGGAGAGAAATGTTGTAGAAAGCTTTAGTTTAGTTGTCCTAAAGCCAATATGGAATCTTTCAGTATCGATGTAACTAGTCTCTCTCCCAGTCCACTTCCTTCATCCATTGACAGATGAAATGAGTTGGGAGCTACCTAGATTCTCACTTTATCTTAGCTCTCATAGTTCTAACCTTACAAATAGAATGCATACAGATTCCATGTAGGTAGCCCACAATTTGCAGAAAGTTTTAATTAGGGAAAATAATCATGAGTTGTGGCCACAAAGGTCAGTTCTGAGATCTCAGCAGAATTCTCAAGTGCTTTAGAAAGAATACTTTCACAATTTTGCTTTAACAGAACTATAAAATTGGACCTCAAAGATCTCACATGCTTGAAGTATTTGCAAGCACCTTCTATATATTGCGTGTAATTGTTTCTAGGAGTATATGTAACACTAACTGATCTTCAGGCTAGTACTTTCTGTCTCTTGCATCTACTATCCTAGTGACAGATTAAATGCTGATTTGAAGAATGGCCATCTTGCCTCTATCTACATTTCTGCATTTACTGACACCAAGAGGAAGAATTGAGTAATGATGTTTAGTGACTTGCTGATGAGTTGTACAACAATATATGGAATTGATGTGCTGAATAGATAGTTGTGCTGTTTTCCCAGAATATTTATTTGGGATATGAAGAACTTACTGAAACTTATTAGATCTGCCCAATTTATCTGATTTGCATTGGGAGAAATGATTCACCCAGAAGAAACCTAGACTGCATCTTTTGTAAATTAAGTTCATCAGCTGATTTCAACTTAAAGGAAAGTTTTTTAGTGGCATGATAAAAGGCTCTGTCCTTGTCCCTCTCCTGGTTCAGTATTTTATTGATGACTTTGATAAAGATGTAGAAGATACTTTAATCAAATTTCTGGATTACAGGAAGCTGGGAGGGATAGCTAATTCATTACTTCTGTGATAATGTTCCAGTTTTGTGGCTCAGATTGTACCAAAAGATAGTCTGAAATACTAAATATTAAAGCCCTTTAATTACTGAAAAACTTAAAACAACAACAAACCTTACTCCCCTTACCCTGTTTCATCTTCTTTTTCACTGTGTCCTCTTGTTATCCCTGTTCTAGTCTCATCTTATTTCGCGATAGCTCCTTCTCCTTGGCTACTTACTAGTCTTTGCCCTCAGAGAATCCTAGGACCAAGAAGACAAAGAGAATGTAAATGATTTAATGCAAACTCTCTGGCTGAGAATTTGTAGTCAGCTTATATGGTAGCTCATTTTTTATTCTTTTATCAAGAGGGAATAAAGGAAATGAACAAACCTGTCTCCTCCTCCTCCCTCACTGTTCTCTTTTTATTCTTGTGTTCTTCTTATCCCATTCCTTGATATCTCTTTTTCCTTAGCTACCAGTCTTGGTCCTCTGAGAATTCTTGAGCAAAGGAGAATGGCACACGTTACTACATTACTCAATTTTATACTATGTGAGACCCTGTCTTAAATAAATCATGGGTACTACTCAGTAGAGGCAAAGGGGAAAGTCTTATCAGTTCCAGTGATTTTTCAAGATCTTTTATCTTATCATATTTTATATAGTCTTATGACTATTGAAGTTTTACTATATCCTATGTGAGATTAAAATTGGATATTAGATCATAAATCTCCCCTACTTAACCTTTCCCTTAATTTATCTCCCAGACTAGTAAATGGAAGAAGCTTCTGGTTTTCTAGATTGAGCCTTTATTGGATGGTAGTCACAAGGTGATGTTGATTAGAAGGATAGGAAAGTAGAAATAAAATACAAATCGTCTTAAGTCTAGGCTTAGTCTATATTCTGTATAAAACTCACTAAAACCCAAGGCCACTTTTGGGGAGAGAGACCGAGTCAAGCGCGTGCTGTTAACCGAGAGCTGGGCTGAGTCAAACTCCAGTCCGCGTCTGTCTGTGCAGAGCAGCCAGGAGACCAGCGGAGCAGGAAAAAGCTCCCACTTCCGTTCTCTCCTTGCCTTTTAAGCTCGCACCCCCGGAAGTCAGAAGTCGAGTGCTCAGCAGGCAATGCTGTTGGTCTCCTCCCCAAAAGGGTGCTCCTAAAAAAAACCCCAAACTGGTGTCTCTCCATTATCTAACCGACTGTTAAAACTTTTTACCACATTCCCCCCTTTTGTTCCTCAAGAAACAAAATATTTCCTTGACAGAACAGTAAAAAGAATATAATAACTATTGCTAACTAATAATATGTGAACAACAATGTAGAAAAGGAAGAGAGGAAAGTTTTGTCCAGAGGGGCGATTGTTTTTTTTTTTTTTTTGTCCTCATGAACTGACGCTTTGACATTAGTCTTGCAAAGGGAGAGCCTCTGCAGAGAGTACATGTTACAGATAGTGTATATTATAACAGAAAGGAGATAATAAAAAACTAACAAAACATATAAAGTCTCTGAGTTCTCTTGTCTTCTTGAAGTGGTAAGATGTCATCAGGAGGAAACTGGATTCTGGTCTGGAAAACTGGATTCTGGACTCTGCTCTGGATTCTGGTCTGGAAAAACTAGATTCTGGACTCTGGTCTGGAAAGCTGGATTCTCTTCTTTAACTGTTTGAATTGCTGTATTTTTACTAAACCTTAGCATAGGATTGTCACCTTCTATGAAAATTAGAAAGATACTGTCCTATAGGTGTCGGCACTATAAAGAAGTTGATCTGAGTTGAGTACTGTGATTCGAATCTGCTTCCTGACAAATTTTGCAGATTCCTACTATCCCCACCCTCTACTACCTTTTTATTATGAAATTCTCACTAATGATCTTTGATAATGATATATGGCAATGAATCATGTAATCAAAATTGTGGGTTATATAAAAGGCAATGGAAAGACTCATTTTGGGTGAAAATTGGCTTCTATTACGGAGATTGTAGCTTGAGCAAGGGATAACCAATGGACAGCCAGCCCCTCTTTGCATTGGCATGCTCATGATCTCGAGAGTTAAAGGGGATGGTGGTCCCTGGCACATTGTATGAACCTCTTTTAGAGTAGAAAACTTGTGGGACAATATGGAAAAGAATCATATATCCCAAAGTTTAAAAGCTGCCAAAAGCATGACATGTAACCTGTTGCGTAAGGACATAATAATCAATTTTAGAGGCCATGAAAAGGCAAAATTCATCATCATACAGTTGAGGAAACCAGATAAGGAGTGAAAATTCCAGGGGAATTTTTATGGAGAAGTAGAGCACATACAGATTTGTCTTTGTCAATAGATACTAATTTGGCAGTGGCAAACCTAGGGCTACACTAAAGAGAGATCCAGCCTTTACTCCCTAAATCTTCTACATGCATAGCTAATAGTCAATAGTCAAACATGGAAAAGCAAATGTCCAATATAAGAAAACTATTATACTTAAGACAGTGTAATACTATGTAATTTGTCTAATATTTTCCTCAGAGATAATACTTTGCTCAAGGCTTTTTTCATCTGAATTATAGAATATTGTTCTAATTTCTCTTTTTGCCTCTAGCCTTTCTCTATTCTAATCTATCTGGTTTTATGTTGTGTGAGAAATAGCACTCAAAAATATCTGGAACCCAGTAATGGAGATGTTTCAAAAAGCTCCTTTGTTTTCATTCTCACCAGAATGGGCCATTTCTTAGTGAAATATGCTACAAAATGGAGGCTCCTGGGCCTTTTTATCTCTTAATGCGACCGGCCTCTCCCCTTCTTCCCCCCTTACAAAAACTAGCCAATTAGAACGCAGCCAATTGGGGAGGTGACACAAGGACAACCCTTCAAACTCCTCCCCCACATGACCAGCCTAGGGTTTCCCTGAATCATGTGATTTTGTTCTCTATGGGGAGGAGAGGCAGACCTTTAGGAGCCCAACCCCCATTCCCTCACAGGTTGCTAAGTCTTTTTTCATTTTTGTCTGACTTCATGACCCCTTTTGAGGTTTTCATGGCAGTGATACTGGAATGGTTTTGCCATTTCTTTCTCCAGCTCATTTTACAGATGAGAAACTGAGGAAAGCAGGGTTAAGTGACTTTCCCAGGGTCACAGCTAGGAAGTGTCTGAGTGCAGGTTCGAACTCAGGAAGATGAATCTTCTTGACTCCAGGACCAGCACTCTATCCATTGTGCCCCCTAACTGTCCCCATTTAGCATAATACTATAATATGTAATAGAGTATCTTGTATAAAAGTGGTAGAATGGTATGACTTCTGACATGTGATTTCACTGTTTTAGAACCTTTTACTGTCTTTGCTTATTTAATGAAGCTATTTTCACATTGAAGACCTTCCCTAATCTGACCCTACCCATACCATGTATTCAGCCTTTAATTGTTCTTGTTTAAAAAAAGTATACAATTTTTTGGGTAAACCATAACACTTCAATGGTAATTTTTATTATTTTGTCATTATCATCACTGCTTCATATACCACACCACCACTTCTTCAGTTCAGGCTCTCAGCACTTCCTCCTGGACTATTGTAGTAGCTTTCTAATTGGTCCCCCTGTACCCATCTTTTCATCTCTCCAGTCTATTCTCTCCAGAGCCAAATTGATATTAGAAAAGCACAGAAGCTTAGTGTCTCCCTTCTGCTTAAGAAGCTCCAGGGGTTCCCTTTACCTCTAAGATAAGAGAAAAACTCCATTGACATTTAAAGTTCATCAAGATCTATCTTCTATTGACCTTCCCAGAGTAATCTCACATTTTTTTTGCCCTTAGAATACTAAATGGTCCAGCCAGAATGGCCTTCTAGCCATTTCTCACATAGGTCATTCCATTTCCCAGTTCTATGCCTTTTGCATAGGCTGTCTACCCATCCTTGAATTGCACTTTTGTACTTTTGTCTCTTGGAATCCTCAGCTCTCTTTAACAATCAAATCACTTGGTACATCTTTCAAGAGGGTTTTCTTTATTTTTCCAGTTGTTCTCTCTTATTCCTACCCAAATCTTCCTGAAAGGCCCAGTTTAGGCCTCTACTCTGAATGTTTCCTAGATAGTTCTGTGCCATATCAAGCCTTTTCTTTCATCACCTATTATCAATCAATCTATGCATTTATTAAGCACATCCTAATTTTTGGTGATACAAAATAGTTCTTGCCCTCAAAGAGGCTGCATTCTGTTGAGGCAGCCAGATCTCTCTATATAACATAGACACAAAGTGACTGGGGGACACTGTTGGTGGAGAGCAGGAAAGGCTTCATGTAGAAGGTGGTGGTTGAGCTTGGCCTTGAAGAAATGAGCCAATCTAAGAGACAAAGATGAATGAGAACCTTTCTGGCAAGAGAAACGTCCATTGAAGAGCCTCAGAGATGCCACACAGAGAGTGCTGTGTTGTGTGTAAGGCCAGCATGACTGGGCCCTACTCGAGTACTTGAAGGGCAGTAGTGTAGTAAGACTAGAAAGGCAGGTTGAGGCCAGATTCTGAAATGCACGTAAAATGCCAGGCTGAATATATTTGATTCTTGAGGTAATAGTGAAGCAACATGGTCAGACTTGTGTTTTAGGAATGTTACTTGAACATCTGTGTAGAGGATATATTAGAGTGGAGTGAGACTTGAGACAGGGAGATCAATTTTAGAACCTTATGGCAATAGTCCTGGTGAGAGATGACAAGGGCTTGAACAAGGGTGATTGCTGGATGAGTGGAGAGAAGACGACCAATGTGAAAGATATGGTAGAGATAGAAATGAGAAGATTTAGTATCTGATTGGATATGTGAGGTGAATGAGAATGTGATGTTAAGAATGACACTGAGGTTGTGGACCTGAGTGACTGGAAAGCTTGGTAGTGCCCTTGGGAGAAATAGAGAAGTTTAGGGGAAGGGTATGCTTTTGGGGGGAAAAGGATGTGTTCTGGTTTTTGGTTTGTTTGTTTTTTTGGTGAGGCAATTGAGGTTAAGTGATTTGCCCAGGGTCACACGGCTAGTAAGTGTCAAGTGTTTGAGGCCGGATTTGAACTCAGGTCCTCCTGACTCCAGGGCTGGTGCTCTAGCCACTGTGCCACCTAGCTGTCCCCTGTGTTCTGTTTTGAACACATGGAGGTTGAGATGTCTACAGGAGAACTAATTCAAAATGTTCAGTAGGGCTGTTGGTGTTGTGGAAGTGGGGAGGCTATCAAATGAGAGTGAAAGAGAAAGAGAAGAGAAGAGGCCCAAGATAGAGCCTAGAAGTATACTCACAATTAGGTGGTAGAATATAGATGATCATTCACCAAAGACTAAAGAGAGGTCAGACAGATAGGAGAACCAAAAGAGAGCTGTCATGAAAACCTAGAGATGAGAGAGTATCTAGGAGGTAGTCAGTAGAATCAAGTGTTACAAAGAAGTTGAGAAAAGGCTAATAGATTAGGCAGTTTAAGAAATCATTGGTAACTTTATAATAGCATGCTACAATTTCCTACTTTTTTGTGTTCTACCTTGTAGGGTGTGTGTGTGTGTGTGTGTGTGTCTTGTTAATTTTATGGGACTATGAGACTATAAGATTTTGATATATTATTCAGTGCTTAGCATTAAATTCAAAGCTGATTTTATACACAGGAAATGTTACTGTAAAAATTGATTTGATAGTTGATGCTATTTTTTAGGTTTGGGTTTGGTAGACTAGTTTTTCATTTGCTATTTACTTTCTTCATATTATTCTTATTTAGAATTTTCCCCAAGTTACATGTAAAAACAAATTTTCACATTGATTTTTTTAAAACTTTGTGTTCCAAATTCTCTTCCTCCCTCTGTCCCCACCCCTCCTTAAGAACTCAAGTAATTCAATATAAATTATACATGTGCAGTCTTGTAAAACATTCATATTATTCTTGTCACTCTAGGTGGGCCAGTTGGTTAGGATTTACATATAAGTATAGACTACTGAGTCCCTATTATAGGACATGATCTAGATATTTGCTAATTACTAACTCTTGGAAGTAATACTTAACTACTTCAAAAGTTTTGTTATTTCATTAGATATAGGCACATTGTGCATGGTTTGGAAATAAAAATTACTTTATTATTAGAGTTAATTGCAAAAAATGTTTAAATTGGGCATTTCTGTGGATGACACCACTTCAGTTTATAAGATCATTGTTATCTTCAACTTCCATCACCTCATAGATAGTCAGTTGCCAAATCTTGCCCATTTTACTTCCTTCACCATCTTTTATATCTGTCCCTTTTTCTTACTTGCATAATAGTATCCACTATCTTAGTTCAGAATCTCATTATCTCTCTCCTTGACTATTACAAGAACTCTCCCTGCCCCCCCCAAAAACTTTTATCTGAATCATTTTGAGTAGGAGGGGTATATAGGTACAATTTCTTACACAAAAGTTGCAGTGAAAGCTTTCAGTTAATTAATAAATTCAAACAGTATTTAACCTTTAGCAAAATTAAAAAGCCAATTTATAATAGCATGCAACAGTTGTTAAATATTACTATAATTTCCATCCATCAACAGTTTACCAATTAAAACATGGACTCACAGTTTACAAAATATCTCTTGAGCACAGAAATACTCGAAAGTAATTCTATTGAATATGTTCTCATCACAACAATCATATATCCAGAATTCCCAACTGAGTTGTCCTGGGATTACAATAGGTTTCTGATTCCTATTCCTAATTATTATACAATTTCTTAACATTGAAAGGTTCCCTCTCAACATAGAAATATCAAAGGAACTAAGGCTAATTCTCAAACATTTTTTAAAAATGATTTCTCACAAAAGTTGTAACCAAACAATAAAGTTTTCTTATAAATTCAGATTAAAACAGCAAGACATCCCTTTCACAGTTTAGTGCAGCAATTTGGATGCCCTAGTATTAATTTCTTTGCAACAAATTAACTCTCAAATAGAATAAGCCCCCTAAGTCCCACAAGTGTTATATACACATAACTTTCTCTTTTCTAAGAAAAAGCAGATTCCCATGCCCCTTTTCCAAGCAAATGAATTGCCTGGGGCTAACTGACCTAACTTCTTAATTGGTCTACTGGCTAATAGTCTTTTCCCTCTCCTGACCTCTATATAACTGCCAAAATGATACTCCTACAACTCACCACCTTGTTCAAGAAGCTCCTTTGAATCTCTCTGGCTTCTAGCAGCAAATACGGGCTCCTCTGTTTGGCATTCAGAGGCAAGCTTTACAGCTCATCTCCAACTTATCTTTCTTTTTTTCTTTTAAGTGAGGCAATTGGGGTTAAGTGACTTGCCCAGGGTCACACAGCTAGTAAGTGTTAAATGTCTGAGGTCAGATTTTTAACTCAGGTCCTCCTGAATCCAGGGCTGGGGCTCTATCCACTGCTCCTCAAAGCTTATTTTAAATGACTTTCCTTCATGCATTCTTCAACCCAGCCAGACTGGCCTCCTAATGTGACATTGCCTGTCTCTGTTTCCCCACCCTGTTTCTTACAATCTCTGGCTTCCTTAAAAACTCTGCTAAAGTGCCACCTCCAAATGAAGTCTTTCCTGAAGCAATGATATTTGTGCCATCCTCCCCCAATTATCTTGGATTTATTTTGCAAATGTTTTGTATGTATTTAAATATGTACATGTTTCCTATTATGGAAAGAAAGCTCTTTGAGGGCAGGTACTATTTCATATTGTCTTTGTATCCCTTGTCCTCATGAACTTTTTTTTTTTAAGTGGGGCAATGGGGGTTAAGTGACTTGTCCAGGGTCACACAGCTAGTAAATGTTAAGTGTCTGAAGCCAGATTTGAACTCAGGTACTCCTGACTCCAGGGCGGGTGCTCTATCCACTGTGCCACCTAGCTGCCCCTCTTTGTTTCCCTTGTGCCTAGCACTTAGAAGGTGTTTAGTATTGATTAAGATCCATAGTAGGGGGCAGCTAGGTGGTGTAGTGGATAAAGCACTGGCCCTGAGTTCAAATCTGGCCTCAGACACTTGACACTTACTAGCTGTGTGACCCTGGGCAAGTCACTTACCCTCATTGCCCCCCCCCCCCCAAGATCCATAGTGCATTATGAAATGGTCCTGATGTAAACAGACATGGTTTCCCCATATAGCTATTTGTGTTGTCACTTCATTTTTTTCTGTCTCCTTGGCCCACATTTCTATTTTTCTCTTCTTTCTTCTCCTATTAATCTTTACCTCCCTACTCTTTTTTCTACCTATCTCAATATGGGTACTGCTTTTCTCCTTGTTGTGGTTAGTCTGTATTTGTTTTCTTTCTCACATTTACTTCTAGATCTCCCCATCTTCTCTCTGGTTCTTTGCCTCTCATGGTTATTTTGATACAAGTTTTGTTATATGTTTTGATCAGTCTCTTGCTAGTGGATTGCTTCTGCAATCTAGTAGAAGAATTGAAAACAACCAGCATGAGATGGTTATATGTAGACAGATGTAAGTTCTTTTTAGGAAGTCAACTTATGAACCAGCCTTTTTTCCTCTCATCTCCCAGGGAAGAAGAAGAACGCCTGAGAAATAAAATTCGTGCTGATCATGAGCGAGCTCTAGAAGAGGCAAAAGAGAAACTAAAGAAGTCTAGAGAGACAATACAAGCAGAGATTGAAACAGAAAAAAATAGGGTAGCCCAGGAGATAAAGAAGAAAGAAACTAAGCCACTGCCACCAGTCCCTTTACCAAACCTCATAGGAATAAATGGTGGAGAACCAGAAGATGAAGACACCAGAGAAAAGAGGGAAAAAATTAAGGAGGTAAAGAATTAAATTTTACGGGGGAGTTGGTTGGGATATGTATTTTGTGCATTTTGGGATCAGTACTGTTTGTGACTTTGTATGTTTGGTCCTTGTTTGGAGAGAAGCTTCTAAGTTCTTCATTAGTCTTATTCCCTTTTCATTCTTGGGTAATTACAAGTAGGATTGTTTTTGTTCATATTAACAGTAATATAAAATGTGGATATTGTTCTGTGTTTTTATTGCTTTGGGGTCTTTCTCATCTCATATGTCACTGTGTCATTCAGAAAACTTGTCAAATTTAATGGCAAATTGACCATATCGAAAACTTGTCTTGATTTATTCAGGTATTTATTCAGTATTTACTCATGTATGACTTTAAAGAAAATACATAAAGTGATTTAGACATGACATTTTAGGTGATTGTAATCTAAAAAACATTTATCTTCCAAACTCTCTCCTGTTGCTTCATTTTGCTGTGGTGGTGACCCTGGTTTCTTAAACACAATTCAACACAAGCCCTAGTAATTCCTGTTGAGGTGGAAAGGCTTGGAATATGAACTTCTGCTTTCTGAGGACCAGTTTAACTAAATTCAGTTAAGTTTATATCCACTTTGGGTTTAAGATGATACATTTTTTGTCCACAATTCCTCTCAAAGAATGCCTACCAACTTATAGGGTGGAAAGGGTACTGTTAATATTGATAATATCATGTTTTCTTCTCTCTGTCTCTCTCTCTGTCTCTCTCTCTCTCTCTCACACACACACACACACACACACACACACACACACACACACACACACACACTTCATGGTTTTTTGTCAGTCAAGTCAATAAGCATTTGTGAAGCACTTACATTGTGCCAGAAACTATACTGACTATACAAAGAAGGGCAAAAACAAGCCTAGTAATAATAGTAATAACAAGTAATATATAGGACTTGAAGGTTTGCAAAGTATTTTACATGTTATGCCATTTGATGTGGGCTCCATCTATCATTATTTATTGTATTAGAAATTAAAACTAATAAATTTTAGCAATAGGAAGAGAGAAGGGAAGGGAATAAGCATTTTTATAGTGCTTGCTATGTTCCAGGCACTGTCTTAAGTATTTTTTTTGCAAATATTATCTCATTTAATTACTTAAATATTTATTAATTCATTGTGTTAACATAAACAACATAGTATTTGTGGAAAATAACTTTTCCAAGTAGTAATTATAGTGAGAATGGCATTCTTTTACATAGTTTTCAAATCTCTTTAATGGCTTAATAGAAGACACCTAAATTCTCATCTGCTTCTGCATTCAGTTTTGTGTGATGTGTTGTTTTGGAATGAAGAAAACCTAGTCTCACCAATGAGAGAAATTATTATTTTTCTATCATACTAATAACCAGTTGTTAATTGGGACAGAGGCTTTTCTTTTTCTGTTTCCTCATTTAGGACCCAGCCCCTGTAGGTCAGTCAGCCAGTGTTTGAAGGACCAGGCCGATAGATGAGATTGCCCAAATCTTCCATGAATATGCTCCTCCATCTTGGGGCTGGACCCCACCCAACTAGGAGAGTTTAAACAGTATCTAATCTAGATGAATTCCAGCCTCAAATCATTAAGCCTACATCTTTGTACCACTTCACTAGAGTTTAGGGCAACCCAGCTCATGAAGAAGTGCTCTGGACAGAGGGAGATGGATTCCCCTATCCAGATGGTTGGAGGCAGCTGTCTCATGATCAAGCCACATTCTCAGCAGGAGGAGCTGAAGAGATTTAGCCTACACCCTCATTTAAATGCCTAGTCCCTCATTAATTGTTAACCAGTCAAGGTGGATTTTTACCTGTTTGGGGCACCCACTTTTCTAAAAGTATATTAAGGCATTCAGTATCTCCTTTAGGGATTTTTGGTTACTGAAAGAAACCACTGACCATCAATTTATTGATTATTAATTAGCTAGCATAATTAATACATTGTTAATTAACTAGAAATTTTGTGTATCAGGTTTTTCTTTAGTATCACAGATTTGTAGTTGGAAAGGGGAGGAACATTTTAATAGGTGAATAATATCTTAGTATCATTATGAAAATGGTTTTTACCTTGCTGAAAAGGAACTCCTGATCTAGAGAAAGCCGTCATTCAATCAGTCAGATAGCGGTTTTCTTTTTTCTCTCCCCATTGTAATGATTGGAATGACGCCACCTGCTGGAGACTTACTGTAGGAAAGCTGCGCCATGAGGAGAAGGCGCCTGAGGGCAAGACATGTGGCTTTTCTTTGGCGGCAGGAAGTGACATTTGCTTGTGGGAGGAAGAGGGGGCGAGGCTGGTGCTCTCACTCTCTTTCGCCAGAACTTTCATGGAGAGCGGAGCAGAACCATAGCTCCCCAAGATAGATAGCTGAATCTAGGCCCCTCTCTCTCTCTCTCTCTCTCTCTCTCTCTCTCTCTCTCTTCACCAAATTCTCATTCTCTTTAATAAATGCTTAAAAGTCTAAACTGTTGCTAAAGCTTATAATTTATTGGTGACCACTCATTAGATATTTTAGACAGACTAGCTAGAATTTTAGCCCCTTACAGATGGCTGGATCATGAAGAGGAAAGCTGAAACCTCCATCTTCCATATTTTGCACATCTATATCAACTGATCTTCTGTCCTTTTCAAGTTGGAGACATTGTCCTTGGTAGAGGGAATACCCACAGAATTAAGAGTTGAAGAACTTCAGTTCCCTTCCTTTGTTTTCATCACCTCTTTTACCTGTAGCAGCAGTCTTCTTCCCTTTTAGCTGTTTATATTTTCTCCATTATAGCTGAAAAACAAAACAAAACAACTCCAAGTTCTTTTAATCTTCAGTATTCTTACAGAACTGTGCTGTGCCTCTGTACTCACCATCTCAAAAACATCCTAAATGTGGCCCAACCTCATTTTGTCCCTACCCTTGGTGCATGAGGTACTGTTGCCTTCTTTTCTAGTAATTACTTTGTATTTATTTAGTAGATATATAGTCGATAACTTGTATTTAAATATATTGTCAGGGCAGCTAGGTGGCGCAGTGGATAGAGCACTGGCCCTGGATTCAGGAGGACCTGAGTTCAAATCCGGCCTCAGACACTTAACACTTACTAGCTGTGTGACCCTGGGCAAGTCACTTAACCCCAATTGCCTCACTTAAAAAAATATATATATATGTGTGTGTGTGTGTGTGTGTGTGTGTGTGTGTGTGTGTGTGTATGTGTGTGTATGTATGTATGTAAATATATTGTCTCCCCCTGTGCAATGTAAGCACCTTATTTCTTTGTTTCCTCAGTGTCTGGCCTGTTTCCTGTGACATAGTGGTTGCTTAACAAAATGGTGGTTT
The DNA here is from genome assembly GCF_019393635.1 of Dromiciops gliroides. NCBI lineage: Eukaryota > Metazoa > Chordata > Mammalia > Microbiotheria > Microbiotheriidae > Dromiciops > Dromiciops gliroides. The sequence goes on from NC_057864.1 coordinate 446,311,551, forward strand.
GATTGATTGGTTGGTTAGCAGCTACATGTTCTTCCTTAAGTCTTCTGTACCAGTCATGTAAAATTGTAAGTTGTTTAAAAAGTGCAAGTTGATCAGTTCCTGTATTTCCACTTTGTTCTCTTTTAGACACCTTCCTATTTTCCTTCTCATCAGAATTGTTTAGGTTTGTCCTTATATCTTCAGAGGCTCATTCTCGTGAGTTTCCTATCATTCCTGGGGTAACTTGCCTAGGGTAGGTGCTAACTCATGTGTTCTTAATTAAATAAACAGATAGATAGTGCAGTAGATAGAGAGTTGTCTTTGGAGTGCCAGTCAGTAAATACCTACTATGTGTCAGGCATTGTGTTGTTACTGGGGATGTAAAAATAAGAATGAAAATAACCAGTGCCATCAGGGAGTTTACATTCTATTGAGGAAACATCACCTACATGAAATCAGAAGACCAAGCTAAAAATGCCAGCTCTATTTCTTACAGCCTGTGTGATGCTGGGTAAATCACTCCTTCTGGAAATCCCAATTTCATTTTCCATAAATTTCTACAGGGTTAAATTGGAAGTTTCCCAAATGTTCCTTCTAGCTCTGAATCCTATGATGTTATTAACTCTACACAGATCGACGCTTAATTTGTGTTTTATCTACTATTCTTTGCACACAGTCCTCTGTATGTTTTTTGTCCTATTTTAGGGACCTATTCATTTATTCAATCTGTGAAGAATAGAAGCTAAAATGGTAATTTGAAAAAAATGCTGGCCTGGGAGTGAGAAGGCCCTGGTTTTTGCCAATTACTTTGCCATTAGCAAAGTAATTGACCTTAAATTAATCATTTACCCATCTAAGTTTTCCTTTCCTCATTTCTAAGATGAAGAGTTTGACAAAGTCTGTCTTTTCCAGTATTAATACTGACTATTGGATGATATCATGTATGAACTTCCTGCCAGCTCCTAAAGTTTGTGACTCTGAATTGGCTAACATAGTATTTGTTAGTGTTTTGTCATAATTACCAACAAAATTAATTGAAACTGTGGTTTTAAAAATTACTTTGCTAGGTATCAGCTTTGTTTTGTTTTTTTGTTTGTTTGTTTGTTTTGCTTTGGTGAGGCAATTGGGGTTAAGTGACTTGCCCAGGGTCATGCAGCTAGCAAGTGTTAAGTGTCTGAGGTCAGATTTGAATTCAGGTCCTCCTGACTCCAGAACCAGTGCTTTATCCAGTGCGCCACCTAGCTGCCTCGCTAGGTATCAGCTTTAAAGAATGTTTTCATGTTTTATTGCTGCACAGCAATGTACTTGATTTTTTCTTTTTAATTGATATTTTGGATGAAGACATTGATGTCATGCTCTTCAGATTTGGAGCTAAAATGAAGTTGTGAGGGATTTCTGGTCTAAAAAGTCATTATAAGCTAGATAGAATAATGAATTTAAAAAGATGAAATGTAAAAGACCTAGGAATTTTAATGGTACATTTGGTATGAGTATTGGACATTTTAAAAGAACTAAAACAAAAATTCTTGTAATCTGGAGGTGTTTGTATTGTGCCTTGGAATATTGTGGTTATTTCAGATCCTCATTTTTTAGGAGGGATATTGATGAACCTGAGAACACTTAGAGAAAAGCGACCTGGACAGTAAAGGGGTTTGAAAGCATGAGGTTTGAGATTCAGTTGAACAAAATGCAGATATTTAGCTTGATGATGAAGAGACTTGGGGAAACAGGGTTTTGGTTTTCCAGTGTTTGAAAGGAGACTGTTCGGAAGAAAATTTAGTCATACCGTTTGGCTTTAGATAACATAGTTGGTATAAATGGGTCAAAGTTAAAAGGAAATAGATGATTTTGAAATGGAAAGGGTTACTTACCTTTGGATCCTAGTACATTTCCTGTTTTGTTTTAGAAATTCTCTCCCTCCCCCTAACCCTCTCCCTCCCTCCCTCCCTCCCTCCCTCCCTCCATTCCTCCTCTGTGTCTCTCTTCTCCTTCCCTGGACACTGGTATCCTTTACCACTTTGCTTTCCTTTCCTTATATACCCAGGCTCCTTAACTGCTCACAGGGCTCTAATAAGATGGAAATCATCAGTTCCCCTCCTTTTGATGAAGGGAGTATGATGATGTTTTGACATCTTTCTTTCCACTGCCTCCTAGGATCCTCTAGGTCTTACCATCACTCATACCTCTATACTCTTAAAGTCCCTCCTCCCCCTACTGTCCTCTTAACTGACATAGCTTAAGGACTTCTCCCCTTTCCATCTCTCCCACTGCTGAACTCTTAGGGCTTCTGGGCCCTACCCCCAACATGAAACTGAATGAATTCATTTTTTAAAAAATGTATCTCCAGCTGTGGCATAGTTCTTGGCAACTAGTATTTGACAGGTTCTTTAAAATTCATTCATAGTTTTAAGTGTGACCACAAACAAAATTATTTGAGGAAAATAGGCATATTCTTTGTGAAATATTTCTAAAAGAGCAGTGTAGTTCTTTTGATCATATATATTTTTTTGTAACTAAAAAGTTGGGTGACCACAAATATACCTTCCCAACACAAACTCCCATGATTCCAAATTCTGTGATTTCATCAAAAGATTTATATTCTGTCAGGATATTCTTTTCTCTGCCATACTACATATCACATAATAGTCTTACCTTTTTTCAGTTTAAGTTCAAAGGAAAAATTTTTAAAATGCTAAAAGTCCATCAGCAAGTGAATCTGGCAGAATTCAAGCTTGCCTTCCTGTATTCTTAAGTCCACCAGTCAACAGCCAAAGGCTAGAAGCAAAAGCTAAAATAAACCCAAACCCAGCCATTATGTTGACTACAGACAGTTCTTGAAGCTTTGACTTCTCTTTGCAATATTTTTGTTGTATAACTTGTTCTCTTGGTTCTTATTTCATTCTTCATCAGTTGATAAAAGTTTTCAAAATTGTTTATTTTTTTTAAGTGAGGCAATTGGGGTTAAGGGGCTTGCCCAGGGTCACACAGCTAGTAAGTGTTAAGTGTCTGAGGCCGGATTTGAACTCAGGTCCTCCTGACTCCAGGGCCGGTGCTCTATCCACTGTGCCACCTAGCTGCCCCCAAATTGTTTATTCTTATAATATTGATGTTAAAATAGAAATTGTTCTTTTAGTTCTGCCACTTGACTGAGTATCACTCCTATAAGTCTTCCCATGGCTCTTTGAAATCATCTATTTCATAATTTCTTATAGTACAATGATATTCCATTACATATATTTATGTGTGCACACACATACATATGCATATATACATATCTGATAGTAATATGTCACATCCATGTACTACAGTTCATTTAGCTGTTTCTCAATTGATGGACAGCCTTTTAATTTACATTTTTTGCCCCCACCAGAAGAGCTGCTATAAATATTTTTTGCACATATATTGACCCTTTCCTCTTTTGGGGTGGGGTGGGGTGGGTAATCGGTAATAGGCCTGGCAGTGGTATAGCTGGGCTCAGAGGGCATGAACTGGTCAGTGACTGTTTTTTGGTGTATTATTTCAGATCGCCTTCTGGAATAGCTGTATCCATTCACAGGCTGGACATCAGTGTACACTGAGCCCAGGATGTCTACAGGTTGGACATCAATGTGCACTAAGCTCAAGAAGGCCCGGGAAAGGTTTCTTATAGAAAGTGGGACTTTAGCTGAGACTGGGAGGAATCCAGGGGAGCCAGAAGGTGGAGATAAAGAGGGAGAGAGTTCCAGGCATGGGTACAACCAGTGAAAATGCCTGGAATTGGGAGAGGGAATGTTGTGTGTGAGGAAAATGAAGAAGGTTAGTATTATTGAATCACAGAGTAAATACATGGAAGCAAGATGAAAGTATAAAAAGGAAAGGTAAAAAGGAACCCAGGTTGTGATGGACTTTAAAAGTTGAACAGAAAACTTTGATCTTCGAGGTAATAGGGAGCCACTGGAATTGTGTGTGTGTGTGTGTGTGTGTGTGTGTGAGAGAGAGAGAGAGAGAGAGAGAGAGAGAGAGAGAGAGAGAGAGAGAGAGAGAGAGAGAGAGAGACATGATTTAGAAGATCAGTGTCATTTGGAGGATTGTCTGCAGTGAGAAGAGACTTGAGGCATGTGAGAGATGTGTTGAAGTGAGCCTAGGTGACTGGAAGAATAGTGGTCCCCTCAACAGGAAAAGGAAGAGTTTCAGAGGGAAGATGGTAGGTTCAGTTTTGGACGTGTCCAGTAGGTGACTGGAGATTGGAGATCAGGAAAGGAGTCAGGGCTGGACAAAGAGACCTAAGAATCTTCACCATAGGGATGATCGATGAAATCCTATCCCTTCTAACTCTTTTGGAGTGCTTTACCCCCTCCTAAACTAATTTGTCCTAAGCTCAGCCTACAGTCACTTTATTCCTGTTTTCCTTCTCTTCAAAGTCTGACCTATAGTTAACCAGTTCAACTTTAAGCAGTCTTCTTCCTTTGAGTTCTTTGTCCTTTGGCCTGTCAAAGCCTTTCCAAACCCCTCGGGCAGGATTACTCTTACAGTCCTCCTCCTTGTCTAGGCTGAACAGTTGGCTCTGAGAATCATCTGTAGAGATGATAATGGAAGCTGATGTAATCACTATGTAATATAACAGATCCTGAAGAGAATGGGCCCCAGGACAGAGTCAGGGGACACCCACAATGATCAGACATCACCTTGATAAATGTCCAGCAGAGAATACTGAGGAGCAGATGGGTAGGAGAATGACTTAGGAGAGAATAATACCATGGAAACCCAGAGAGAAGAATGAATCAAGCAGAAGAGGGTGTGTGGCAGTGTTCAAGGTTGCAGAGAGATCAAAAGGATGAGGATTGAAAATTGCCATTAGATTTGGCAACTAAAAGATTATTGGTCGTCTTACATCTGGGACAGCTAATTTGACAGTCACGTAAAACTGGAAGACATACAGATGTATTTGGGGGCAAATGGAACATCGGTTGATTTGTTTATATCAGAGTGGAAACAAAGTTTCTCATTTCATGTGCCAGAATATAAAAAAATTGTCGTTATTATATATGTTTGATCAAATTAGTGATAGTTTTAAGGGGAAAAGTCAATAGAGGCTAAGTGGTTTTACATTAATTATATTCATCAAGGCTTTATTTTATAAGATCAGCCAAAAAAATCTCAGTGAATATCGCTTAAGACTGAAAGATTTAAATGGGACTTTATTAGGGTGAGCTTATAGAACTTAATGTTTTTCATTTGAATAACTAGAATCTTAGCTGCAAGGGATGACAGAGAACAACTAGTTCATAGCAATGATCAGCTAATGTGTTCATCCTTGAGTCTTATCTTCGGGATAAACATTCTCATTTCTTCAGCTAGTTTTCAGATAGTATGAACTCAAGGCCCTTCACCTTTCTCTACAGCATTTTGATGTCCTTCCTAAAATGTGATGCCCTGAATCAATCAATCCAGAGACATTTGTTAAGTAGTTCCTAAGTGCCAGGCTCTGTGCCAGGCTCTAGGGAGAATGGAGCACAAAATTGAAGATGTGACTTAACAAGGACAAGTTCAGAATGATCACCTCTTTGTTCTCAAAGGTAGTTCCTCTCTTAATGCAGCCTATGGTTGTATTAATGCTTTGGGCTGCCAAGTCACAGTTAATTCATGTTGAGCTTTTCCTTATAAACTGCTGTCTAACTGCCCCTTTGCATCCCCCACCCCATTTTGTATTTGTGTAGTCAGGTTTAAGACCTGACATTTATTTCTCTTCCATTAATCCAACCCAATGTTTGCATCTGAACTCAGTCATCTTTGTGTTATCAGACCCTCCCCCTATGAAGGCATCTACCTAATGGATCCTTACAGAATCTTGTATTTTGAGATTTGGTGCATTGGATCCCAAGACAGTTACCCAAATTCTTATCTTCTCTCCCCCCCCCCCAACCTTTGTGTCAGCTGCAAATTTTATGAACATGTTATCTACGCCTTTATTCAGATCCTGAGCTATTACTCAGGGCCAAGGACAGATCATTAGGGCATTCTACTAGAGTTTTGCTGAAATACTTTATAGACATACTGAATCTATGATATTTATTCTGTGGTCTGTAAGTCTTGCAACTATGAAAATGGGAAATGAAGTTGGCTTGGCATGACGATTTTTAATGAAGCTGTGTTGGGTCATTGATTACTGTTTTCCATTTATAGTGCTCATGATAGGGATAGTTATCTCTTTGATTATACATTAAACAATTCCATCAGGAATTGTGTAGAACAAGCTTGTTGTTCTATAGTTTACATACTCACCTGCCTCCCTGCTTTTCTTTATTTGGAGGCACTTGTAGTTCAGTGACTTGCCTAGGGTCACACAGATGGTGAGTGTCTGAGGCCAGATTTGTACTCAGGAAGATGAGTCTTATTTTCTTCCATCTCAGAACTCCATCCACTGTGCTACGAATTTGTGTAACGAATTTAAAGAATAGCTAACATTTGTAAAGCACTTTACATATGTTATCTAAACTAATGTAAGGAACCCTTAGTATCTTCATTTTCATACATGAGCAAACTGGCTTGTGACTAGCCCTGGGTCACACAGTTCTAAGTGGCTGAGTCAGAATTTGAACTTGATTTGACTTGAATACTAGCACTCTGCGTACCATGCCACCAAACTGCTCCGCACTGATGGGGAACACTGTAGACTGCAAGACAGTCTTTGCACAGCTCCATCACAGTACCCAAGCAGTTGTTGTTGTTGTTGTTGTTGTTCTTCTTCTTCTTCTTCTTTCTTCCTTCTTCTTCTTCCTTCTTCTTCTTTTTTCCCAAACAGTTCTTTTAAGCTGCCTCTCCCCACATCTTTCCCACCACTCTCTCTGTCCACCCAGTCTCTTAGTCAAGAGTCTTCACTTGGCATTCGTGAGAAAAGAGAGGCCATTCACCCCAAACTTGCCCTGAAAAACAAGCTCCTTTTGCTACATCCCTAGACTTCTTCATATCCCCCATTCTCTTCTCTTTTATTCCAGGAGTATGTATGATGAAGAGGGGCCCTTTCTCTTTGCCAAGGCTAACCTCTCTTCTGTATCTGTATCTGTATCTGTCCTCTCTTCTATTTTTTTTATACTAGATTGTCCTTGTAATAATTTTATTTTTCTCAGATGTTCATTTATTAACTCCTTCCTAGGTGCTTGGAAATGCTTCCAGGTCTTACCTGTCCTTAAAACCCCCTAATGACGACTTAATAATTTTCTCAAGCTATCTGCCTATATTTCTTCCCTCACATAACCAAACTCCTAGAAAAAGCTGTTTGCTCTCTTTGCCTCTACTTCCTGTCCTCTCATTTCAGTTTGGCGTGTTACATCCTTCATCAACAAAAAATGCTCAGTGATCTTTTAACTATCAAATCTGATGATTTTTTTTTGAATTCCCACATTTCTTGACTTCTTTCCAGCATTGGATACTGATGACCCTTTCCTTTTGGATACTCTCACTTCTCTTTGTGCCTTTCTTGTTTACTTCCTAAATGCTTACCAAGACTATTGAAATAGTTTGATTGTCTCTGTTACTACCAAATCGATATTCTTAAACTACAGGTCTGACTTTGTTAATCATAAATCTCTTGCTCAAAAAAGTGACCTTTCTTTGTTCTTGGATCAAAAATCTGTGCAGGATTAAAGTCTTTAACTACCTGGCTCCAACCTCTCTGTCCAGGCTTAATATGCATTACTCCCCTCCACACAGTAAAGTCTGGCCAGATTGGCTTTGAAAGACAACTGCTCTGAGCAAGAATGATCTAAGACAATTCTGAATGATTTATGATGAAAAAGGCTATTCACTTTTAGAGAGAGAACTAATCCCTAAGTGCAGATTGAAGTATACTTTTTTCTCATTTTCCCCCTTCCCCCGCTTTTGGGGCAATGTTGCTAATGGAAATAGTTTTTTCATGACCACATGTATAAATTGATGTATTGATTGCCTTCTCATTAGGTGGGGAGGGGCCAGGAGGGAAAGAATTTTAGGCTCAATTTTTAAAAATGGCTGTCAGAAAGAAAGAAAGAAAGAAAGAAGGTAGGCCCTGGTTGAAAAGATGCCCTTCCTTCCAGCCTTAATACCTTTTTAGAATAATCTGATTTTGTTAATTTCCTGTTTATCTACTCATCTTTTGGTTAATATTCTTGTTTCTTCCGCAGAATATTTTTTTGGGGGAGCATTGTTTAGACACAAAATTCTAAGGTACCCATCCTTAAGGGGTTCTGTACTCTTGTTTTAAAATAATGAAATTCTACCTGTATTTTCTAAAGTCGTTGATATTTATTTTGAAATACTGAATTTTTGAGCCTGTGTAGTTTTCTTTCTTTCATGTGTATTCTGAGAATTAGTGTTCATTTTATCTCCAAGTTCTTATCATTTTTACTGTAGCAGCTAGTTATTTTTTGTTGGTCACAATGAATTGTAGAATAATTACTTTGATGATTCTTTTGCTTTTTATAGAGTGAAATTAGCAAGTCAGGAATTTATTTGTTGCTCTGCTACTTTTGGAAGAGTCCTCTCTTGACAGATATTGGATAATTGAAGTTTCCAATCGGTACTATATAGTGCCTCTGTATCAGGGTTTGTGACTCATTTGTATTTCTCCCTTTACAGGATAAGTCACTAAGTGATGGATGGTTTATGGTCTGCATGTTGGGTGGGAGTACTCGTATTGATGAGATTATTGAGGCATAGCAAGTATTGAAGCACAGGAAGAAATATGTAGCAGACACTTGGGAGTATAGGCCTGGAGTTTTATAGAAGCATTAGGGTTGCAGATAAAGCTTTAGGAATCATCTGTATACAGTTGGTAGTGAAAGGTGTAGAAGTGGATATGATACCAGTTCAGCCTCACAAATACTTATTAATCACCTACTCTTTGGAGAACTTTATGCTAAGTCTTGAAAGATACAAAGTTTAGAAAAGAAAAGGTTCTGGTTCTTTTAGAACTCTCACTTGAGTGGAAAGGAGAACACAAAATAACAGATATATGTGATACAAAATAAAGTGTTGCAGGGAGGTGTCCTAAGGTAGATGGGGAGACATGGTTGTTACTAGGAGAAAAAAGGATCAAGAAAGACTTCACAGAGTCTGTGGAATTTGAGGCGGGCTTTAAAGTGGTTGGATAGGAGTAGAAGAGGCAAAAGGAAGGAAAGCCATGTGTGCCAAAAGCTTGAAGGCAGGAAAAGGAGGGTAGAGTTCATGGAGTAGAAGAGTATGAAATAAGCAGGATGTTGAATCTGGAGATAGCAAAATAAATCCAAACAAAATACTGGGAAAATAATTTGCAGTGCATGCTTTCTTGATGGTGGGTCAATATCATTTTCATAAATACAATATAGGATTATAATATAACTGAATTTATTTTCTGAGGAAAAATTTGGAGTAGTATTATGTAGTTTGGATATTGAGATGTGTAACCTGAGTGGTAAGTGAAATAGAACTATAGTCCACTATGATGGTATATCCTTTAATTGGCATGCTTTGAAAATGGATTGTGTAGAATTCTGTGTTGTTCTTTTCAGTGATGAACAATTTTAGCTCAAGGGAGTTTTGTTTTAGTATCATACTTTTAACTGATAATATTGTGATAGAATAAAAAAGAAATAGGAAATAAAAATTAAGGAAATTAAGGAAATAGAAATGAAACTACAAGGTTACAAACTTTTTAGAAAAAATGTGCTGTGGGTATCTAGAGTGATGTATTAAAATTTTTGTCTCTTCAGATGATGAAACATGCCTGGAGTAATTATAGGAAATATGGCTGGGGGCACAATGAACTTAAACCCATTGCTATGAAAGGACATTCCACTAATATATTTGGTAAGTTGATTTTATCAAATTGCATTATTTCCGTTTTTAACCCAGATCCTTAAAAATTAAAGTTATCTTAGCTGTATTATACTTGAAACATTATTCTCTTTTTAGTTTTCTGTAGTTCAAAATTACTGTACTCATTTTTATGAGCAGTAAATAGTTATGTTCATTGTGGAGTGATTGTCCTAAATGTCTTGCAGGAGGGAGGTTATTTATTGAATTACTATTGCTAAAATTTCTGTTTCATTTTAATTTTCTTGTAATAGAAAACAACATCAGAGGTTGATACTCAACATTGTCTTATAGTTGGGTCCAGGAGTCTTTGAACACTCCTTTGTCTTTTTGAATCTGGATTGGGCTCTTGATGTGTGGGAAACATTAAAAGAACTGATGCATGAAACTTTTGAGAAGTTCTCTTATCTTTGAAGGGAAAGTGAGGTCGGTGAAATTTGTCTTTGTATCTCTAGGACTTAACAGTGTTGAGTTGAATGTATTGAAATGAAATTCACAATTGCTTCAGTTCATTTCACTTAATCTGTTTGGTCTGCCTCTTCTTCCTTGACTTTGAAGCTCAGAACCCCAAGGGAGTAGGTGTTTTCTAGAAGTTTAGGGAACCTATCCTATCTATTGGCTGCTGGAGTCAGAAGACTCGAGTTCTAGGCTCTGACATTTACTAGAGATGTGACTTTTGTCAATTTGCGTGGTCCTTTTGAAAGTAACCCCTTTGAAACTTTCATTAAGTAGCAATAATATTCATAGTATTTACCCCCAAAAGATTGCTCTGAGGAGTAGATGGAATCATGCTTGTGAAAGCACTATGTATGATGTAAATCACTGCATACTGAATTAAGTTTCTACTGGAGCTTTTTCTCTTTGCACTTCTATTATAATTAGAATACCCAGATCCTTTGAGCAGTGACCACTCAGAGCCAATCCTTGTACTTTTCCTTAGAGACTCCTTGAATTTCTTGTGAAATTTGGGACTGTCATCGTCTAAATATAGCTTTTCCTTAAATATTTTGTGATGAGTACAACAAAACACCCTCCTCTAAAACTATGCATATTTAGAACTCCTAAAGTATTTAAGTTGGCTTAATTGTAATGTTGTGAGGTTGTTGATATATATATTTTCGCACATATGCATGCACTCTGATATATGTACATGTGTATATTTATACACATGCATACACATGTATTAGGCAACTTTCTAAGGAGGTTGGTGGGAATTTAGGAAGGGGAGCTATATGATGCTATGTTGAATGGGAATTGTGAATAAACAGAGCACTTTAAAGCAAACTGTGCATTCAGAAATTGGGTAGGAAGGAGATGATTTTTGAGCTTAACAAAAATGATAAAGTTTTAGTCTATGTCCTCCAAAGGCTAAAAATGTAAGAAGGGCTCTCTAGGGACTCTCCCTTGAAAGAAGTTAGTTGAGTTTGGACAGAGAATGGTTTCTGTCTAGGATGGGAGTAAACTTGAAGCCTGAATGCAATGGGATCTTGTTTCAACAGTGATTAAGGGAACCTGGCATGGTTCCAACTTGGATTGAAGTTTAAAAGTAATCTGACAACAGAGGTCTGTATTCATTCATTCATTCATTCATTCATTCATTCATTCATTCATTCATTCATTCATTCACTTATTTATTTTTGGTGAGCTCCTCATAAACTGAATCGAGTAGATTAAAACAATGTACTTGTAACTTAGCTATCTAATACATAGTTTATAATATACCCTAAGATTTTCTTTACATTGTAATATTTTATGTACTTCAGACAATTGACTGATTTATTATTAATATTTGGGGGGAGAACCATGTACTATAGAAAATGTGATCCATGAACATGGCCAGGAGCATGATGGTCTTTGAAAAAGACCCCCATTGACGAGCAACTCTCTGGTGGCAGCTAAAAACTATCCACAGAGGGTGAAACTAGGTGGTATCTCTCTTTTTTAAAAAATCTTTTTTTGCAAGGCAATGAGGGTTAAGTGACTTGCCCAGGGTCACACAGCTAGTAAGTGTCAGGCCACATTTGAACTCAGGTCCTCCTGAATTCAGAGCCGGTGCTTTATCCACTGAACCACCTAGCTTTCCCCTAGGTGATATCTCAAGGTTCATCTTTCATAATGATTAGCTTTTTACTAACTTCAGGCTTTCAGGGTTTTCTAGGGGAAACAATAACAACTATTCATTGCCTCAGAATCCTGAATAAGATGTTAATACTATAATCAGTTCTCTGATTCTAGTTTTGGTTATCCAAGGAAATGATAATTCTTTAAAGGTTTAAAGAAATATAGTAAAAAAAAAAAAGATTCTAATTCCTTTTTATTTCTGATGTAGCAATGTGATGGATTAATTGTAAATTCCATTTAGAGCATAAATTGCACTATAATTATAATATAAAGCATCATGGACTGTTGCAAAGCCTATCTCTCTAGTCTCTCATCTTGTTTGCATACCACTTGTGGATTTATTTCCCCCAAAATGTTGGTTCTTTCATATTATACTCTTGCTCAGAAGCCTTTCTATTACCTTCAAGGGAAATATAGTCCCAGCATTCAGTGTATTTTATAAACAAAATAAAACGTGTGCCAGACTACTTTTTTTTTTTCCAGTTTTCTCTTATTGGAAACATCATGAATTCCCTCTCTCAACTAGAGTGATTTCTTCAACATTTCCTAAATATACCATGCTCACTTACAGTACTTAGCTTGACATGTTTCCCTCTCCTTATGACTTATTCACATCTTATTAATCCTTCAAACCCAGTTCAAGTTGATCTCTTTCTTGAAGATGCCTTTGACTACTTTGTATTCCCATGACACTTATCTGCTATTTTACACTTAAACATATGTTGCCTAGAAAGTTATTATTTTATCTTTCATATATATGAACCTTATCTCCTCAACTAATTTTATAAACTCATCAGTGAAGAGAATGTTTCATACTTGTTTATATTGTATTCAGCATTTCCTATAGTATTTTACAGGGCATGTGTGTGTATCATATTATACATACACATACATGTAATACCCATGTAACATAGTGAATAGAGAGCCAAACTCAGTCATGATGACTTCGTACTTGTGCACAAACTTTTAAATTTATATAATCAAAATTTTTGGGCAGCTAGGTGACACAGATAAGAGTCCTGGGCCTGGAGTCAGGAAGAATCCTCTTCCCGAACTCAGATTTGGCCTCAGACACCTCCTAGCTTTGTGACCCTGGGCAAATCACTGCAACCTGTTTGTCTCAGTTCCTTCATTGGTAAAATGAACTGGGGAAGGAAATGGCAAACCACTCTAGTATCTTTGCCAAGAAAACCCCAAATGGGGTCACAAAAAGTTGTGTATGACTGAAAAATGACTCAATCACAACAATGAAATAAAAATTTTCTATTTTAGTTTCTGTGAATGTCTTTGTCTCTTGCTTGGGTCATGAAGTCTTTATCCATATATCTGATAAGTCATGTCTTCCATGCTTTTCTAAGTTGTTTATGATGTCACCCTTTATTTCTAAATCATGTACCCATTTGGACCTTGTCTGGTATATGGTGTGAAATGTTCGTCTATATGTTGTTTCTGCCAGACTGCTTTCTAGTTTTCCCAAAAGTTTTTGTCATATAGTTAATTTTTGCTCCAATAATGAGGATCTTTGGATTTATCAAACAGAGGTTACTATGCTTCTTGGCTTCTATGTATTGTGTATATACTCTCTTGCATTGGTTAACTGCTCTGTATCTTAGCTAGTACCAAATTGTTTGATGATTATGGCATTGTGGTATAGTTTAAGATGTGAGAGTTTTCAGCGGTTCCCTTGATGTTCTTTTTTTTTTTTTTTTTAAGTGAGGCAATTGGGGTTAAGTGACTTGCCCAAGGTCACACAGCTAGTAAGTGTTAAGTGTCTGAGGCCGGATTTGAACTCAGGTACTCCTGATTCCAGGGCCGGTGCTCTATCCACTGTGCCACCTAGCTGCCCCGCTTGATGTTCTTTTAAAGAGCTTTAAAAATTTTTTTATCGCTCTATGAATTATTCTTTTATAATTCAATTGGTGTGACACTGAATATATAAATAATTTAGATAGCATTGTCATTTTTACTATAGTGACTCGGCCTACCCATGAGCAATTATTATTCTCCACTTATTTATATCTGTCTTTATTGTGTAGAGAGTGTTTTGTAACTGAAGTTCATATAGTTCTTATATGTATCTTGGCAAGTAGATTTCCAGGTGTATTATACTATCTAATTATTTTAAATGGAATTTCTCTTTCTCTTTTTTCCTGCTGGATTTTGTTGGTAATATATAAGAATGATGGTGATTTGTGTGAGTTTATTTTATATCCTGCAACTTCATTTAGTTTGTTAGTTTTTTTAGTTGCTTTTCTTTTTTTTTTGGTGAGGCAATGAGGGTTAAGTGACTTGCCCAGGGTCACAAAAGTGTCAAGTGTCTGAGGCTGGATTTGAACTCAAGTACTCCTGAATCCAGGGCTAGTGCTTTAACCACTGTGCCACCTAGCTGCCTCTTTAGTTGCTTTTCTGTGGTTCTCTCTAGTGTTTGTAACTAATGGGTGTTGTATCTTGTCTTTCAGTAAACTTCAAACTTCCCCCATCTACAAACTCCTTTTCTGTGACTTATAAATATACCCTTATCTTTAAAAAATCCTCACCTAACCTAAGTATCCCTGCTAACAGTTTTCCTATAGTTTATATAAGTATTTATTTCTTGTAAGTTATCTGATTGTTAGCATAGCATTGCACAAAACAGTTTCATATGATTTTCTTTATTTCTTCTCTAACTGTTCTGCATTATTTTTAATTTTTGATCTGTCTCTTTTGATGATGAGAGGTTAGAGGTGTAAATTTCCCCCTAAGTTACACTTTAGACTTCACTCAGCCAGCTTTGGTATGTTGTCACATTGTAATCATCATTTTCATTGATGAAAATACCTGGTGTTTTCCATGGATTTCTTGGGGGACCCAGAGCCCAGAGCTTCCCCGCCCCCAGCCAGAAAGTCCTGTTTTTCTCAGCTGGGACAAACCTAAGGCAACAAAAGAAATGGAAATAGATTCTTTTTTCTAGCTCGGTGGAGAACTGATGAGATCATACCACACCTAGATAATGGACTTTCCCTTGAGGAACTTGAATGAGGTTCTTCTCTCTGATGTCATCTGTAGAGTTCATTTTAATGTAGACTACCCTCAAGTCATATCAACCAGTGGAACTGAATGATGCTAACCAATTAACTTTGATCAATGTATCATGACTGGCCTCTATGGAAAGAGGATAAAAACCTCTTGGAAAAGGCAAAGTCCTCTCTCTCAGTTGGCCTTTTGCTCTGTCTCTGATGTGCTTTTGGTTTGGCCCTCCCTCTTAGGACATCATAAGTCTAACAGCCTGAGACCATGAGAAATTAGGGAAACACTCAGTCAATCCTTTACTGCTATATAATTTTTTTTTTCAGGGCAATGAGGGTTAAGTGACTTTCCCAGGGTAACACAGCTAGTAAGTGTCAAGTGTCTGAGGCTGGATTGAACTAAGGTCCTCCTGAATCCAGGGCCAGTGCTTTATCCACTGCGCCACCTAACTGCCCCCTGCTATATAAAACTAATAAATAATATGCTCACTACCAAAACTGATATTGCAACAGCAGTTATTTTAAAAAAACAGGTTTAGCTAATTAAAAAAAAAACCCACACATACACATGTAAGGGCCAAAATTGGTATGGGGGAATTAATTGGATGGCTCGCCTTAATATTGGGGTAAGAAAGGAGATTAACAGCCTCTTTCAAAAAACAAAACAGGGTTTATTAATGGGAATAAATGTAAAACTACAGTAAGGTTAATAGAACTAGGGACAATGCAAAAAAGGGAATAGGGGAAGGAAAAAAATAGAAACCACAAACTCACCACCACCCAGATTAAGCAGTTTTCAAAGAGGACCAGCTGCACACCCTTCTTGCATCTCGCTCCCTCTCTCCTCCGTTCTCTTTCCCAGAAGCCCCGCTCCTACAGGAAACCGGGCCTTACACACACACACACACACACACACACACACACACACACACACACACACACACACACACACACACAGCCCCAGGCTAATTGGCTGGCATCCCTGATTGATAGAATCAACAGATGGCTCTACAAACACCAGCTACCCAGCTTCTGGATGCCAGGATCACCTGACTGCCCTCACCGGGCTTTTAGTCATGGTGGGGCCTCCCCCATTATAATTTGGCCAAGCCCATGAAGACGCACGGGTGTCCAGCATCAGCTCAGTGCGCATGGGCATGCACTGGGGCTTCTAATTTTAGCCAAAGATGGGGTCATAAAAACCTCAAATCACAATTCCTTATACACACACACATATACATACACATACATTCCTTTCTCTCACTTAGAAAGGCACTGTCCTGATGCAGGCTCGTATCATCTCACCTTTAGATTACTGCAGTAGTATTCTGGATGCTTTCTGTGCTTTTAAATCTCTTCTCCCCTCCAATTTAACCATAAGCCATTTGCTAAAGTACCTTTCTTAAAGTACCGATCTGACAAGTCAGATCCAATAGGATCAGACAGAATATGCTTTATTTGTCATTAAGAACCCTTTTCAAACTTTCCTCTTCCTATATTTCTTGTCTTACAATTTACAATCCCATAAAACTTGACTTCTTGCTGGTCCCTGTACATAGCAGTCCTCCCAACTCCATTCCTTTTCACTGGCTGTCTGCCACTCAGTCCTCCTCAATGCTTTCTGACAAACTCAGCTCAAAATTCTACCTTTTTCTGGAGGGCTTTTCTACTTTTCTTCACTGCTAGAGGCTTCTCTCTTCTTTTATCATTCACCTACTCACTATATAGGATGTCCTAAAAGTCTTAGTATAGTTTTAAGCTATTAAAGCTTTTTAACTATTAAAACTGCATTAAATTAAGACTTTTGGAACAACTTATATATCGTTTGTGTATATAATTGTTTACATATTGTTGTATAAGTAGAATTGTCTGCTTTTGTTTTTTCATTTGTCTAGATCTTAAATGGGTTCATTGTTTTGTTATTTCCTCCTTTAACTCTTTTTTTGGGGGGTGGGGTGGGGCAATGGGGGTTAAGTGACTTGCCCAGGGTCACACAGCTAGTAAGTGTCAAGTGTCTGAGGCTGAATTTGAACTCAGGTCCTCCTGTACCTAAGGCCAGTGCTTTATCTACTTCGCTACCTAGCTGCCCCTTAACTCATTTTTTAAAAGCATTTAGGTATTATGACATTAGCACATATTATATATTTCTGTTATTGTACCTGTGTGTGTGTGTGTGTGTGTGTGTGTGTGTGTGTGTGTGTGTGTGTGTGTGTGTGTGAGAGTTAAGTGACTTGCTCAGGGTCACACAGCTAGTAAGTGTCAAGTGTCTGAGGGCAGATTTGAACTCAGTTCCTCTTGCATCCAGGGCCGGTGCTTTATCCACTGTGCCACCTAGCTGCTCCTCTGTTATTGTACCTTTAAGCATAATGTAGTTTCCATTTTTATATCATTTTACCAAGTCTGTTTTTGGTTTTCCTTGTCTTGAGATTATGATTACTGCAACTGCTTTTTAAAAATTTCTGCTCGAGCATAATAGATTTTGCTCCAGCTTTTTATTTTAACTTACTGTATCTTTTTTCTCAAGTGTGTTTCTTGGTAAAAAAAAAAAAAGAATTGTTGCATTCTATTTTCTGATTCATTCTGATGATATCTTTGATTTTATGAATGAGTGCAGGTCATCTCAGTGATTATTAATTCGGTATTTCTATCCTGTCCTTTTATACTTTTTTTTTTAATAAGCTTAATAAGAGGGAAAAGGTGTTCTCAGAATCCAGTAAGCTTTGTATTTCTGTTCTGGTGCTTCTCATCTTGGCCCCTTATGTGGTTCCTAATAACATTAATGCCTTTTCCTTTTAATGCCTTCTTCGTGATCCACCATT
The DNA here is from genome assembly GCF_019393635.1 of Dromiciops gliroides. Taxonomy (NCBI): domain Eukaryota; kingdom Metazoa; phylum Chordata; class Mammalia; order Microbiotheria; family Microbiotheriidae; genus Dromiciops; species Dromiciops gliroides. The sequence continues at coordinate 446,329,282 of NC_057864.1, forward strand.
CGAGGGTTGGTTTTTTTTTTTAATGTCTAATTTCTTCCTTATTTTTACTCCCACTCTTAAACCACTCTCCTTTCTCTGTTTTCTTGTTTCTGTGTTGAATTTGATGTTTTTTCCTATTAAAACTCTCTGTGTGTGTTAAACTCTCCTTTGTCTAGTTGAGATGAATGTAAAGTTCATGAGATACCTGCCTCCTCTATGCTTCCTTCCACATTTATAGTATTTTTCCTGTAGAAGCTGATTACGTGAAATAGTAAGTTTTATTCTGTTGTTCCACTTATCTCTATTGTTTTCCTTTTTCCTTCCCCAAACACCACTAAGCCATCTATCCTGTTCCTCTCTATGCATACATATAAACATATATAATTTTTAATGCATTTCTGTGTTTCTAAACTTTTTCTGTGTTGTCTGTTGGCCTTTGCAAAACTCCCCCAAAATTCCCATTTAGTTTCTTATACTAACCTGTGTTATATAGAAACCAAGATGTGGAAAATTATGATGTAAAAGGGATAACTGTATTTGTTCTGGCTCTGTTTTGTTTTATCATTTAAGCAGTACATGAATATTGATTGTGCTGTTTTGCTCCCATTGACTTGTGTCTAGTGGAAGTCTATTTATTTATCTATCTATCTATCTATTTATTTATTTTTTTTGCGGGGCAATGGGGGTTAATTGACTTGACTAGGGTCACACAGCTAGTAAGTGTCAAGTGTCTGAGGTCGGATTTGAACTCAGGTTCTCCTGAATCCAGGGCCGGTGCTTTATCCACTGCGCCACCTAGCTGCCCTATATATTGATTTTTAAAGATGGTCATACTGTTTTGGTCATCATCCTCTTTTGTCTTCCTTATTGTCTATTTAAAATTAATTTACAAGTTTCTATGACTATATACTTGGTTTTTTTTTGTTTGTTTGTTTTAAGGGCAATGGGGGTTAAGTGACTTGCCCAGGGTCACACAGCTAATAAGTGTCAAGTGTCTGAGGTCGGATTTGAACTCGGGTCCTCCTGAATCCAGGGCCAGTGCTTTATCCACTGTGCCACCTAGCTGCCCCCATGACTATATACTTGTAATCAATATGTATACTTTTTTTTTTTGGTTCTACTTTTTTTACTCTTCATCATTTCATAAAAGCTTTCTTATTTTCCTTTGAACTCTTCATTTTCATTTTATCTTAAAGCACAGAAATTACATACATTCTTTTTTTTTTAATTTTTAAAAATTTATTTGTATTTTTTTAGTGAGGCAATTGGGGTTAAGTGACTTGCCCAGGGTCACACAGCTAGTAAGTGTTAAGTGTCTGAGGTCAGATTTGAACTCAGGTCCTCCTGACTCCAGGGCCAGTGCTCTATCCACTGTGCCATGTAGCTACCCCATAAATTCTTGATCCATTCATAAATTCATTCCTTGTTTGTTCCCTAGGTTTATTCACTTTTCCAAGAATTTTCCTTTGCTTGGGTTCTCATAATTACCTCATATCACCAACACCTGCTAGCATCACACTAAGTATTTAGAGGCATGGGGGGGGGCAGCCAGAGCAAAGGCATAGAAAAGAAGTAAACAAGAATTTGTTAAGCTTTTACTGAGTGTGTAGGACCTGTCCCATGCTAACAGAAACAAGAGATGGAGGGTTGTATTTGAAAAGCAGCAAGAAGAACAATTTGACTCTAGAGTGCATGGAGGGAGTGATGTGTGATAAGGCTAGAAAGGTAAATTGGGCTCTGGCTTTGAAGAGCTCTAAATGCCAAGGGAATAACTATGTGATCCTAAAGGTTATGAGGAGCCACTGACTTCTGTTGAGTAGGGAGCCTTTGAAAGTCAGATTGATGTTTAGGAAAATCATTTTAATGATGGTGTGGTAGCCAGGTGGCACAGAGGGTAGAGTGCTGGGCCTAGAGTCAGGAAGACTCATCTTTCTGAATTCAAACCCCACCTCAGACACTTACTAGCTGTGTGGCCCTGGGCCTTAACCCTGTTTACCTCAGTCTCTTCATCTAGAAAATGGTCTGGAGAAGGAAATGGCAAATAACTCCAGTTGTTGAATATCTTTCCTTCTGGAAGGGGACCATGACGTTGGAAGGTGATGTCATGACTTGCAGTGGATTGGATTTAAATGAGGTAGGGCCACGCAAAATCACCAGCCTCACTGGTCCTCCAGAGCTGTCTGGGTTCAGTGGTAAGATAGACATCAGGATGACTGGAGATGGCCCTGGATGTTTGAGGCAATTGAGGAAGTTACTTGCCCAGGGTCACACAGTTAATAAATGGCAGATAGTCATGACTGCAGGGCCAGTGTTCTATCTACTGGATCACTTAGCTGCCCCAAACCACTCCAGTATCTCTGCCAAGAAAACCCCAAAGGGATCATAAAGAGTCAAATGCAACTGAAAAAGAACTCAACAACAACATTGCATGGAGGACTTATATAATTGTTTTTGGAAATATTCCTAAAATGTATTAATGTACTTCTCTGTTTGAGGAAGTAGAGTTTTTTAAAATTAAAATTCAGACCTATAATTTCACTGGTATAGAAGACTATTACTCCATTAATTTTTTATTATTTTAAACATTTATTTATTTTTTAATTAATTTTTATCAGTAATTCTTCTACATTTTAGTGTTAGAGAGCTGCTTGGAGCAATTAAAGATGAAGGGGCTTGCTCAGGGTCCTATAAGTGTGTGTGTCAGACTGGTTCTCTTTCTATTGTGCCATATTGTTCTAGAGGAGAGTGTGTCATTTACTTTAGTACTGTTGTGACACCTGGGGGCAGTGTGGAGCTCACCAAATCCCCTTATAACAGCTTTTGCCTTTCTTGGTATGCTCAGTGGTTAGCATGCTGTGCACATAATAGGCACTTACTATTTGTTGCCTGATCCATACTTACTGTGTTCTTCTGGGCAAATCCTATAACATTTTAGTGCAAGAGACAACTCTTTAAGACTTTAGTTCCAGAGCAGGTGCTGACCTCACCTCATCCCACTGAAATTACAGGTCTTATCACAGCCTCTATCCTGTCATTGCAGAGAGATGGTAAGAAAAAGCATTTCATTTCTTTGGTGATTCACCATCTTACAGTGGACGAGGAATGTCCTTTTGAAGTGATGTTCTCCTTTGCACAAGAGTGTACATGAAAGAGTCATGGAATTTCATAGAGTTAAAGAGAACTTCAGCACCCCTCTAGTTTCCAAGCTCTTTGGCATGTGGTCATTGAGCAGGTTCTTAAATACTTTCATTGATGATGATGTCATGGGATATAGCAAGGATAACTATTCAGTGACAGTGTTTTTATTCCAGAACATGACTTAAAAGTAATTATTGTAGGTAAAGTAGAAGACAATGTGGTCATGTAACATTGCTTTTTACATAGTCACACATTCCTCATTAATGATATATAATTTTATTAATCTAGACATAGTAACATTACTTAGGAAGAATATATTTTCTCTCTTTAGTCACAAGGGGGTAACCTTATAAATTAGTGAGACCAGCATATAGCCAGTGTTTTTAAAAATTATTTTCACTATCAGTTTATGAGCCACACTCATTAATTATTTTATTGTCACATTTTCCATTTTGATGAAAAATATATTATACACTTTATCCTTTAGTACAGAATTAGAAGAGTTTTTGCCTATTCCCTCCAAATAAAATGAAATTCCAGACAATAGGTTTGCAACCATTGAAAATATTCCCCAGAAAGACTTTCAGAGTCACAAATGGGCCAGTTTGAAGAGGATTGCCCTTGTTTGGATGTAAAAGGTCTGGTCTGTTTCTTTAAAAAACAGATTCAGTCACAATACTTCTGTAGCATGGGTCCTTACATTGTTTTTCTTCTTTTTGGTCATGGACCCATTTAACAATCTGGTGAAAGCTATAGATGGACCCCTCTCAGAATGTTTTAAAATGTGTTTAAAAACATGTGTGCACACACACACACACACACACACACACACACACACACACACACACCACAGGATTGCAGGGAAGGAAACCTATTATACTGAAATAGTTATATATAGTTTATGAACACCAGGTTAGTCAGTCAGTAAAAATTGGCATACAAAAAGAGGCAAAAAGCACTCTCTGCCCTCAAAAGATTCACAATTTGATGGCGGGGACAACAAACAAATATATACAGACAAGCTATATACAGGATTAATAGGAAATAGTTAAGAGAGGTAAGGCATTACTATTAAGAGGAGTTGGGACAGGTTTTGTGTAGAAGATGGGATTTTTACTTGGGACTTGAAGGAAGCCAGTAGGCAGAGATGAGGAAGGAGAATATTCCAGGTATGAAAGCTGGAGAAAATGCTTGGAGCTGAGAGGTGGTGTATCTTATTTGTGAAATAGGAAGCCAGTGTTGTTGGATTGAAGCATATGTGGAGGAAAGACGTAAGAACACTGGAAAGGTAGGAGAGGTTTAGGTTATGGAGGGCTTTGAATGACAAGAGTATTTTGTTTTTGATCCTGGAGGCAATAGGGAGCTACTGGATTTTATCGTGTAGGGGAGGTGACATGATCTTTCCTGTGTTTTAGGAAATTCATTTTAGTGGCTGAATGGAGAGTGGATTAGAGTAGGGAGAGACCTGAGAAAGGCAGACCCATTGGCAGCTATTGTGATAGTCCAGGTGTGAGGTGAGGAGGTCCTCTACCATGGGGGTGGCATCATCAGAGAGAAAGAAGGGGATGTATTTGGGAGATGTTGCAAAAGTGAAATTGATAGACCATGATTGGACATGGGAGTTTGGGGGAAGTTGAGAGATAGTGGGGAATTGAGGACATCACTTAGTTTGTGAGCTTGAGGAACTGGGAAGATGGTGTGTTACCCTTGATAGTAATGGTAGGAAGTTGGGAGGGTTGGGGAGAAAGATAGTGAGTTCAGTTTTGGACTTGAAGAGTTGAAGATGCCTTTGGAATATGCAGTTTGAGATACCCGAAAGGGAGTTGGAGATGTGAAATTGGAGGTCATCAGAGAGTTTATTTTCTATCCTGCCGATATAGAGCTGGTAATGAAATATATGGGAGCTGATCAGATTATCAATTTAAATAGTATAGAGAGAGAAGAAAAGAGGACTGATGGAATACCTACATGATCTGGATGAATGTCCTGCAAAGGAAACTGAGGAGCAATAAATAGGTATGAGAAGAACCCAGAGAGAATGGTGTTTTGAAAACCTAGAGAGAAGAAAATATAAAGGGGAAGAGGGAGGGTACTCAACAGGGTCAAAGGTTGTAGGGATATCAAGGAGAGTGAGGATTTGGCAATTAGAAAATCACAGGTTTGTGAAAAGTTGGACGTGACAGGAATGACTGACCAAGTAACTTTGGAGGGAGCAGCTTTGGTGGAATGGTGAGGTCAGGGGTTTAAGAAGAGTTATAGGAAGTTGGAATTGACCTGTTGTGGAGCAGTTTGAAGAAGCTTAGCCCAAAGGGGCAGGGGGAGCATAGGACCATATAGTGAATGGGGACAGAAGGATCAAATGAGGGGTTTTGAGGGTGGGGGACCCATGGACATTTTCATAGGCAGAGCAAAACCTCTACTCTACAGTCTTGCTGAGCCAGCATCTGCATGGTGGTTGTTTGGAACTTAAAAACAATTTCATAAATATGCTTAAGTGGCCAGAATATCCCACAGAATCCTGCTTCACCTGGAATGTAACTGAATTTGTACTTTTTGCAATGAAATAGTAGAAAATAATATTCTGTTAATGTCTATTGAAAGATAAAATGAATATTAGTTATTAAAAAAATAAGCAAAAGAGACGTGTGTAAGGAAGAAAACCCAGCTTGCTGATTGGGAACTCTATTCTGAAATACACTACTGATCATGTACTGATCCCTGAACTGCACTAGACTGAAATAGATTTACTTCAAGTGGGTTGAAGTTCTTAGGTAGTCATCGAAGTCTTTTATAGTTAAGAAAACTGACAAGTTCCAGAGAAGTTGTCACATACACAGAAAAAGAAAATGCATTGCCCAGAGAGAACAGTCAGTTCATTAATTGAGACAGTTTCAGAATTGGCAGGAACTCCAGAAACCATCTGGTCCAACCTATACTTTAAACTCCTTCTGTAACATCCAATACACGTGTTTATCTAAGCCTCTACTTGAAAGTCTACATTTTTAGCTAACTTTCTGTTTTGACAGTTTGACAACTGATTGCTAGGAATTTTCTTTGTAATTTTATGTTGATTTGGGGGGGGTATATTTTAAAAATTTCTTCCATAACATTGACTAATGTGTAAATATGTTTTGCATGACTGCATGCATACAACATCAAATTGCTTCCTTTCGCATTGAGGGCGAAGGGAAGGAAGGGATAGAATTTGGAACTCAAACTTTTAAAAAAATGAATGTTAAAAATTGTTTTTACATGTGATTAGGAAAAAATAAAATATTAAATTTAAAATAAAAAATAATTTTATGCCACTGCCTCTCCACCTATTGTTTTTCCCCCACCTATTGCTTTTAATTTGTTCTTTTAGACTAAGTAGAATAAGTTTTCCTTATGACAGAATTTAATGTAGTTGAAGATAATTCTCATTGTTTCCTTCCATCACACCATGCCTCCCACCAAGTCTCTTCTCCAGGATAAACATTTTTGGTTCCTTCAACTCTTCCACATATGACAGAGTCTAAAGTTCCCTCACTGTCCTAATCATAGCCATCTGTATGTATTGGAGCTTGTTAGTACTTTCCCTAAAATGTTGTATGCAGAATTGAGCCCTCCAGTTAAGATGTTGTTGGACAGTGGCACAGTAGAGTGGAACTATCACCTCCCTCCTTCTGTCTATGCACGGTGCCTCATTTAATGCAGTGTAGGATGGCATTAACTTTTTGGCTATCAAGCTGTACTTCTCTGCTCTTCCTGCTGTTCTCACTTGTTGCCCCTGACTGCCACTGATACCTGCTTCCTTTTCCTCAGGAAAGTAATGACTCTTCAAAAACAGAATCTCCAGAGCTCTCATTTCTCTGGGTTAGTTACCACATTTCCCCTAGTTTTGTTAAGCCTCCACTAGTTTTTGTCTTTCCCCATACCTCTTTCTAGCAAGCCACAGTCAGTAGCAGAGCTCACATTTGAACATTGTTCTCTTGACTTCTGATTCAGCATCCTTTCTTTACATAGAGTGCTACACAGGGAGGAAGGAATTTGGTTGACCATCATGGGATTGTTTTCTAGCTGGATAGGAAATTTAAGAATCTAGGTGATCTCTAACTTAAATGAAGTCTGGCTACATATAGTCACATGGAATCTGGGTACACTTAGTCTGAGTTACACCACTATTTATCAGCCATAGTAATGTTTCTGGCATGGGGTAGGTTGGTGGTGGCTGGTAGAAATTATTTTCATATATATATATATATATATATATATATATATATATATATGGTAGAATTTATATTGCCTACTCTGCTGTCTGTCTCTTGTCCTTTGTTTTAGGAAAGAGTTTAGGGAAATGCTGTATCTGTCTCAGAAATTTGTTTTGGTAAAAGAAAGTAATATGTCAGGAATGTCTCTGTTCTCACCCATAGTTTCCCAGTTCCTGTGATATGATTTAATCATTGGTTGTTTGCATGTTGCTTCCCATATTATAATGTGAACTTCTTGAGAACCAGGCTATGTTTTTGCCTTTCTTTGTATTCATAGTAAACACTTAAATCTTTGTTCAAGGAGTGACAATTAAATATATTTTGAAGATAGTCCAACAAGTTTTAATAGTACATTTAGTTATAGTTTTCTCTGTTAAGATTCAGTTGCTCATATTGCCGTTAGATTTTATTTATTTATTTTTTTAAATTTGACTGGACTTTTGGAAGCATTTTAGGTAAGTTTTAGCTTGGAAAAAAGGGTCAAAAAAATACTAAGCATTAATTTTAACTTACAGTGCCACCTACTGTTATGATCCCTGTATTGTTACTAGTTTACTTTCAATTATCTAATATGGCTTACGAAATTTAGTTGAATTTTTACAATTGAATAACTTTTCCACTGACTTAGTCACTTGCCAAGTATTTATTAAGCACCTATAAAGTGCCAGGCATTGTGCTGGATTTAAAAGTGAATAAATTTCCGACCTCAAGGAGATTGCAATCTAATGAAGTGAGACGACATGTACATATAGATGTGTATACAAAGTATATGCAAGATAATTTTTGGGAGAAGGCACTTGTAGCTGGGGGAGGGTCATGAAAAGCTTAATGGATGGTGACAAATATTTTCATATATGCTTTTACTTTAATTCGTTGACTTTTCATTTGGTTTTGATTCCAAGTACTTTCATCATTATTGCTAGTATGTAAGCCTTGATGTTATGTAGTAATTTGTAAATCATTAAATGCAGTGGGGTAAGGGAACTCACTATTATAAGAACCTTCTTTGAATTATAATTTTTCAGTGATATTACCTTTTTATATCAGATTTTCTTAAAGTGGGGTGTCACTTTTGTGTTAGTTGCCAAACCAAGGTATATTTTACATAAATAGTTCAGTCTCAGTTATTCCTCTAGCCATAATAGAATTCCTTTCAACATCTCCTAATTGAAGTTTCCTCATCTAAAAAATTGGAATAATAATGTTTGTATTCCTTAAGGACCTCACAAGTTTGTTTTAAGGAAAGTGCTTTATAAATTGCCAAGTGATTTAGAAATGGGAATTGAAACCGAACTGAAAAATTGCGAACTATTACTTTCATTCTTTGTATCAAGAGCCCCAAGGCATTTTGAATTTTATTTTTATGAATAATATTGATATTTTAAGATATTTGAATGTTCTCTAAATTTTTCTCTGCCTTTTTCCCTTAAAAAACAACAGCAGGGGCAGCTAGGTGGCGCAGTGGATAGAACACCGGCCCTGGAGTCAGGAGTACCTGAGTTCAAATCTGGCCTCAGACATTTGACACTTACTAGCTGTGTGACCCTGGGCAAGTCACTTAACCCCAATTGCCTCACTTAAAAAAAAATAAAAAAAAACAACAACAAACCAACAGGAACAACATATTTTAAAACTTCCTTGGTTGTTTGTGGGGATAAGTTGCTCAAACACGGGTCAAGATAATTAACTAGAATCTTTATTTTTGAAATAATGATATGGATGATTATCTTTCCTTGTTCTTTTAAGATAGGTACTCTGTCAGACTTAATTTTTATACGGTTTTCCTTTTTTTTTTTTTAAATCAACTTTAATGAAAAATATATTTACTATGAAATTGTATTTCTTAACTCTAGGAAGTTCAAAAATGGGTGCTACTATAGTAGATGCTTTGGATACTCTTTATATCATGGGACTTCATGAGGAATTCAAAGAAGGACAAGAGTGGATTGACCACAATCTTGATTTCAGTGTGGTAAGTATATAATATTGATTAATGTTCTTTTTTTTTTTTTGATTAATGATCTTTTAAAGCAACTTTCAAGTGGTATTATATAACATAGCAGGAAATTAGTGTGACAGTGGAAGGAGACTAGTGTTATAGGCTGAAAGTCTCAATTTAAGCTTAAGCCTTGACCTTGATATTTAATAAACATTTGGCCATGTGACTTTTCTGAACCTTAATTTTCTCATTTACAAAATGGGAATAATAATTACTTGTTCTCCCTGCCTCATGGAATTGTTGTGAGAAAATCTCTATAAGTATGAGCTATTATATCAACTGGTAATGAATACTACTAGAAATAAGCCTTTTTTTCTTCTATTTTTTATATAATTCATGTCCTTTCTGTTTTTTCTCCTAATAAGTCTTACTACCCCTTTATTTTTAGCTTGAACTACTGAACTGATTCTTTGAATATGTTTTTGTGGTAAAAATAGCTGCAAGAATACATTGTCATTATGGTATTCTTATATTGCTTTTTAATATTTTTGTTTTGTCAATTATATAAAATCCTCGTGTCTGCCAAATAATAGATTATTAAGGATTGTGTTAAGTAGTAATTATTTATATAAGTAATATGTTTGGAATAGACTTCTGCAAAGGGCATATTATGTGTTACCTTATGTTGACAAGCAGATATTTTAGACTGTAAGAAAGCTTCTTTTGGTCTGCAAACTGTCATATTTAAAAGCCTTTCCACCCTCTTTCTTAACATGCTAATCAGTCTTTTCCCTTATTTTCTCCTCTTTCTCTTGTGAAAATGAAGGATATAATATAAGATATTAACTTATAGTCTTCCTAGTGATTGTAATTAAAAAAAGGCATATTTGTGTGAGAGAGGTGTAGGACTTAGGGACTAATTTAGTCCAAGAAGAGTGCACAATTATTGGCTTTTTACTAGAGAATGAAGATGTATATTGGTCACTTGGGTATGAAATGGGAGTATTAACCATAGAAAGATAAGCTACATATTTTTTGATTGAGTTAGTGTGAATGTGGCTGGCCAGATGTATCAGTGTTGTCTCTGGAAGTTGAGGAATAGAATAGGTGAGAATTTTCCCAGCCTTTAACCAATCCAGCTATTATCCTCTTTTTCACTCATTCTAGTGACTGAAAAATTTAAACAACAGCTACCCTTTTTTTTTTTTTTTTTTTTTGGTAAGGCAATTGGGGTTAAGTGACTTGCCCAGTGTCACACAGCCAGTAAGTGTTAAGTGTCTGAGGCTGGATTTGAACTCAGGTCCTCCTGACTCCAGGGCCAGTGCTCTATCCACTGCACCATCTAGCTGCCCCAACAGCTACACTTAATACTTCTATTTTTAAAAACGTAACCCTTGCAACATGAGTTCAGCACTTACTATTTTGTTGAAACTGCTCCCTTGAAAGATACCAAGGTCCTTCAGCTTGCAAATTCAGTTGTCTTTTTTAGTAAGCATTTCCCTTGACATCTCTGAAATATTTGACATTAAAAACCACCTCCTCCTTCTTAAAATTGTTTCCTAGGTTTCTGGAGCTCAGTAAGTCTCTGATCCCCTGATTTTCCTACTTCTACAACTATTTGCTATTTTCTTAGCATGGTGATCTTTTTCTCAAAGTTTGGATAATTCTTCCAAGTTGTGTGCTCTCTACTCTCTCCCCTCCCCCCATCCCTAAACACTTTCAGAAATCTCATTCACTATTGTGATTTAGTCTTATCACTTCAGTACAGTTGGCTTACAGATTTAGATCACCAGGTTTGAACTCTTGTTAGATAGTGTCCCAAAAGTCTTAGTGAAGTTTTAAGCTGTAAAAACTTTAAAAAAGAATAAATTTTATAAGTTAACTGTGCTACTATAGGATGGGGGAAATGTGATCTAATATTAGTAGTTCTTATGGCCTTATAGCTAGCATTTCTATAGTACTTGAAGCTTTGCCAAGTGAAGCATATGTGCCATCTCTTGATCCTTAGATGAAGCCTGCAAGGTGGTTGTTATTATTATTTCCATTTTACAGGGGGGAAAACCCACCTGAGCGTGAAAGCACGTAAGAAGTGGATGAGGTGGGTTTTCATCTCAGGTCTCTTCTGACTCCAAGTCCATCACTCTTTTCTATAGCCTCGAATAAGGACCTTAATATAGTATGATAGCTTAAAAAAATCAGTGCTCTCTTTTTTGGTCTATACCTTTGGTTTCCTTAATGTACTGTAACGATTGGAATAACGCCACCTGCTGGATACTTACTGTAGAAGAGTTCTGCCCATGAAGGGAAGGTCTTTGAGGGCAAGACCAGGAGTCAGGAAGTGACGCGGGCTAGTGGGAGGAGGAAGGAAGAGACGGGCGCTGACTCTGGGTTTTTTTTTCCTGGGGACGCTGGCGGAGAAGGGAGCTAGGAATGTGCTCTCCCTTTAATAGATAGAAATCTAGGCCTTTCTCTCTCTCTTTACCAAATTCTTATTCTCCTTAATAAATGCTTAAAAGTCTAACTCTTGCTAAAGCTTATAATTTATTGGCGACCACTCATTAGATATTTTAGACAGTTTAGCTAGAATTTTAACCCTTAACAGATGGCGACCACGAAGGGATTCGAACCCTCAATCTCCTCTTTCTCTTGTGAAAATGAAGGATATAATATAAGATATTAACTTATAGTCTTCCTAGTGATTGTAATTAAAAAAAGGCGTATTTGTGTGAGAGAGGTGTAGGACTTAGGGACTAATTTAGTCCAAGAAGAGTGCACAATTATTGTCCTTCCGCTTTCATCATTAGACACTTGGGATGTAATGTATTATCACATCAGGCTTTCTGTAAACTTTTTTCCTTTCACTGCTTCTCACTCTGTTATGAAGTGATATTGCTTCTAACCTTCTCCTCCTTTATAAGATTTTGGAAATGGATTTAAACCCTAATATGGTGTTTGATTAGTTGATCTACAAGGACATTTTTGGCTCTCAGTATATGATCATGAAAAATTCTGAATGATTAATGAAAGCATGTTCGAGGAGTTCATAATAAAGAGATATCATTTCAGCTAGGGAAAGCTTTGGGAAGGAGGTGAGATCTGAGCTGGACTTGTATGTATTGTTAGGATTTAAGTAGATAGAGTAGAGTAGGGAGTTCACATTCAATATATGAGATGATATGAATGAGTATGGAGGTTGGGAAGATGAAGATGGAGTGAAGGTTTAGTGAAGTCAAAGGTAACAGGACTAGAAAGAGGAATTGAAGTTAAGATAGTAGAGGGTCTTGAAATACCAGGGTGAGGAGTCTGGACTCAATTCAGTGGGCAATGGAAAGGCAGAATCTTCTTGAATAGGGAATGGCATCCTAAATGCTTTTGGGAAAGATGAGGATCGTGATTTCATATCAGGAATCAACATGAGATCCTATCTGATCTAAGTTGCCCTTGTCTTACAGAAATGTAAACTGATATATGTCCCTGGTCACACAAGTTGTGACTGTCAGAAAGGGGATTTGACATAAGGAAAATTTCTCCTCATTTTTAGTCCAAGAGCTCCTTGAGAGCCCAGGCTGTTTTATTTTGTTTCTTTACATTTATATTCCCCTAGTTTAGCACAATACTTGGAACATAGTAAGTGCTTAATAAATGCTTGTTGCCTTGTTTACTTGACACGGGCCCTCTAATTATAGAACCACTGCCGTTTCCATTTTGGCAGCCTGATTAATCTGCTGGGTCCATAGAATAAATTGGAGATAGATGTATTGATTTGGGATATATTTGAGTAATTGAAGTTTGAAGTTATAAGAGTATGATTTAGGATGGTGGTAGTAGGAATAGAAAGGAAGGAACATTTATGACACATTATGAAGGAAGCCTTAAGACGTTTGATAATCGGCTATTAAATATTGGTGGTGGGGAGAAAAAGTCAAAGATAACCATAGGGTTTTGAGCTCTCTATTAGATTGTGTTCTCCAGTGGTTGATCTTAAACTCCATGAGGGTAAGGACAGTTATTTTGTATTCCCAGTAGTGCTGACTCCCAGGTGATGAATTTTATTTAGCCGATTGTTAAATTGTCTGCTAAGATAAAGAGGATTTGTTGTCTGTGTTGCTTGTAGAAGTGCCCATGCCAATCAAATAACCACTTAGATAATAAAACCACAATTATATAGCCAATTGGCAAAGTATCTTTTCTTGGAGCTAATTTGAATATTTGAAATTATTTTTTGATAATCATACTGCAAAAGCATATACATGACAATCCTTTTTCAGCTTTTAAAAAATAAGTATTGAAGACTGATAGTATATGTATACGTATTACATAAACATATGTGTGGGTATATATACATTTTCTTTCTTCTTTTTTTTTTTTCTTTTTTAGTGAGGCAATTGGGGTTAAGTGACTTGCCCAGGGTCACACAGCTAGTAAGTGTATTAAGTGTCTGAGGCTGGATTTGAACTCAGGTACTCCTGACTCCAAGGCCGGTGCTCTATCCACTGCACCATCTAGCTGCCCCCATACATTTTCATTACCACCTTATGAAATATGTGTATCTGAAAATACCACAAGATTTTGACTATTGCATCACATTTCTTTTGGAAGAAATTGTTCTGTTCTTAATATCAGATATCAAGTTGATCATCTATCCTTTTAAACCCTTTAGCATATTTTCCTTCTTTCATTTTAGTTATTTCTCCTTTTATGTCTACTTTTTGCTTTTAGATATTGGAAATGTTAAAAAACTGAGATTAATTTACTTTAACACAATCTGATAGTCCACCCAACATACTGAAAAATTTGGCAGTTACATGGTACGCTTCCATGTGTCCTAGAAGGAAGTACATGATTTAGGAAGTAAGTTTCCAAGAATTATGGCAGTTTTTTGATCAATGTAACCATTTAGGCATCCAGACAGACTTGATTGTTAGTTCCAAAGCAGATAGTATATGTTTTGATTCTATATTCCATTTTTTTTAGCTTAATTTTCTTCTTAGCACCATGCCTAGAGCATAGTAGGCTTTATTTTGGTGGGGCAATGAGGGTTAAGTGACTTGTCCAGGGTTACACAGCTAGTAAGTGTCAAGTGGCTGAAGCCAGATTTGAACTCAGGTCCTCCTGAATCTAGGGCTGGTGCTTTATCCACTGTGCCACCTAGCCACCCCAAATTTATTTTTTCCTTACAATTTTAAATAAAATTTTCAAATGCTTAAGTAACTCTTAGTTATGTTAATATGATTAAATTATTACAAAGTGCATGAAAACTGAATGTACAGACTTGTCACCTGGTAACAGACCCAGGGACCATAGCAACAAGTTGAAATGTCTGAGAACATCATCAAATATTAAAGCGTGATTTTTTTGAGCAATGGCTGTGTACTTTCAGTTGTATTCTGTACATTGGTAAGGTACTAATAATGGAATAGCTAATAATAATAGGTGGCCAGTAAAGTAGAACATCTCATTAGGTAAACTAAACGTGTTAATTTTCTTGAAAGCTAAGGACTAGCTAGGTTAGAGTATACTTAGGGTTTCTCTACTCTGACAAGGTTGTCTCCACTTAGGGAGCTCTCATATAGGACTTGGCCAGGTTCCCCATAAGGATTCTGGACTTCATGAACCCATTCAGAAGATGTAAGGTAGGGGGCAGTTAATTCTAAACCCATATTAATTGACATAAGTTAAGACTCAAGATCATGGTATGCAAATAGCCCTAGTTATATTTGCTTTTCCTAGCAAGAGTGATCTCATATGTAGGTGTTGATACTTTTTCAGTTTCTATACAAAATCATACTTTGCAAACAAGTTTTCTAGCATTTGATTTTTTCATTGATAAGCATTTCCCTCAGAATTGCCAGTGAAGAACCATGCTCCGACTGCCATATTTAATTCTTCCAGATTCTTTCATTGCAGTTATTATGCAATGCATTGCAGGGTTATGATTAATTATCTTTTTCATTAATCTTTATTTTCTCTGTTAATTTCTTTTCTGTTAAACTTAGAAATCTCACCTTTCCATGATTATGTGAAGTTCTGGCTGTGCCCACTTGGTAGCTTTCCTGAGGTTTTCAATGTGAGTGTGAAGTTGGGGACAGAGTACATGGGTATATGTCCAGTATCCCAGGATTCTTAATATTCCCACAAAAAAAGGATACATCAAGATGAGTGATAGAACTGTTGTTGTGACTGATTTGGTACCATTGAATGAGAGCCACAGAAAGGGAAGGGGCTGACCCCTTTCCTAGAGAGGATATAAAGCACCCAATCATATCATATGGCTTCTTCCAGTACTGAAGATCTCTCTGGGAGTTCCCTCTAGGGATGTAGATAGCAGACCATCTTTACCTAGTCAGCCTGTGTGATTCTCATCTATGTCCTCCATCTGTGTCAACTTAGGGGGTCCACTGTTTGTGCTAATGGCCTTGTTGCTTTCTGCTGATACCTACTTGTCAATCAGAATCCATCTGGAGTAGCTGGGTGGCAGGAAGAGCCGTTACCACTGGGCATGTTCTTTACTTTTGCTTCTCCTCTGC
The DNA here is from genome assembly GCF_019393635.1 of Dromiciops gliroides. NCBI lineage: Eukaryota > Metazoa > Chordata > Mammalia > Microbiotheria > Microbiotheriidae > Dromiciops > Dromiciops gliroides. Next base: position 446,345,115 of record NC_057864.1, read on the forward strand.
TTGTCCCCTCTTCTGGCCTTGGCTGTCCCAGACACATCTGAGATGACTGGGTAGGAAGACCAGTGAAAACACTGCCCCCTTTTCTCCTTCAATCCCTCTCCTGGCTGCACACAATCCCTTTAGGTGGCTTGACTGCTTATGCATTCTGGATGACATGGGAGCTTATTTGTTCTGGTGATAGGAAGAACCGCCAGCCCTTCCCATTTGCCCTGCATTCACACCCTACAGATTCCTGGCACTCTCATCTCCCCTCAGTGTAGCCCAGACCTTCCCAGCATCTTCATTGTTGATCCCTTAGTATTTCTGGACCTTTTTGTATGCTCTGCAGCTGGACTTCTTCTAGAGTATAAGATCTTGAAAGCAGAGGCTTTCTTTCTTATTTGTATTCTTAGTGCTTTGCCCAGTGCTTGGCATATAATACGTTTTTGAAGCAAGGTTTTCATGTATTTACTTATTCATTCATTCATTTCCAGTTTTTCAAGGTGATCAGCCCATCTTCTTTCTATCGAATAGGGTTTCTTTTTTGTATTTTGGGTGGGGCAGTGAAGGTCCATCTTTACCTACCAAAGATGGCCCAGAGTCACACAGCTAGTAAGTGTCAAGTGTCTGAGGCCGGATCTGAACTCAGGTCCTTCTGACTCCAGGGCCAATGCTCTGTCCATTGCGCCGCCTCGCTGCTCCCTATCAAATAGGTTTCTTGATGGCATCCTGTATTCCTGTTCTTCAGAATTCATCATTGGTCACTTGTTGCAGCCTGCTCATGCTCACCATGCATCTTTCTTTTGCTCTCTGTATGTTGCTTACTTTAAGTTATTTGAAAGCGATGGTCTCCAGGTCTGGCTGCCACATAGCAACATGGGTAAAAATGTATTGAGAAATGTGGACCTTTGATTTCATAGAGAGCTGGTGTTAGTAAGAACAGTCAAACCCACTCCTCTTCAACTCTGGACTCCATCTATTCTGTATGTCCAGTACAAACTTAGGCAAGTTCTACAGGGTATCTCTTTAGTAGCATATTGAAATCTGGGCAAGAGACATTCCACAGCTGCTTCATCTTTTATATATGGATGGGACAGGCCAAACTCCTTGGAGTGATTATATTTCTTACAGGAATCTTTGCTCTATCTTGAGGCTTGATGCAGTCAATAAAATGTCTTCTGTAAATAGGAGCGTTATCCACAAGGAATTCTTCCTCAGCCTGGACTCTACCTTGAAGTCCTTGAATCATCCTGAATCATCTGGCAAGCATGCAGCCCCAGTTTTGTGTCTAATCTGATGTTTAAAATCAGAACGTTGTTTAACTGGGTTATTTCTATTAATATCTTCCAAGGAATCTTGAATGATTTTGATGTATAGGAGACATTTTGCTGTAAAAGAGCTTTTTGTAGTATAATTACTGGTCATGTTGCTTTTGCTCATTACATATTTGTTGAATTGACTGTGTGGCTCTCCCCCTCCATGTACTACTTAATCATTGGTTGTTCCAAACCTCCACTTCCTATTGTCTTATCCCCGTTTTCAGCTCTTCCCCACACATGTCCTACTTCAAACTCTGCCCAACCTTTCTAGTGTGCAGTAGGTGGTGTGGCCGGTTCTTTGGAATTCTTATTCCATAATGATGAAACTTTGGTATATTACTAACCTTGTTAAACTTCACTCTCTGATTTAGCCAGAATCTTTTCTGTTCCTTACCGCATGACACTTCTGTCTCCTGTTATCCTGATCAGAAATGCATTCCTTCCTTATTTCATGGAATTATTTTCTTCTTTCAAGATACAGCTAAAGCATCCCCTTTTATATAAAGTGTTTCCTGATCCCTCAACTGCTAGTGCCTCCTTACCCCAATTCCTTTGTATTTAACTACATTGTTTTTATTTTGTATATATTTATTCTTCATATATTTATTTAAGTAAAATATCTACCCAGATAGGATATAAATGCCTAAGAGTAGAGATTTTTTTAAAAAAATCTGTATCCACAGTGACTAGCATTAGGTGTTTGCTGATTAATTGATTGATGCATTCTCCCAACTAAAGCACCTTAAATGCTCCATTTATGAAGCTAGTCGACTTTCTCCCAGAGCCTGTGAGAGCAAAAGTCACAGAATCACAGAATTTGGAAAGTTGGAAGGTACCTCAGCAGTCACCTGGTCCAGCCCATTCCCAGGAGGATTCCTCACTAAAATATATGGGACAGGTGGCTACTCAGCTTCTTGAAGACTTGAGAAGGAAAGCCAAATGTCCCATGCCGCTTTCGGACCGCTCTTTTGTTATGAAGCTTTTCCCAACATCTAGTCTTTACAGCTTTTACCTGTTGCTTTTGTTTCTGCCCTTTAGGGATAAACAGAACAAGTCTAATCATTCTTTCACATAACAGCCTTTCAGATACTTGAAGAGAGCTATCATGTTACCCACAAGTTCTCTCTTATCTAGTTAAACATCCTCTCTGCCTTGCACCAGTCTCTGTAAGATGGATACAGGCTCCTCACTATCTTGCACGCCCTCTTTTAAGTGCTGTCTAGCTTATCAATGGCTTTCTCAAAATTTTGTAGTCAAAACTGAACACAGTATTCCATAGATTATTCAAGGGTCAGGTTGAGACAGACAGTCACCTCCTTTTTCCTGGAAGCTAGGCTTCTCTTAATAGAGCCCGAGAGCACTTTAGCTTTTTTGGGTGCCGTATTTTACTGTTGAATCACTAATGCCATCCCTATCCCCAAATCTTCACAGACTTTGGTCTAACCAGCTTTTTATTTTTTTACCCAAGTTGAACATTTTGTATTCGTTTTTACTGAATTTCATTTCATTAGATTCGAATTTCAGTGTTTTAGCCTGTCAAGATCTTTTTAGATCTTACAGTGTTAGTTATACCTTCCAGCTTATTGTCAACTATAGATTTGATAAATATGCCATCTGTGCTTTTTCCCTTGTCATTGCTAAAAAACGTTAAATAGTACAGGGTCAGGCAGCACAGATTCCTGGGTTACTGCCCTGGAGATCTTCTACCAGTCTGACTCTAACTATTAGACGCTGCTCTTTAAGACCAGCCTTGTCATTAGCACTTCATCCACTTTGGTGGATTGCCATCTACTTCGCATCTATCCATATTCTTCAGGAGAATATAGCCTGAGGTATCTTCCCAAAAGCCTTGCTGAAATCTGGGTAAACTCTGGCTGCAAGAATGTCCCTGATTTAGCAGTTTAGTAACTCCTGTCATAAAAAGAAACAAAATTAGTCAGGCTTGACTTACTCTTGAGGAAGCTATGCCAGCTAAGTGTGATCATATCTTCCTTCTAGATTGTCACCAGATATCTCTTTGGTAAACTCTTCAAGATTCTTTCTAGGAATAGAAATCAAGCTCATTGGCCAATAAGACTATCTTCTCTTTTTGAAAATCATGACATTTGCTCATCTACATTTCTTTTTAAAAATCTAAGTTGGTGAATGAGTTCCCTGTGCATCCACACTGGGCTTTCTTTGGGGAGGGGGGCAGGGAGGGGGAAGAGCCTTTTCCTTCCTCATTGAGATGGTTTCCTACTCCACCTTCAGAATTTTATATTTAACTTTCTTCCATATATGCTGGGCTTGCTTCCCTTGTAGCATTTTAGTTCATGGGATTATATTTGTCCTTTCTCTAAACCCTCTGAAATCTGTTTTCCCAAATTTCTTTTCTTTCTCTTTCATAAAATCTAAAATGGAGTTGTTATTTCTCCCCAGGCTACTTAGTATTTCTACCCCAGTAACCAGTTCTTTCTATTCAGTAGAAATCAGATCCAGTGTAGAATTTCCCCTTGTTTAGTTCTTCATCTTTTAAAGTATGAAATTACTACTAAGGCAAGTCAAAAAGTTAGAAATTGCAATTTTTGACAGAGCTACAAGCAGATTTGTGGATATTTGAAGTCCTTCATTATTCGTGTATCATGCTTCTGTGCTAGTCTTAATCTTTTTCTCAAAATCTTTATGTAATTTTCTTCTTTAGTCTCTGTGTTCCCTAGTATGTGCCAGTGTTAACTCCCTGCTTTTCACCTCTGGATTTCCTTATGGGAATATGCATTCTTATTATACACTGTCACATTCCTTTTACTTTCATATTCTTATCTTACAGAGGCAACTAGGTGTCCTAGCAGACAGAGTGCTAGGACCGAAGTCAGGAAGACCTGAGTTTGAATACAGTCTCAGACACTTAATATCTGTGTGATCCTGGGCGAGTTACTTAACCACCATTTGCCTCAGTTTCCCCATCTGTAAAATGGAGTTAATAATAGTACATACCTTGTGGAGTTGCTGTGAGATCAAATGAGATAGTTTTAAAAAGTACTTAGCACAGTGAACCTGTATAAATGTTTGCCCCCATCACCACTACCACCACCATCATCATTATTTTAAAGAAATTATACCCATTCTGAACCATGGTTCAGTCATGAGTTTTTTCCCACCAAGTATTAGTGGTACATATGAGGTCAGATTTGCTCCTTTGTACCCCTTGTTTGTTGCTTAAACTTAATGTACAAACATTTGAGGCCATGTGTTTTTGTTTCCTAGGAATTTCTACCTGTCTCAATTGCTATTCTTCCTTCATTATAGCCACTCTATGCTATTTAGAGGGGGGAGGGTGAAGTGTTTGAATCTTCATAAGCTTTCTTATTCTTTCACTCTCCTTTTTCATTTGAAGTCTAGTAGATTAGATTTTTCATGACACAAAACAAATATTCTTGCTAGCCTTCTTTAAGGGGATTTTATCTCTGGTCAGGGATCTCTGTATTTTATGCTATGGTTCAAATGCCCAAGTTCCATTCTCAGATACCACCTTTTTAGCTATTTGTTTCCATCTCAAATAAAATTTTCTATTTTGTGTCCCTGCCCTTACTCTTCAACCATGAAGAAAACCAAACCTGTCAATATAATCTTCATTTTCTTGCCCAAAACTTTGTAATTTTTGGTAGTGGCATTATCATTTTTCTTCATGTGAACCATCATAAGTGGATAGTTGTCTTCCACTTTGGGGGGTGGTGTAGAGAGAGGGAGTAATATCCTTTATTGCTATTTTCACAGTGCTTTATAGTCAACAATTTGCTATGGTTGAGAATTCATGTAGATTTTTGCTTCAGAGCAGGGTTCTGTTTGTAGTTACTACTCTGTGAAGAGCTCACTTACCATATAATTTTATTTAAATTGAAAACATATCCCCTTTTCTGTTAGATTTACAAAAGGAATTTGTTGGCACAAAAACATCTACAATAGAATTTTTAAGTGGCATGGTCTAGGATAAAAGTATTAAGATCTAGCTTTGAACTTTTAAAAATGAATTAGAAGGTGGAAGTAAGTACTATGTTTGCAGAAAGTTATATAAATATATGGAGGTACAAATTGAAAGTTAAGGCTGAAAAGACTTCATAGTTAAATGCATTGTCAATATCCCAAAAGTAGTTTTCTTCAAGAGGTTTTTTTTTTCCTTACATCTTAAAGATAAAATGTATCTAAACTCCTTCATCCTCTTTCTTGGGAGTCAAAAAAATCTTTCCTTTATCTTGTTCTTTATTCTCATTGAAGCCAAAAGAGGTTTTAACTGCAGTATATTACAGTTTACATTGTTATACATGTTCCACGAACCAGCTTGCTCCCCACTTGCTTTATTATAGGCTGACAGTGGCCACTGTACTACAGCCAGAGAGATATGGGTACAGTGTTCCCTTTGATTTATTCATATGTGTAACTATGTAGCACTTCAAAAATATCTACTAATAGCTTCTGTGTTTCTCATAAAAATTGAGGGTAGGGGCAGCTAGGTGGCGCAGTGGATAAAGCATTGGATTCAGGAGGACCTGAGTTCTAATCCAGCCTAAGACACTTTATACTTACTAGCTGTGTGACCGTGGGCAAATCACTTAACCCTCATTGCCCTACCCCCCCCCCCCCCCCCAGAAAAATAGTATATAAAAACTAAAAATAAATAAAACTGAGGGTAAGTGAATTAGGCTGGACACTTTGTTGCCCCCGCTGCCTCCTTTTGGACTTGTTGGGCATAGACCTCAATTTGGTGCCATTCTTTCTGTCTTCATAGCAGTGAGCACAAAATCCTTGGGTCCATTTCATTAAGACAGTAGAATCCCAGAAAATGATGATGTGTTTGGAAAGTATAGAATTCCATAGCCTGGTGGTAGAAACAGGATATTGTTTTGCCGTTCTTTTTGATTTGTCAAATCGTGAGGTTAAATGAGAGTTGACTTACTTATTTTTTTCTTTGGGTGTTTTCAGGAGCGGTTGGATGCATTACTTGGACATACTGTATACCCTTGACAGAAGTTTTTCAGTATTGTTGCTTTCACAGAAGAATAGCTTTCTCACTTTTAAAAATTGCTTTGAAATACTTTTTAAAAAAATAAAGCCTTTAAAGGTATTTATTTTTATTCTTTTTGTCTTCACAGAATTCAGAGGTGTCTGTATTTGAGGTCAATATTCGTTTCATTGGAGGACTTCTTGCCGCATATTACCTTTCAGGACAGGAGGTAAAAGACATTAAATAATATCATTTTGCCACTTACCAAATAAAATATTTACTTAGATGTTCTGAAAAGAAAGCCGTTTTTAATACATTAAATTGCTCCAATAAAAGGATTGCTAAAGGACTGGGTGTTTGAAGGAGAGTTGTTCTTGTTAATATATTTCATAAGTAAGAAAAATAAGATAATTTTTTCCTTTTGTGGGTCTTCACAAGAAGCAGACAAATTAATCAAAGAGATTGAGTGTTGTGTTTCAGTCTGTTACAGTGTAACACAATATGAAAAAGGTGCTTTCTCTCTGTGCAGATAATTCAGAAGTCCCACTCTCATCTTTCTTCTGAGCTTCAGTCGTGTATCATCAACCACTAGGGTTAGACATCTTCCCTGTGTGTCCCAGAGATATCTCAAGCTCTTTGTGTTTCTCCCTAATTCTCTCCCTCCTCAGAACTTCCCCATTTCTGTCATGACCACTACCATTACTTCAGTCTGCTAGACTTAGAGCCTAGGAGTCACGTGGCACTCTCCACATCTAGTCAGTTTTCAGTTCCTATTAATTCTACTTCCATATATCTCTTATATTTACTTTCCCTCTTCTCATACAACCTCTGCCCCAAGTCATGCTCTTTTCATCTCTTTTAAACTATATAATAGCTTAGTAATTTAGTCTCCATGCCTTTACTTTCTCCCCTCTTTACTCCATTTTATACACAGATGTCAAAGTGATATTCTTTTTTTTTCTTTTCTTTTCTTTTTTTTTTTGTGGGGTAATGGGGTTAAGTGACTTGCCCAGGGTCACACAGCTAGTAAGTGTCAAGTGTCTGGGGCTGGATTTGAACTCAGGTCCTCCTGAATCCAGGACCAGTGCTTTATCCGCTGCGCCACCTAGCTGCCCCTCAAAGTGATATTCTTAATGTGCAAGTCTAACCATATCACTCCCCTGATCAGTAGACCCAAGTGGCATTCTGGTACCTTTTGGGATCATATACTATGGTGAGTGAGATAGTGAATTGATTTTTGGAGATTTAAAAGGATTCTTTTGCTGCAGTGCAGGTCCAGTTGAGATTGTGTATTAGATTATTAGTGAACCCAATCAGTATGGCTTTAGAATTTTCTCCAACTTGTATTCAGTAGCATGCAGATAGGAAAGAATGAGACAGATGATGAGAGTGATACAAGTTTGGGAATTGTCACAGTGTGCTTGGTGATACAGTAAGGACTCGAGTTCTTTCCAAGTATAGCCAAGTGCACATAGTTGGATTGATTCATCAAAAGGTCAAGGGAGGGAATGGTGGAAAGTGTGGCCAGTATAGGGATGATGACCTAAGAGAACCAAAAGTAGAAGGATTGGATATTACGGTAAAAATGAAGAGTAGAGTGAGTGGTGCCAAAACCTGGATAAAAGTAGAATGCCGAAAGATTTGATTAGAAAGTTCATTAACATATAAGTAGAATACTTGAGGGTGATGGCAATATTGAGGGTAGGACTCTATGTAGCTGAGATGAATGGAGGAGTAGATCATGGGAACTTGGTAGATTGAGGGACTAAGATGTTAGGGTAGTTTGAAGGGAATATCCATATGTGTAGCTGTCCCCAGATAGAGACTGTGAGCCAGGCATTGAACTTACTGAGGAAGAGAGGAGAATGTCATGGGGGTTAATAAATACTGACCACCGGGATTTGGATTGGTTGATTTAGATAGCATGAACCTCAGAGGAGGAAAGAGTGCATCGTGGCGATGGTAGAGTCAGGAAATGGCTGTGGGGAAGAAGGAATGTTTGCATTTCCCTACCGTGACTGGGAGAGGAAGGGGAGGGGGAGGAGGCGATGTGGGAAGGTAAGAGTCAAAGTGCAACAAGTACTGGAAAGAGGGTAGCCAGGTATAGTTTCTGTCTGTAACTAAGGCATGTCATGATGATCAGAAATCAATATTTCTCCCAGTGATTATGATCTTATGTTTAGTAGAAAATTTGAGGAAAATTAAGAGAAAACTTTATTAGTTTAATAAGTATTTGTAATTTAAAAATGTTTCTGTCGAGGTTTGTTGCTAAGACTTCAAGGGGCTTACTGAAGCATCACAAGAGCCAGCCAATGCTGAAAGCAACAGACCCTTTAATTTGGGGTAAGGAAGGGCAAAACCCATATGGCTTGGCTAGACACACCAGAGGGACCATGAGGGATATAACAGCTCAAAACAAAAACCAAGATGATGATGATGATAAAACAAGCCCTTGGAAGCAGGATGATCCCTTTCTTCATCCCCCCCCCCCATTCCCCCACTTCCCCCTTTTTTTTTAAAACATTTTAGGCATTAATTTCTTAAACTAGGTAATCTGATGTAGTCTGGGGCTATTGTGATAAAATAAACACAGATCCTGCTCCTTTTAGGAACTTAGA